>NW_003852436.1:10228836-10261727 GCF_000181295.1 Otolemur garnettii | reverse complement strand
ACTCGCTTGAGCCCAGGAGTTGGAGGTTGCTGTGAGCAGTGAAGCCATGGCACTCTACCCAGGGGCTCAGCTTGAGGCTCTGTCTTAAAAAAAAAAAAAAAAAGAACACTCTGCTCTGGCCCTTATACGTGTTCTTGAGAGAGGAAATGCCTGACTGCTATCTTAAAATTGGAGGGGAAGAGAGTGAATGTTTAAAAAATAGAGAGTAAAATATAATTTCCTATCTGAATAAATTTCAAATGTAATATTAAGCTCAATTTTTAATTACTAAAAGTTTATAAATTTTTAATTTTGGAATATTTTTATAATGTCCATTATATAACATCTATATAAAATGTATCTTTAGGAAGTCACAAATAAAATCTACAGTAATTAAGTGGAAATTGGTAGTTATTACCTCTTTCCCAGCATGATAAATATAATATAGCTGAAAGTTTAACATGCTCTAGTAAGACTTAAAAACTTGAAATCGCTTTCTTCATATCATTTATTAAAAATTTCTTTTGTAATCTATATTTTTGCTCCATTTAACTTCTAGTTACAGTAAGTGAATTTGTATTTAGGATAAGGCATTGATATTAAAGTAATTTAAGTTCATATTACGTTTATATGTTTAAAATAAATGAGGCCAGGAACAAAATATATTTCTCTATTAATTGAGTTTAGAACTTGTAAAAATGCTTTGGAAAGCATTTTTATTCTGAGCAAGCAATTTTTTTGCTAATTTGTTGAATAACTTAAAATAATAGATAGAAGATGGAAGATGATATACAAAATCATAGTATTTTGGTGCTATGCATTAGAAGGATCGGCAACTTCATTTTTATGACAATTGCTATCAGATGTTACTTGTTACATTCTGCTTTTTGGAATTGGTTTTGCTAAAGAGTACTTTCATATATTTTTACTATATAATATTTAGTCTGATTTATAATTGTCATTTGATTTCCTAAATTTTAAAACTCAAAAGAAACCTATGACCTAAAATTCAGCCACTTTAGTTGTTGCTTTAAATCTAGAATTATTACATAAGAGCACAGCAGGTATAACAGGCCAAAGTCGGGCAACATCCTCTAATCATGACAGGATATCAGTGGGGATGGAAGAAGGCAGCAGGTTTTATTGAAGTGAAAATAATCTAATATTAATTTAATATTTGTGTTTCAGGCGGGGAGACCATCATACATTTTGGTAAAAGAAATAAAATATTCAAATTAATTAAATTTAGTATTTGATTCAAGTAAATGCTGCTTTGGATTGTAAATAAACAAGGAAGGGATGTTCCTTCTTATTATTGAAAAAAAGATCTGGGTATAGTAACATTCCTCTTTAGTAGCTCAAGTGTTTTTTTTTTTTTTTTGAGACAGAGCCTCAAGCTATCCCCCTGGGTAGAGTGCCATGGCATTACGCTCACAGCAACCTCCAACGCCTGGGCTCAAGCGAGTCTCCTGCCTCAGCCTCCCAAGTAGCTGGGACTACAGGCGCCCGCCACAACACCTGGCCAATTTTTGGTTACAGCCATCATTGTTGTTTGGCGGGCCCGGGCTGGGGATTCGAACCCACCACCTTAGGTGTATGTGGCTGGTGCCTTAGCCACTTGAGCCACAGGCGCGGAGCCGAGCCAGCTCAAGTGTTATGGAAAGAAAATAGTTCATTTTGGTAAAATGTCTCGAAGTTGGAAATTAATTGAATGCATACCTTAGCAATTAATAACTAAAAGTTATAAAGTAACTTGGCAGTGAATAATAATTATAGCATTTTGAATCTTTTAGATTAATTTTATGTATGGTAATTATTATAAGAGCTTTACATACTCTATATGATATATATTTTTTCATTATAGCCAATTGTTTTCTTATCATGTAAGAATAAGTTTATATTTAGGGTTTTTTAAAAAAATTACTTGCAGTATATATTAAGAACTTATATTTAAAATGTTTAGCTCCATGTATACTATATCAGTAGAACCCAAGCTTATTTGGTGACTAAGGACACAGGCTTTGGATTTAGACAAATCTTGGTCCAAGTTCCAGATTTATAACATATCAGCTGTGTAACCTTGTGCAGGTTACTTAACTTTTTTGATCCTTGGTTCATTTTTAAAATGGAGATGATTGATAACTTACTTCATAAAGTTGTTGTGAGGATTAAATGTAATAAGATTTAAGAGTTTATTTTAGTACCTGACTCATACTATGCAATAAATGTTAGCTCAAACAAATTGGATATGACTTTTGGCTGCATAAAATAACACACATCTGTCTTTCTCCCTTTTGTCAATTAGACTTATATGCATTGTTTCAAAGATGAGAACCTTAAAATTTTTGTGTGATCACTGTCTAACTTCATTTATAGCTAAACTTTTAACAAGGTCTTTTTTTTAATTGTTCAGTTCAAGTATTTTTTAGGTCTAATGATCAGGTGGTTGTCAGCCATGTGAAGGACAAGCTCATTTCTACCCTGCTTAGTTAATTATTGTGATTGTAAACAAAGGATGTGCAATTCAAAGTCTGGCAACATTTCACATGGGTGATGGAGGTGATAATAGCTTAATTCCTGCTGGATCTTTTTTCTCTGCTCTGGCAAGTTCATACTGACCTTGTCCAAAATCTGATGACCTCTCTATTTTACTCAACTGTTTGGAAAGCTAGGCCTGCCATAGCTGGCCCTGAGGGGGTATCTGAAAGACCACTGAGCCACTGACCCATGTCAAGACTGGATTTCAAGTCTGATCTATAATGCCTCTGAAATAGTTATATATGGGGCTTATTGCACACAAAAGACTAAATGGCTGCATTTTTCTGCTTATTAAATGTCTTATTAAAGTGTATTTAAGGCATTGTTATTAATGTCATATATTTCATTTACTTAGTTTCTTATGTAGGTCCTTTTCTTTATTGATTATAAAGTTTGATCTTTTATCAGACTTAGTATCTTAAAACTAAACTTGAATGCTTTGAAATGTGAGGAAAATATAAGCCATGGCTAAAATGTAATGAATAATCTTCTTGGTTGATGAAGGCACCAAGACAATGTTATTTGAATGTTTATATTATAAAGATTTTATTTTTTTCTGGCAAAAATTTCATATACCTTATTTTAAAAAATCTAGTTTAGGCTGTCTTGTTATAGCATGGTAATCTCTTTTACTGTCTTTTCAAACCTCAATTATTATCCAAATGTTGGTATTTAAGAGTTTTAAGGTTGAGATGTATCATGAAGGAAGGCCTATCAGATGTGTTTATACCAATGAGATGTTATTTAACCTTGATTGGATAAAATCTATCTACCTTAATAAAAAGTTTGTGATAGGGCTATGAATGCAAAGGGAAAATAATTTCTCTGTATTTATTTCGTTCTTTTGCACAAAAAAAAAATGATCAGGTCCTTTTGAATATCTAATCAGTATCCTACAGTTGATAATATAACATTTTCTTTTATTTTTATTTAGGAGTTGATCCCTGAATTTTATTATCTCCCTGAGATGTTTGTCAACTTTAATAATTATAATCTTGGAGTGATGGATGATGGGACAGTTGTGTCTGATGTTGAACTTCCTCCTTGGGCCAAAACCTCTGAAGAATTTGTTCGCACAAATAGATTGGTAAGATAGTAATCATCTACTCTGTCTATCATGAGCCTTTTCTCAAAGCATCTTTCATGTGTTGGTGTGTAATCATTAACTCTTAACTCTTCTGGACAAAGCTGTAGTTGATAGGAATAAATGAAAGCAATAGTTCAAGCATTGTCGTATATATTTTACAAAATTTTATTGAAATGAAAGGTATAATATTTTCCTTTATTTTTTTTTTTACAGAATTTAGGTCAAGTTTATTTATACATGATAATTCAAAATTACATGTGAATGTTGTAAGTGAAAGTAGAATTGTAAGCTTTTTCAAATATGGGGTTCTCCTGCCAAGAAGGGGACATAATTTCGTGTTTCAGGTTGGGAGACCATCATACATTTTGGTAAAAAAAAATAAGATTTTCAAATGATATATTGTATCTATCTTTTTCAGAAAATCTTGATATAATATTTAGAATACAAAAACTTAAAAGCACAGTAATAAACAACTCTTTAGTATTCTAGTTAGTGGATTCTTTAATGTCATCCGTTATATGTATTCTGTATTTTGTGAGAAAGTAATATGACTTCCTTTTTGCCTTTTTAAGTTTATGAAAGTTTGGAATGAGGGAGCTTTATTCTCAGTATTTAAAAGTAATATTGTTATTATACTCTGTGTTAAAAATGAAATCTCAGGGTGGTGCCTGTGGCTCAGTGGGTAGGGCACCGGCCCCATGTACAGAGGGTGGCAGGTTCGAACCCAGCACAGCCAAACTGCAACAACAACAACAAAAGATAACTAGGCATTCTGGCGGGCTCCTATAGTCCCAGCTACTCAGAAGGCTGAGGCAAGAGAATTGCGTAAGCCCAGGAGTTGGAGGTTGCTGTGAGCTGTGATGCCATAGCACTCTACCAAGGACAATAAAGTGAGACTATATTTCTTAAAAAAAAAAAAGAAAAGAAAAAGTAAAAAAGAAATCTCAATTGCATTGTGTTAATTTATAATTAAATAAGAGAAATTTCTGCATTTGTGTTTTTTAGGTGATGTTCCTCATCTTTTATACTAGCAATTGTATTTTAATCGTATCTTCCAGATCCTTATTATAATCTCCTTATTATTGTAATTTCACATACTATATACATAAAGAAACAATGCAGGGGAATGGAAAGAATAAAAATATTGAAGTTAGAACCTATTTCCCAGTCATGGATCAATCTCATAGCTGATTATGGGGGACCTTAGCAATTTAACTTTTGTTAGCCTTGATTTCTTTATTTCTAATTTTGAAATTGAGAATATTGAATTGTAATTATATAAAATACTTAGAATAGTCTCTGGCATATAGTCAGTGCTCAGAAAATAGTACCTAATATTGTGTCGCAGTCTTAGGTACATGTTACATTTTACTTTTACCTCAAGAATTTTTAAAGATGCTAGGTTTCTGTGATTCAAAGTGAGAGACCAAGGCAAAGCTTAGCTCTGAAAGATGTTGAAGGAGATGTCTTTAAATGTGGCATTTGCCTATGGTTGTGTGTTTTTTTTGTCCCAGGGACTTACAGAAGTGAATAAAAGGTACATTCTTACTACAACTATTTTTCCCTCCAGTGCTTGTCTGCCCTTTTAAAATAGGTTTACTGATATAATTTATATGCCTTAAAATTCAACTTTTAAAAAGCGTGCAATTCAATGAGTTTTAGTAAATTTATACAGTTGTATAACCATCACAATTTGGCTTTACAACAATTAAATCACTCCAGAAAGTTTCCTTGTGCCTCTTTATAGTCAGCCTCTGCTCCCACTGCCAGCCCTAGGCAACCACTGATTCTGTTTCTATAATCTCACTTCTCTGGACATATTAATGGAGTCATACAATATGTAATCATTTAGGCCTAGCTTCTTATACTTAGCATCAGGTTTTTGAGATTCATCCATATTGTTGCATAAATCAGTGATTGATTTTATATTGCTGCATAGTATTCCATTTTATAGATATACCGCATTTTGTTTATCTTTTTACTGGTTAATGGACAGTTGGTTTTTGTCCAGTTTGGGGCTGTTATAAATATTTGCATATTAAATCTTAGTATGAATTCCTTTTTTTTGAAACAGAGTCTCACTCTGTAGCCCTAGGCTACAGTGCAGTGGCATCATTGTTCACAGCAACCTCAAATTCCTGGGCTCATGTGAGCCTTTAAGTCTTAGAATGGACATCTGTTTTCATGTCTCTTGGGTAGATTCCTAGGAGTGGAATTCCTGAATCTATGATAAGAATATGTTTACTGTAATGTTTTGTATTCTCACTGATAGTGTATAAAGTTCCAGTTTTTCCGTAACCTTGCCAAGACTTGCTAATGTCAATCTTATTTATTTTAACCATTCTAATATGTATATCATTGTTATTTTAATTTTAATGATGAATAATGTTACCCCTCTTTTCACAGACTTGTTAGTTACATGTATATGTTCTGTAGTGAACTATCTATTCAAATCTTTTGCCCGATTTTTAATTGGGTTCTTTGTTTTTTTCTTATTGAATTATAAGTGATCTTTACATATTTACCATGAAAGTTTTTTATGCAACATGTTTCACAAATTTTTTCAACTAGACTGTGCCTTGTTTTTTCATTTATTAATGATGCCTTTTAAATCACCATTTTAAAAATGTTTTAAGTGATTTTCAGTTATAAAATAATATTTACATAATGACAAAAGTATAAAGTATTATCCCCATTCCTGACGTATATGTTTTTAAAAAATAAAATCATGTTTTGATCATTTTATTATTGACACACTTTTTCTCAATATGACTTAAAATTTTAAGTCTCAAGGGAACCAGTTCTTTATTAATCATTGCTATATTTAGTAATTTTTAATAAGACAAAAGTTTATTAGTCTATTTACTTCACATTAAAGGAGGTCTAAAGGTAGAAACATTTGAATAAGTTAAAGTTATTACAAATATTTTGACAGTTAAAAAATTTAATTGTATGAATTGAGATAAACTATTCTCCTTACAGTGCTTCCCATCTTGATCTATATTGCCTTCACCTCAGAAAAACAATAATTATTTTGGATGGGTTTATAAGGTAACCAAAGAAAAGAAGACTACAGTTCACCAAATTGTTTTTACCATATTTGCATTTTGAGTACCTATTCTCCAGACTTAGACATTACTATGAAATTATATACAAACGAATATTTTACAGTATTAACTGTACTTTTGTTATAAAATATTACTTCTCTCCCCCCGAAGGATTTTACTTCCTGAGTTTTATATGATGTCTTCCTAGTTTATGCTCTGAATTAGCTTATATTCCCAAACCAAACTCTATATAGAAATTCACTACAAATCAAATGCAAATGTAGTTTAGAGTTGAATAAGTCACTGATGATTTTAATGTATAATTAGAAAAAAATACTTGATTTTATATGTGTGCCTTTATGAAATAATTTAATAACTCATTCACTTATTCAAAAATATTTATATATTACACACCTATAGAGAACAAAGTTTTCTCATAGTACATTCTATAGTGATTCATTTTATAATTTCATATTACTTTTCTATAAGTGATTAAGTTGTTAATGCAGAATCTTATGTACAGGTTAGATCGGTATTGCATAAGACTTTTCTCCTTGTCCTCTTTTTGGTTTACCTCTTCAAATCCACAGATTTTATGCAATGATTGTAGCTCATGAAATGCATACTACTTTGATCTGTGACCTTTTTGTGGTGCTAATCGGGTTCCTGATATCATTATACCTCACTCATTAATCATATTTCCTGCAGCCCGTCAGGCAGCCAGACAGCACAAGTCCCTGTTTTCAGCCCTCTGTTGGCAGGTTTCTGCTTTTCCAGATTATTGCAGACGATACTTTGGCTTCTCATAGCCAGAGCCACATCAAGCTGTGTGTTACAATTAAAGTCAGATGGTCCTCAGGTTGAACAGGGATATAGTGTTGCAGCTGTCTCTCTTCCTGGAACAAACCAACATCAAGAACAGATGATCTATAGGACAGTGAATAATAACAGATTGTACAATACTCAGTTGGTAGCAGGGGATCACAGGATTAATTCACTGACATACTCATTTTAAGATACTCAGCATGTTTTTCTTAAGTATTTAGTTGTCTAAATTCTAATTCAAGGAGTTAGGATATTTTTAGGAGCATGATTTTGATAGTGAACTAGTAATTCTGCATTTTTAATTTGTATTAAGGGACTGTAATTACTGTTTTATCTCACTGTTTTCATCCTCAGACCTTTCTAGAAATAATGAAGATCTAAATGTGGGATTGGTAAGTTGGCTAAGCAATGGTCCTATGTACAAAAGATAATATCCTACATATTTTAAAAGGGAAACTCTCCTAAATTTGACTAGTTTTTCAGGCAAATAAATTATATTTTCTTTGTTCTGAACAGTCGAAGTCAGTGCAAAATCAAGGCAGTCTTAATTACATTGCTGATGTAGGTCTGTTTTATCTAATATTGCCTGGACCAGGAGAAAACATTTTGATTCTAAATATTGCTTCAGAAATATAAATGAGAAACAGGCTTTTGTACCTATGAGTTCAGAATGTTCATCATCTGTTTCTTAGACTATAACGTCAGTGTTTTGGTCCTGTATTACATTGCTACTTATAACCTTCAAGTTTTAAGTTGAATAAAAGACAAAACTTGCTCTGAACACTAAGTAATGATAGATCTTTTCCTGTTTTAAAAGATAGGGTCTTGCTCTATTGCTCAGCCTGGAGTGCAGTGGCTTGATTAGGACTCTCTGTAGCCTCATAATTGTGGGATTCACACAATTGATAGGACCTTTTCTAAAAGCTGACAAAGTGGAGCACTTTGTTTTTGTCAAAGGAGACATAATTTATTCAATTATAATAACAGTAATTTATTCATTTACATATAATCAGTGCCATTAGACTTGGGGAATAAGACAGTTTCTGTACTCTTCTGGAGGTTACATTTTCTTTGATAACTTGCCGAAATAGAAAGATTTTCAAGGCCTAGAGGTAGCATGAATCTAGCAAAGGAAGCATTCTGGTGATGAATTGTCCTGAGGTTACCAGTTAAAATTGTTTTCTTTTGTGTATTTTCTGTAGCTTTTGTCTTACTATTTCATTACAGTGACATAAATAGTCACCTATTTGAGAGGTAAAGAATAATAAAATTAGTGTGTTGTCTGCTTTCCATTGTCATCAGAGAATATATAGACAAATTAAAAGAGATGTTTCCTTTTACATTACTGCCTAACAGAAAAAAAATTAGATTTTATTTATCAACTTTGTTTTTGTCTATTCATTGCTAAAATTTAAATCTATTCAACTTAAACCTTCATAGATCTTACATCTCAAGAGTGAATTTAGGTCCATCTTTTAAAATTTTTCCTCTAAATGGAAAAGTTACAGTTCTATAGTGATGGCAGCTTAGTTGAGACTAAGAATGTCATGTCAAGGAAAGAGTGTGGGGAAATGACATTCAGAAACCTGTTTTTTAAGAGAGCTGACCAGGCAACATTTTTTTTATTTTTGCATTTTTTTTTTTGGCCAGGGCTGGGTTTGAACCCCACACCTCTGGTATATGGAGCTGGCGCCCTACTCCTTTGAGCCATAAGCACTACCCGACATTTTAAAATATTTTGGAATTGACATGCCAGAAGCTAACATGCGTGTTTTGTGTTGTTTCTTTTCCAGTTGGGTTTTTATTTTCCACATTGATAATGATAGGACCAAGAATGTAAATAGCCATGGTGGCTGCAGTTGGTAATAATTATTCTCAACTGTGGATATCTCTCCTTTGTGCCCCCCAACCCCCTGTAGTGGTTAAATCTACATTCCTGGGAATTGTAGAAAGATGTGTATGGACTTTGAAAAACATCTAAAATTACTGTTGTTTGGTTTTCTTTTAGTTTACTGTGAAATTTTTAATTAATAAAGGACATCTAAATATGTAGAAAAAAGATGTAACATGTTGATTAATTCTTCCCAAATTTATTCAATGTAAAAATCAATCTAAGTATCAATAGGTTTATTTTGTTTTGGTGGAACATGAAAAGCTGATTCTAAAGATCAGAGCTTCATTATGGCCAATATCTTCTCTCAGCACATGAATAGGTTTCAGAGCAACCTGCTTTTCCAGATATGAAGAATTCTTTTTCCTTAATTCAAATTTTAATTATTTTAGAAACAACATCTTGTTTTCCCACCCAGACTGTGACCCAGACAGTCACACCTCACTGCCACCTCAATTGGTCCTCCTGCCTCAGCTTCCCAGGAAACTAGGTACATGGCACCACACTTGGTTAATTTTTTAATTTTTTTTTTTTAGAGGCAGGGTCTCACTATGTTGTCCAGGCTAGTCTCAAACTACTGGCCTCACGTAGTTCTCCTGCCTCAGTCTCCCATAGTGGTGGAATCACAGGCATGAGTCAATGTGCCAGGCCAAGAATTCTTGTACACTATGGTGAATAGGACAAAGTAGGAGAAATAGGCTAGGAAATGAAAAGAAGACTTAAGAACAGACCAAGACATACACAGTAACTTTATTATAGAGCCAATATTGCAGGTTGTTGGGGAAAGAAACACTTTTCAATTAAGGATTCTGAGATAAATAGTTATTTCATTAGTTTCCTAGGGCTGCTACAGACTTCAGGCTAGAAGTCTGAAATGAAAGTTCAGCAGAGTCGGTTCCTTCTGAGGGTTGTGAGGAAAGGATCTGTTCAGGCCTCTTGTCTCATATATTTCTCCTCATTTTTCTTTACATCACCTCCCTCTATCCACATCCATCTGGGCCAAAACTTCTCCTTTTAATAAGGACACCAGTCATATTATATAAAGGACTCACCCTTCTCTAGGGTGACCTGTTCTAAATAATCACATCTGTAATGACCCTATTTTCAAATAAGGCCCCTTTTGCAGTACTGTGAGGTTAAGACTTAGGAGGTTGGGATGGGGGGGATATTCAGTCTATAATAGATATGTGTATATGGAGAAAAAAATCATTTATTCTGTATCATAAACACAAAGTATATTAAAGCTTTCAATATAAAGGCAAAACTGTAAACATTCAGAAGATAATACAGGAGAATTTCTTTGTGATCTTGAAGTAAAAGATTTTTAAAACAAGGAAGAAAAAATGAAATATGATATGTTACATTGATTGATTGTTGGATGTTAAATCAACCTTGCATTTCTTGGCTTGGTGCCTGTGGCTCAGTGGCTAGGGTGCCAGCTACATATACCAGAGCTGGCAGGTTCAAATCCAACCCAGGCCTGCCAAACAACAATGACAACTACAAAAAAAACAAAAGAAGAAAGAAAAGAAAATACGGGCATTGTAGAGGGTGCCTGTAGTCCCAACTGCTTGGGAGACTGAGGCAGGAGAATTGCTTGAGCCCAGGAGTTGGAGGTTGTTGTGAGCTGTGATGCCATGGCACTCTACCCAAGGCAACAGCTTGAGACTCTCTCTCCAAAAAAAAAAAAAGAAAAGAAAAAAGACCCTTGCATTTATTGACTCTGTCACACTTGGATGTTGTAAGCTTTTAATTTTTTTAAGATATTAAAACTGTTTTTTTTTATTATCTCAGGTAAATTGAGGGTACAAAGATTATTTGTTCTTTTTATATTGATTAATTTAAATTCTCTGTAGATTCTAGTTATCAAACACCTGTGTCAGATTCATGCCCTGCAAATATCTTTTTCTTTTACTGCTGGGGATTCATTGAGGGTACAAAGAACCAGGTTACACTGATGGCATCTATTAGGTAAAGTCCCTCTTATAATTATGTCCCACTCCCAAAAGGTGTGTCACACAACGTGACCCCTAAGCCCCCTTCTGTCCTTCCCTCTCTCTGTTCTTCCCTTTCCCCACTCCCCACCATATACTAGGTCATTAGTTATCCTCATATCAGAACTGAGTACTTAGGATTCTTGCGATGCTTTACTAAGAAGAATGTGTTCCACTTCCATCCCAGTTAATACAAAAGATGTAAATCTCCATCTTTTTTAATGGCTGAATAGTATTCCGTGGTATACATGTACCACAGCTTATTAATCCATTCCTGGGTTAGTGGGCATTTAGGCTGTTTCCTCATTTTGGGGATTGTAAATTGAGCTGTGATAAATAGTCTAGTGAAAGTTCTTTTCCCATTCTGAAGATTGTCTATTTGCTTTATTTGTTGTGTCCTTAGCTGTGCAGAAGCTTTTCAGTTTAATTAAGTCTCATTTGTTTATTTTTATTGTTGTTACAATTGCCACTGACACATTCTTCATACAATCTTTTTCCTACACTTTATTCTAAGATTTTTATCGTTTCAGGTCCCAGATTTAAATCTTTTATCCATCTTCAGTCAATTTTTGTACTGGTGAAAGGTGTGGGTCCAGTTTCACTCTTCTACACGGGTTTATTCAGTTCTCCCAGAACCATTTGTTGAACAGGGATTCTTTCCCCCTGTGTATGTTCTTGTTTGGTTTATAAAAGATCAGGTGGTAATATGAGGCTAGTTTCATCTCTTGGTTTTCTGTTCTGTTCCGTATACTAGTATCTCTTTCTTTGTGCCAATAGCATGCTGTTTTGATCACTGTGGCCTTATAGTACAGCCTAAAGTCTGGTAGCATGATACCTCCAGCTTTGTTTTTATTAGTAACCTGACCCTCCAGAGAATGTCAGCTTATATCTTCGCATTGCCTTCTCCTCTTCTGTCAAATGTCTCCCCTGCTGTATCCTATAAGGATACATTTGATTACATTTAGGGCTCTTCCTAATAATCTGGAATGATCTTCCATCTCAAAATCCTCAAGTTAATCACACTGTAAGGAACCTTTTCCTATATAATGTAATCTTTACATGTTCCAGGGATTGGGACCTGATATCTTCCTGGGAGTAGAAGGGTACATTTTTCAGCCTACCACAGTGCACATAAGCTCATATTGTTATATCTTTCTGATGAATCAACCTTTTTTTATTGGTCATAAATTGTCTTTCTTTGTTTCTATCAAATTTTTGGTGTGTTTTGTCTGATACTGGCAAAATTACCCTAGCTCTCTTACAATGACTATCCGTAGGATATACCTTTTCTCATTCTTTTACTTTCAACCTATTTTTGGCTTTGATTTGAAAATGTGTCTTTTGTAGAGAGCATGTATTTGATTCATATAGCATGTGGGTAGCATATAGCTGGATCCAGTTATTTTTCAGACTAACAACTTTCTGTCATTTGATTGAAGTGTTTATTCCACTCACATTTAATGCTATTACTGGTGTGTTTGGATTCCTATCTCCCATTTTCTTAATTATGAGTTTAGTCTTGAGTCTTTTCATTTCTGTGTTCCTCCTTTATTAACTCCTTTTGTATTATATTTTTTAGTATAGCATTTATTTTCATGAAAAACCTTTTTACTGTCTATTTCTTTTAGTTATTTTCTTAGTCATTGCTCTAGGGACTGGAATATGAATTTTCAATTGTTACAGTCTATTTCAGATTAATACTAACTCAGTTCCAGTAAAGTATAATTCTAGAACTATTGTATAATATTGTTCTAATGCAGCTCCATTCATTCTCCCCACTTTGTGCTATTATTTCCATATATATTATGTTTATGTTATAAACCCATACATAGTGTTGTAAGTATTGCTTTACATGGTCTTATATCTTCTCAAGAAGTTAAGAGAATAAAGGTGAAAAATACCTATTACTTTTATTTGCTACTTTTACCTTAGTAGATACATTCCAAAATAAATGGAAAAGTGCCTAAAGATACTCAGCATCGGGGCAGTGCCTGTGGCTCAAGGAGTAAGGTGCCGGCCCTATATGCCAAAGGTGGTGGGTTCAAACCCAGCTCTGGCCAACAGCAACAACAACAAAAGATACTCAGCATCATCTAGGAATGGGGTAATAATTCCATACATCAAAAGTTCCATAGAATTGAAGTTTATACTTATAAATACTATACTAATCTTTTCACTACATCCCTTGGGAAAAAAATACTTTTGTGAACTGAATTACACATTTCTCTACCTCTTAAGTGGAGAATTCTGAACTTTTAAATCGCCATTTCTTGAATACTTATGGTTGAATATTTAGACTTTTTTCATGCTGTCTTGAAGAGTTTCTGGGATGTATAGATCTTTCTGATGCTCAGTTAAAATGACCCACATTCCTCTTCTTTCTTTTAGCTGTTCTGTCAGCATTCACAGTTCTCTCCTGTGTCAGTTGTTACTTTTCTGTGTCAGGGTTTTCATCTTCCTGTGATCTATTTTGTCATTTCATTGGGAACCTGCAGCCTCAAGGCCACATGTGGCCCTCCAGATCCCCAACTGTGGTCCCTCAACCAAATCAAGTCTTCACAGAACAATCCCTTTATTAAAGGGACTTATTCTATAAAATTTGGATTCAGTCAAAAGGCTGCACTGAAGAATCCAGAAGACCACATGTACTGGATACAAGCAAAATAAAGTGATACTATTTCTACAATATGCTATATTCATGGTGAAAAATTATTCAAATTCCATGTTTATTCTGGAGTAATTTATATGACTTCATACCACATTATTATTTACTATTTCATAAAAATATTAATGGACCATATTAACCAAAACAGTTTTAAACACTTTTAATTCTTCTCATGGATGGAATATCCATGAGAAAATCCTTCCCATCTATATAATTGAAAAGGATTGTTTCCTAGTGATTACTCCTCCCTATAGACTTTAGTCTTGGTGATACAGCAGAAAGAGGTATGGAGGGAAATGCCAAATTTCTTATTTCTCTGTCTTCCTAACACAGGAACCTACAGAAGTACCTCTGGCTTGAATAATTCCACATGCTTTTCTTACTACAGTGCCTGCAACATGCTATTCCCCTCATTGCAATGTGAATTTAACCTTTTAAAACCAAATTCTAAAACCCATAACATTAACTTTATTATCACAACCCCCTTCAAAAGCAAAATAATACCTAAAACTTCAAACAGTTCCTCTCAACTCTCCTCTTCCTTGAAACCTTTTAGAAACACCACTATATACTACTCTATGGCCTTCCCACAACCCATTTTCAGTCTTTTTTTTAATACATGTGACTCATAGGTGGTTATTCTCCTTACCCAGGGACTTCTGTGCATTTTTGCATATAGAATCCTGGTTTCAGGTATAAACTGTATCCTTTACAGCAGTGTCTTTTAAAGTGTGGTGCATAGAAGACACAATCTGCATCAGAACTCCCTGAGGTATGATTAATAAATAATGCACATTCATTCATCTACTTCTTCAACTGATACTGTTGAATCCTTATTCTGTACTGTCCTACTGGTTCAGTGTTGGTTCAGGAGATTAAGCCCTACCCTAACTCCAAAGCAATGAAGATAAGATGGGCTTAATAATAAGTGATATTGGCTAACCATTTGAGAAAAATAACCTTAGATCTAGTTTTCATCTCAGAAACAAAGGATCGGATACCTAAATGTGAAAAATGAAACAACTGCTAGAAAAAAGAAATTAGTGAATTTTTATATAATCTGGGAGTGGGGAAAACTTTCCCAACTGTAACTCATTATCTGAAAGTAATTAAGGAAAGGACTTATCACTTTGATTACATAAAAATAAATAACTTTCGTTTGGTAAAATACATCAAAGCAAAATCAAAAGACAGAAGACAAATCGAATAAAAATATTTTAATTTTAACCGTACACCAATGGCCAGTATAACCTATTTATAGGAAATTCCTGAAAACTTCAGAGATAAATCTAATATCTAATAGAAAAATGTGCAACAAATCACCAATGAACAGATAAATAAATGTCAATGTTCCTTAAAAATACTTAGCCTCACTCAAATATAAAGAATACAGACTATGCCGAAATACATTTCACATGCCAACCTTTCAGATTGGCATAATTCCAAAAGTTCACTAAATTAATCTGTTGAGGAGAGTGTGGGAAAAGAGGCATTTTCCTACATTGCTAATGGGAATATAAACGGCACACTCACAATGAAGGGAATTTGGCAGTCTCAGCAAAATCACGTACCTATTTACCCTTTGAGCCAGCCCATGGTACACTGGTCAAGGTAGTATATTCACAAGTAGAATCTATTTTCTTTTATGGTTTTGATTTTGAAACTATTAAATGTTTTAAGATAATTTTAAAAACAAAATCAAAACAGGGAAAAATTAAATACCTAAAAATGGAAAAAACATTAAAATAAATGACCCTACCGTGTGTCAAATTGGTGGCATAACAACACAGGGAAAATAATTACGGTTGTGTGCCGGATAAGTATCTTTAGTCAACAATGGATTATATACATGACAGTTGGTCCTATAAGATCAAGCCAAAAAGTATAATAATATAATGAAGTGCCCAGTGATACTGTAATCTTGTAACATCATAGTGGAATGAATTACTCATGAGTTTGTGGTGAACTGGTGTAAACAAACCCACCATGGTACGTCATATAAAAGTATAGCACATACAATTTTGTACAGAAGGTACTAATTAATAATTATAGTAGCAACTATTTTGGCATGTCCTACAGATAAAGGAACCAGAAGAAACTTTAAACTTCTTTTTGCTAGCTTTTTTTTTTTTGAGACAGAGCCTCAAGCTGTCTCCCTGGGTAGAGTGCTGTGGCATCACAGCTCACAGCAACCTCCAACTCCTGGGCTCAAGCAAGTCTCCTGCCTCAGCCTCCCAAGTAGCTGGGACTACAGGCGCCCGCCACAACGCCTAGCTATTTTTTTTTTTGGTTGCAGCCATCATTGTTTGGTGGGCCGGGGCTGAATTTGAACCCACCACCTTAGGTGTATGTGGCTGGTGCCTTAGCCACTTGAGCCACAGGCACCGAGCCTACTAGCTTACTTTTTAGGTAATATTTATATAGTTCTCTTGAAACTACTATGGGTATATTTTAGATAAAGCAAGTAATTCTTAATATCATCAATATTAATATATATTTATTATATTAATTATATTAATAAAATAAAAAGAGATGCCAGTACATAACTAGTAAAACCAGAAAAGTACAGACAGGCTGACAATGGCAGCTTTTTAATACCAAAAGCTTAATGTCCTTTGTGTTTCCCAGTAGTTGATGAATATTTTGATTTTTAACTCTCACTAAACAAACTTGCAAGTTATAACATAAAGTAAAAGGACTTATCATAAGGAATTTAACTATTAGGAAACTGGAGTATTTCTTCTTGCTGACCAGCAGTTTCTCTCTCAGCCAAAACTCTGGAAATCCAAATACAGAATAAGCAAAAAATCACTTTATGGTAACTTTGATTTGAAATGAAAGGGAGGGTTGGATTCCTAATTAATTTGTTCAGTGCTAGGCTCTTCTAGGTTTTCAGGAAAAAGAGGCAACCAAAATGGAAAAAGGTTTTGCCCTCATGGAATGACATATAAAATCCAAAGGATCTTAATGGCCATGTTAATCTACAGCCACTATTTCCAGTAAAGAGATAGAATATCCACCACATAATTCATAATATTCTTATTTTTCATAATTATCCAATTCATATCTGGTGGAGTCCCCTTTTTTCTAGGTCTGTGGCAGGGATGCTGTCAAATAGGTACTTTTTTTGTTTCCCTTTTATAGTCTCTGTTGACCATTCCCTACTTTTAAATCATTCTTTAAACAGGGCACAACAGTCTTAAATACATTAATAGTGTCATAAAAGCTCATCCCAATTACTGTGATTGGAATTTGGATATTTTTCCCAAATTATTGCTTGGGATATTATTCTACAGATGGCAGACCTAATCCATTTCAGAGTAATGTTTCTTGCTTGCTTGTTTGCTTTTTTTTCTTTTTTTCTTTTTTTGAGATACTGTCACTTTGTTGCCCAGGCTAGAGTGCATGATCACAGCTCACTGCAGCCTTGGACTCCTGGGCTCAAACAGTACTCCTGCCTGAGCCTCTGGAGTAGCTGAGACTACAGGCACACACCGCTACTCTCACCTAATTTTTCCTATTTCTGTAAAGACAAGGTCTCACTATGTTACTCAGGTTGGTCTCGAGCTCCTGGGCTCAAGCAATCCTCCACTTTGGTCTCCCAAACTGCTGAGATTATAGCCATGAGCCACCATGCCTGACTCATGATCTCTTAATTTCATAATTTTTTTCTTTTAAGTCTTAAAGTACCTTCCTTGATGCACTGACTTCAGGAAAAAGAAATACACAAAACTTCATTTGTAGTAACTTAGTAATGTCCAGAGCAGTTTAATTTCTCTAGAGGTTTGAAATTAAAAAAAGAGGAAGAAAAAGAAGAAGACATTGTTTACAATACAAAAGAAAAACATGACTAGAAAGTTGACTATTTAAGTTTTCATTTTTAATCTTAATATAAATTATCATAGTAGTATGCCGCTAGTTAGATGCAGCAAGTTGTCATTTCTGCCAGGGGCTAATAATAATGGCTCTAGGAGAGACATGAGACTGGTGGGCTCACAATGAGACTAGAAGCTGAATTCACAGAGGAACACTTGCTTACTGAGTTCACCTTGCTACCACTGTTGCTTTCAGTAGTGCTCTGTGGTGCTGGGAAGAAGTTGCCTTTAATCTCGTCCTGCCTTTGTTTCTGGCACTGGGCCATGTCACCTGCAGTGGCACTATATCTGAAAAGCAGCGTCTCTGCTGTGGATTTTGTTGTACCTCTGGATGTTTTCATGCATCTCTGCACAGAGTTACCCAGTAAATGACTGCTTACTGTGGTATTTATGTCTGTTTGATTTGCTGGTAACTGGTGTATGTCCAACAAATTTTTTTTTTCAACAAAGAATTTTGCTTATACAGCAAATTCCTTGATTGTGGTAACCAGAGAGTAACCTTTTCTCCACAAAAAGAAAAAGGAAGAAGAGGATTGTCATGTGCCATGACTCATCTTTTATGGTCTGGTTGTTTCTTTTCACCTATATTTTAGACTTATCATTAGAAAATGAAGAAAGTTTAGAAAGGATATCAAAATAAGTACAATTCTAGAAACAGTAGTTGTGTGAGTATTATATAAATATGAAAATGTAGGGTTTTTGCCCTCCATTAATATTTGGTATTCTAAGTAAGTCTTAAGATACTTTCTATTAAAAAAAAAAAAAAAAAAAGATACTCTTTTTGTTCTTGGAAACACAGTCTTGCTCTATTGCCCAGGCTAGGGTCCCATGGCCTAAGCCTATCTCACAGCAATCTCAAACTCCTGGGTTCAGGTGACCCTCCGGCCTCAGTTCTCTCAGTAGCTGGGACTATAGGTATGTGGCACCATGCCTGGCTAATTTTCCATTAGTAGTAGAAACAGAGTCTCACTTTGTTCTGGCTGATCTAGAACTTCTGACCACAAGTGATCCTCCCTCCTTGGCCCCCCTGAGAGCGAAGATTACAGGTGTGAGCCACTGAGCCTGGCCAAAAATAAATTTTTTTTCTTTTTTTTGAGACAGAGTCTTATTCAGTTGTCCTGGGGAGAATGCAATGGCATCATAGCTTATAACCTAGAAATCCTGGGCTCAAGTAATCCTTCTTGCCTCAGTCTCCCTAGTAGCTGGGCCTACAGGCAACTACCACAATGCCTGGCTAGTTTTTCTGTTTTTAGTAGAGACTAGATCTTGCTTTTGCTTATGTTGGTCTCAAACTTCTGAGCTCAGGCGATCCACCTGCCTCAGCCTCCCAGGGTGCTAGGATTATAGCTATGAGCTGCCATTCCAGGCCTAAAAATAGATATTCTGATTCTTATTTTTAAGCAAAAGTAAATTTAGTTTGTAACATTATTATAATATTAAATAATATTTTTTATTAAATGCCATAATTATAGTACCTGATTTTCATTTTACATGGAAATTTATATCTCAAGTTTTAGGAGGGAATTAGTATTTCTATAGCTTAGCTCAGTTCCTGAATTTTTGTTTCTTGTCTCTTTCTTTCATTTTATATTTTGATATTTTTTGTTTATATATTTATACCTTGCTAAAAATATTTTATTTGTAATAATAACCTTAGGCATTATTTTTAAAATAAAGGTTTTTAACTTATATGTTTTAAGAACAACTTCATACTTTAAAAAACACTTGCAAATATAAAAGGTGGCACACAGATTTCTCATACCCCTTACCTAGATTCACAAATGTTAACATTTTGCCCCCCTCCTTTATGTGAGTTTCTCTCTTCTTCCATCCCTCTCTCGTTTTTTTCCTCTCTCTGCCTGTGTGTGTCTCTGTGTTTGTGTATACACATATGTATATACAAACAAATATTGTTACTCATTCATAAGGATAACTTATTCATAAGGATGCTTCATGATCTTTTACCCCTAAATACTTTAGCTTGTACCTCCTGAGATTAAGGATATTTTCTTATGTAACTACAGTACAATTCACCATTTCATAAACTTACATCAGTGCTTACTTTTATCTAATTTATTCTTTATGCCCTTTCTGCAACTTTTATCCTACAAAAAAGATTAGATTATTCTTAATCTATTCAGAGGGATATTTACAGTGGTAGAAATCTTTAATAATTTAGAATAATTTATCAGTATCATTTTTGAAAATTTCAATCTGTAACACTATCCAATATAAACATATCCCAAGAAATTAAAATACAGAACCTTAAAATGAAAAGGAAACATAGTTGTAGAATTCTTGCTACTTGTAGATTAAGTTGCTTTTAGTTGCCATCTAAATTCTTTGAAGTTATTTCTTCTGTAACTCTATTTGTATTCGTTTCCCAGGACTGCCATAGCAAGGTACAAGTAAGTCCTCACTTAAAAGTTGTCAAGAGATTCTTGGAAACTGTGACTTTAAGTGAAATGACATATAATGAAATCAGGTTTTGTTTTGTCATCGACCTCATAACAAATGACATTATTTGAGAACCTGCTGGACTATATATATTGTTTTGCTTAAAGTTGCAGATTTCACGAACCTATTGACAGTGTTACGTGAGGACAACAGTAGAACTTAAGCTTCTCCTTGAGATCCTACCCTAAATTGTTAGCGTCTTCTAGGAACATTGATTTGTAGTTTCTGCCCTGGTCACAGGAAAGAAGAATTTAGCCTTTGGTGTCTCCTATGTGTCTTACTTGGTACAGGTCAATTGGTGCAAAAGATCATATCCAGTAGAGAGACTAATGAAGTAAATGACACAAAAACAGTCCTTAAATGGTGGGCATAGCATTTCAATAAAATACAAGTAGTTTAGTCAAGGTAATTTCTGATTAAGTACATAATTAATGCAGAAAATATACGAATATCAATTATAAGATACGTTTTAAAGAAAAAATAAAGAATTTATTTCAATTAAGTAGCAGGAGTTCTACAACTGTGTTTCCTTTTCATTTTAAGGTTCTGTATTTTAATTTCTTGGGATATGTTTATATTGGATAGTGTTGCAAATTGAAATTTTCAAAAATGATACTGATAAATTATTCTAAATGATTAAAGATTTCTACCACTGTAAATAGCCCTCTGAATTAATATTTTTCTCTATTACTTAGGAACTATATTTTTAATTATTCAAAAGTATAAGAGAACTCTGGGAGGCTGAGGTGGGTGGATTGTCTGAGCTCAGGAGTTCGAGACCAGCCTGAGCAAGAGCAAGACCCTGTCTCTAAAAATAGCTGGGCATTGTGTTGGGTGCTTGTAGTCCCAGCTACTTGGGAGGCTGAGGCAAGAGAATCACTTGAGCCCAAGAGTTTGAGGTTGTGTGAGCTGTGATGCCATAGCACTCTACCCAGGGTGACAATGTGAGACTCTGTCTCAAAAAAAAAGTATAATTTTTCCTATAAACCATGCTTTTTAGACTAATTGTAATAAATAATTATTTTCCAATAGAACCAAAATTATCATTCTGTATAGCAAAGGTGAAACATGTTGAAAGCAAAGTAAGGACTACTGT
The DNA here is from genome assembly GCF_000181295.1 of Otolemur garnettii. Lineage (NCBI taxonomy): Eukaryota > Metazoa > Chordata > Mammalia > Primates > Galagidae > Otolemur > Otolemur garnettii. Next base: position 10,240,273 of record NW_003852436.1, on the reverse strand, counting down.
TTGTCAGCAACATCTACTTTTTCTTCTTTGTGGGCTCATCAAGTGTTTCTCTGGCTATTTTCTTACAAGTTTAACAGTATCTTATGTGCAAGTGTTTTATTGTGTTTCCCTCAAGTCAGTCTTACTGTGTAGTAAATTTGTGTTTGTTTTTTTCTTTCCAAATGAAATCATTCATACATTGTACTTAGTCCCATGCTTATTAGCTTATTTGGGTCTGTTCCTTTCACTGTCACATATATATTCTGAGCTTACCAAAAAAGGCCGTAGAGAAAAACTTTCTGTAAAGGATCTTTTTTTTTTTTTTTTGAGACAGAGTCTCAAGCTGTCACCTTGGGTAGAGTGCTGTAGCATTGTAGCTCACAGCAACCTCCAACTTGGGCTCAAGCGATCCTCTTGCCTCAGTTTCTCTATGTTTAATAGAGACAGGGTCTTACTTTTGCTTAGGCTGGTCTTGAACTCCTGAACCCAAGCAGTCCACCCACTTCAGTCTCCCAGAGTGCTAGGATTACAAGTGTGAGCCACCATGCCCAGCTTCTGGCAAGCATCTTATGTTTTCTTATTTCTAATCTCATTTTTCTTTCCTGTGCTAGAGAAGATGTTATAATATATTTAATTATTTCTCACAATTTTCTGTAATGCTTATTATGTATTTTCCATAAACAAACTTCATTTGTATTTTTCTTTGTTTAACAAGATTTTGTTCATTAAAGCTTAGCTTTGTAGAAATATGATAATAATTATTATTTATTGAGCATTGTCTATACACCTGACATTGTATAGAGTTTATGTGTTTAACCCTCACAACAATCTTATGAGGTAAGTGCTGTCATTTTCTTCACTGAAAAACTGAGGCAGAGAGAGGTTGTGTAACTCGTCGAGGTCACAGAACTAATACATACTAAGCTAGAATTTCAACGCAAGAAGTTTAAGTTTTTAAACTCTGTACTATACCATGTGTGATACTGTATGTACTATACATATTGTGCATGTATTTTTAATACATTGTATTTGTACATATGAAATCATACCTATTTCGAGAATACATTTTTATGTCATGTATATTATACATAAATGTATACTTAATAAGAAAAGTGCTTTCATTTTTCACTATTCATCAGAAAAAAATTAAAATATCAAAATTTATTAATTTAGAAATCAGAAAAAAAAGGAAAATTTAGAATATAAAAATACAGTTAGTAGGTCATGCTATAATAGCAAATCAGAAAGTGAATATTACAGAACATGCTAGGAGAAAATTTCTGTTTTTAACCTGGGAGGTTGTGATAGAACAGTTTATTTAGCCTTGTTACTGTCACCTCACTTGATCAGAATTGTGTTTTGTCATCCTTTGCTGACTTCTCTTGGTAACACCTGAGAAGAATAAAGGTTTTAATTGACATAAGAAATAGCCACCCAGTGATGGAGAGAAGAAACTAAGAGAATGAATTTGAGCTCCTTGAGAAAGGAACTTATGTCCATTTTATATCTAGTGACTGTGGGAAAAGCAATATGTGTGGAAGGAAGGAAATGCTGAGAGTTCTAGTGTAAGACCAGCAAGAAACAGATGAGAAAACTTAATTCACAATTAACAGTATAGGGTTGCTCCTAAAATGAGATTACTGTAGGCTTCTGGCTGTAACCAGAGAGTAGCAAGGGTAGGTAGGTCAGCCAGGAGGGACAGTGACGTGGGATGTGGCAGAGAATCTGTTGTGGCAAGAGAGGCAGATGTTCTCCTAAGAAACATTTTCCATTCTTAGTTCACAGAAAAGATGGCCAAAGTTTAAGTCCAGGGAAAGCACATTCCTTTGGTTTAGACTTATCAAGAAAATGGGCTGAGGCAGGAATAGCACAGGACAGCTTAGGCCCAAGGCCTACAACTCTTTTTCTATGGAAGAGATGCAGGAAGATCTTAACCCCTGCAGAAGGAAACATCCTTTATTTAATTGGTGTGATAATCACACAAATTAATTTTACACTAATGATGTAAACTACAATATCAAACTATAAAGTAGAATTGCCAATCAGAATGCCATGTAATGGAACAGAACTTTGTGTGTTTCCAAGTGCTCTAAAAGATTAGAAGCACTTTTTTGAATAAATGTTGATGTTAGTTGCAGATATTTCTCAGCCCTTTTCATCCACTATGGAAAAAACTCTAGACAAAAATAGAAGTCCAGATCTTTGTAGTTATAACAGATTGCCTGTCCCACATTTGTTGCTAATAACACTAAAATTGTGTACTATGAGAACTTGTGGATGAATCCATTCATTATTGATCCTGCCACTAATAAATTGAGTAAGACTGCTGCTGCCTGAGAGTGAGACTATTAGACATGTCCATGGTTTGTCTCTTAAGTTTTGATTTTTCTCTAGGTTCAGGTCATAAGAAAGCAAAACTCCAAACAGTGTTGTCCTACGTTCCTACAGAAGTACTTCTTAATTGAAATTTTCCTGGCACTAAACTTACTGCCTTTATAAAAGTTAATTTTTTAAGTTAAATTTAAATAGCTGCATTTGGCTAGTGACTACCGTATTAGCAGTGCAGCTCTTGAGCTACAGTGAATAACAATAAAGTCCCTACCTTCTGGAAATTTATACATCTACTCCATTATGATATCCATGAACTAGTTTAAGCACTTTATTATATAAAAACACACTTAATCCTCCAAACAGCCTTTGTGAAAATTATATCACCATTTCCTTTTTTTTTTTTTTTTTTTGAGACAGAGTCTCACTATGTTGCCCTGGGTAGAGTGTTATGACGTGACAGGTCACAACAACCTCAAACTCTTGGACTTAAGCGATTGTCTTGCCTCAGCCTCCCAAGTAGCTGGGACTATAGGCACCTGCCACAACACCCGGCTATTTTTTTTATTGTTGTTGTTGTCATTGTTGTTTAGCAAGCCCAGGCCAAATTTGAACCCACCAGCCCTGGTGCATGTGGCCAGCACCCTGACCACTGACTATGGGCACCTAGCCACCATTTCCTTTTTTTTTTTTTTTTTTTTAATTGTTGGGGATTCATTGAGGGTACAAGAAACCAGGTTACACTGATTGCATGTGTTAGGTAAAGTCCCTCTTATGATCATGTCTTGCCCCCAAAAGGTGTGGCACACACCAAGACCCCACCTCTCTCCCTCCTTCCCTCTCTCTGCTCTTCCTTTCCCCACCACTCCTTGTTGTTTCCACTCTTTGGAATTAGAATTGTTCTATGTGCCCCATCATTGTTATTTTGGAGCAGATAATTTGTAATTTCTCTGATTTCTTTCTTTCTTTTTTTTTTTTAATTGCCCTGGGTAGAGTGTTGTGGTGTCACATAGCTCACAGCAACCTCCAACTCCTGGGCTTAGGCGATACTTTTGCCTCAGCCTCCCAAGTAGCAGGAACCACAGGCACCCACCACAACACCCGGCTATACAACGCCCAGCTATACAACACCCAGCTATTTTTTTGTTGTAGTTTGGCTAGGGTCGGGTTTTAACCCACCACCTTCAGTATGTGGGGCCAGTACCCTACCCACTGAGCCACAGGCGCAGCCTAGCTTATCTGATTTCATAGTTTCATGGCCAGGGAGGAATATTATCTCAAGATGAATCATACCTTAACTGTTACCCATATTTGAGTGAGATGATACTTTGAAATTTAGACTTTAAGAGTTGATGCTGGAATGACTTAAGACTTTTGAGGTTTGGTGATAGAATAAATGAATTTTGCATGCAATAAGGACATAAATTTGGGGAGGTTAGGGATCTTATGTTGGAGCCCTACGGCCCATGTGATTGTATTGGAAATTTGTTCTTTAAGGAGGTAATTAAGGTTAAATGAGGGCATAATTAAGGGTAAATGAGTCCTGTCCCAGTATAACCTTGTCCTTCTAAAAGAGGAAAAAATGCCAGAGATCGCTCTCTCTCCACCATGTGAGGACACAGAAGGTGGCCATCTACAAGCTAGAAAGAGAGCTCTCACTAGAAATCAAACCCTATGGGAATCTTGATCTTGGACTTAGCCTTCAGAACTAAACTCTAGATTAATTCCAGCTCTGTCAGAATTAGGTTTCTCTTATTTAAGTCTCCAGTCTATGGTATTTTATTATGCAGCCCAGCTAAGACAACCCCAGTTTTCCTGTTCTCCTTTAGTATCACAACTCTCTTTACCTTCTGTACCTTCTAGAATCTAATTGTAATAGCTGTCAAACCGAATCCTCCAAAGGTCACTTAAGTAATACAATTGCTTTATTACTTCTGCTTCTTAACTTATTCTTTTTGTATCTTTACCTTCCAAATGATTTTTTACCCAAATATTGTGCATGGTTTAGGGGCCATCTTAAATTTTACTTCTTTGAGGAATTTTTTCCCTACTTCATCCCCTCCCCCGCTCCCTGATTTCTTATAGAATTTATTCTCTGCATTGCACAGCATAATTGGTGTTTCTTACCTCTTAGTTTGATTTCCCTAAATGTTTGACATTCTTTTGGGGTAGGATGTTACTTTTTTTCACAATATCACTCTTAAATTACCTTGACGCTGATGAAGAAGAGAGAATGGACCTACTTTTAGTAAGTTAATCATTTATGAATTGTAGTTTATCAAATACATCAACCTTGAAAAATGTGCTTCATGAACCTTATATTTGGTAAGTGGTTTGAAAAAAAAAGTGCTTGGTAAATCTTATATTTGGATACTATACTAAAATATTACAGTAGGTACTTATTTAAAAGAAGAACTCTCATTATGTTATTTACCTTCCATTCCAAAACCACGGGATCATAAAATAGATCGCTTTCTGATATTTGAACTTTTGTTTTTAATGGCAAAATATGAATGAAAATAATTTGAAAGTGTATTTTTTTCAGAAGTTCGTTTTTCTAATTCTCTGTATCAAAGGGTCACTAATACATATTATAGGGAAATATTGATATATATCCTTTTTCAGTTTATTCAACTATGCTCTATGAAATAATGTTTGGAAAATATTAATGAAATACAGCATTAGAAAAGGATCTTTAAAATATTTTTTTCTTCACCTTAAATATTTTGAAGTACCATTTAGGTAGTTATGTAAAATGCTGATCTTAATAATTATAAATCCAACACTGAGTCTTCATTGTCTTCTCAGCAGAGCTACTATTCTGCAAAGTTAAATCCATGCTTAATATAATTTTGCCCAGTAAATTTCAGTCTATTGAACCTCGGTTGTTGATCAGTAACTTATTGCAATAGAAAGATGACAGTGTTATTTCCAGGCAGTTTGTTTCTCTGAGTATCAAGACAAGGCCGAGTCAGACTTACGTGCCTAAGCTGCCAGTTTTCCTGCGGTTTCTTTATTTCTTTATCCCTTTATCCAGCTGCTACTCACTGCTGTTGCCACATTTGCCCTCTGGCTCGTGGGATAGCATGTTTAGTTTCCCCTGAGGCTACTGTTAATGCTTCCTTTTTTACTCTGCTGGCTGGGAATGCACTTGGCATCCTCAGTCTCAAACCTCTCCTCCCTCTTTTTTCCACAGACACCAGGCACTTAAGTAGCACTTTCAGCCTCCCCCAGTTATCAGTAGTAGCTTTCAACCCCTCATTTCTGGTCTGGTAACTCAGCATACTGTCCCGAGAGAGCTTGACTAAGCCAATTTGCCCCCCTCCCTTATTCCTCAGTCGGTCCATCTTCCTTTTTTCTTTTTCCTGCTTATCCATTTCCTTGACTCTCCTTTTATTTTTCTCTTGCTCTCTTTTTAATCTTCTGAATGCTTCTTTTCTTTCTGCTTTTTAGTATAGTAGTCGTCACAGAGTTAGACAAATATTTGTAGTAGAAAATAAAATAGTAAATTTTAAAATTAAACAAGTTTGCTCAATATCTCAACTGATTTTCTGCTGCTATCACTTGACTTTTCTCAGTTTGCACTAGTGATCACAGTATTTTCTGTATTCTATGTTGTACTATTTAAAGTAACAAAGATTCTTTTTGTTAGTGTAATTCTGTTAATTTTGATATTTTAAAAACTTGAAATATAAACCATTTATAATTTAACATAAGAGAATTATAGTCTGTATTAATTTTTTTGGATTTTAAACAGCTTTATTGCATTAACATTTTGAATGAAAATTTCTTTTACAGCCTGATAATCTTTAAGAAAAAATTAAAATTCAGAGCTTCTATTGCAAAAATTTTAACTGGATCAGCTCCAAAAAGGATTTTTAATACCTTAATTTACTTGCCCCTATATTGATAAAATGCAGATTCTATACAGATTCTATATTAGAAGTTTATGGGGGTGTTTTTGGCTTTTAAAAACAGAGCTATTGATACTATATTTACATAAGACTGCTTATTCAAGATGATCTATACTATGGGAATAGCTAAAATCTTTTTCCAGCAAGTGTTACATAAGGAAAAGAAAGGCAACTTTAATTTTTTTTCCTAGATGATCAAATACATAATTTGAACTATATTTTTCAAAGGCACTCCCTTTCAATTAGTCTATGAATATTAGGTTTTCAATTTACAAGTGATGGTTTGTAAATAACTTTTAGGAATTCATAATCTAAGACTTAAGACCAACAAATCAGAACACAAAAATAATACCTGTGAGTCTGGGGATTAAGGATAACAGTGCTCTGCAGGCCTCAGTTATTAACTGCTGACAAAGTCTGTGGGACAATTGCAAATGTCTGCAAAAGAAAACATGAAAAATTTATATTGATAGTTATAGATTGGAAATAGTTATTTAAAGCCCTTCTCTCCTTTCTCTCCTCCCCTTTCTTTTCATTCTTTCCTCTGGGAGAAAAAAATGTTAGATGAAATATGTGTTTTTTTATATAGTGTATTCTTTTTCTATAACCTGACTTAACCAAAATATATATTGTTTTACTCAACCTCCACAATGAGGTCTGTATTTTAAAGATACGAAATATCGTTCTCATAATTCCCTACATGTGTTTCATTTGTGAGGTTTAATGCTGGGTTTATGTTTATAAAGGAAGCATCAACCCATGAGAAGTTGCACACTGTTTAGCATCTTAGCTAGGAGTCTCACTCACTTGTAGTGCTTTGCATAGAGTAAGGGAGAAGGGAGGGTCAGGAAAGCAGATGAAGATCTTTTTATCACATGCCTAAGTGCGCATGTGATAAAAAGGCTTAAAGCGCTTTAGAAAAGAAGGCTTTATACACATATATCAGTTTCACAACCATTTAAATAGATGTGAAAACTGCACACTATTCTTTAATGTTCGTATTAAGGAAACAATAAACAGTTGTTATATTATTAGGATAAACAGGATATATTTTAAAAGCTACCCTGGACATAGTGGCATATTACCCCTACCCCTTTCTACCACCTCAAGGCAGATTGATGGGTAATGACAATATTAGTGTGTAGACATTTCTTTCCGATTTTGTCTTGTTATAATTTAAGGGCATTTTTAAAATTTCTGCACTCAGGAAGTTAGCAGTTGCCTACCCCCATTTTGTTACGCTTATGTTATGAATACTAGGGATACAGCAGTGATGCTCTTGTTCCTTCATGTACTTGTCCTAAATACATGTCATCCAAGCATGCATGATGCCTGCATAGCAGACTGTATAAATTATCTAACTGCTTTATGTCCTCACAAAGAAGTTTGGTTTTGTTTTTTTTTTTCAAGTTACTTATAGAAAGTTGATCCAAAACTGATTATTATTTCAAGCAATTTTTTCCTTTGGTGATAATAGTGAGCATATTGCTAAACAACAATATCAACTCAGCGCCTGTGGCACAAGTGGCTAAGGCATCACCCTCATACACCTAAGGTGGAGGGTTTGAATCCAGCCCGGCCTGCCAAACAACAATGAGGGCTGCAACCAAAAAATAAAATAGCTGGGCATTGTGGCGGGCGCCTGTGGTCCCAGCTTCTCGGAAGGCTGAGGCAGGAGACTCGCTTGAGCCCAGGAGTTGGAGGTTGCTGTGAATTGTGATGCCATGGCACTCTACCCAAGGGGACAGCTTGAGGCTCTGTCTCAAAAAAGAAAGAAAGAAAGAAAGAAAGAACAATGTCCTTTTTTAGCATTACTTTAAGCTTACTGTTAGCTTTATGCATGCATACTATTCCTTACTAATACTGATATAATCATCCATAAGAAATGTGAATCCTGAAATGGGCCATTAAATATTTGGGGAGATATACTTAGAAACAAAAGTAGATACTCATAAGCCTGGTGAAGGTTGAAGTCAATTTCATATACATATTATAAATACAAACCGTCTTGGGGTATTTTAATACTTGTTGACCATCATTTTGGTGGCTCGCAAAAATTTCATGTTTCATTTCTGTATTTGTTATTGTGCTCCATGTGTTGTTGGTTCATATGAGCATTAGAAATTAACCATATTTTCCATTTTTATTACTAATTCTGTTCTTTTAAGAACCAATTTAATTTCTTCACTACTTTTGACTTTTTAAGGTCTATCCTAGTTTAAATTTTGTTAAATAACTATTTTAGAAACAATCGGTACAGTTTACCTTGAAAAAGTATAAGAACTCTTTGAATATTTGGGGCCAAATTTTTCAGAGCCACAATCCTTTGGCCTCACAGTGTCTTTCCCACTCCCTTTCAGTTTCCTAACAAATCTCAACTGATAAATACAAGATTGCAAGGATATTCTCCTACTTATGATAGATGTGGCTAAAATATTATTTATTTTATAAAGATAAAAGTAGTAGATCATAGTAATTAGGCAATAGTTTCTTATGTATGATACTAACTCCCCTTGTCAAAAATAAACTGTACTTGGAAAATGAAAAGACAATCCACAGAAAATATTTGCAAATCGTAGATTCAGTAAGACTCTACAATCCAGATTATATAAAGGATTCTTACAACTTAATAATAAGAAGACAAATAAATAGCCCAATTAAAAACTGGGCAAAGGATTTGAATAGATATTTTCCCCAGGAAAATATACATATGGCCAAAAAGCTTTTGAAAAGATGTTAGCGTCATTTAGTCACAAAGAAATGTAAACAAAACTGTTTCATTTGAGATACCACTTCACACCTAACTAGCAAAAAGACAATAACTAGTATTGGTTAAAGTATGAAAAAATTGGAACTTTCATACATTAGTGTTGGGAATGTAATATGAAACAGGAAATGTTAGCATTTCCTCAAAAAGTTAAACAGAATTGTCATGTGACTCTCTCAGCAGTTCCACTGTTAGTTATATACTTAAGATAAATGCAAACATGTCTTTTCAAAAGTTTACACACTAACATCCGTAGCAGCAATATTCCTAGTAGCCAAAAAGTAGACACAACCCATATGTCTACCAAGTAATGAATGGATTAACAGAATATGGGTTATCAATATAATGAAGAGTATTTAACCATAAAAGGAATCAAATACTGATAAAGGCTATAACACGAACCATGAAAACATTATGCTAAGTGGAGGAATCCCAGAACAAACAAAAAGGCCCCATATTACATGATTTCATTTATACAAAATATCCAGAGTAGGCAAATCCATAGAAACAAGAAATAGATTAGTGGTTGCCAAGAGGTAAGCGTGAGAAGAATGGGAATGAATGCTAATGGGTACGAGGTTTCTTTTTGGTGTGATGAAAATGCTCTGAAATTAGTTGTATGGCTGCATGGCTTTGTGAATATGCTAAAAACTACTGAATGATATACTTTTTTAAAAAGGGTGAATTCTATGATGTGCAAATTATATTTTAATTTTTAAATAGAAGTCACACCCATCATCATTTTACTTTAAAAACTGTATCTAGGAACTTACATTGCCTTAGAAAAATTTAGGAGCTCAGTGGCACCTGTGGCTCAGAAAGTTAGGGTGCTGGTCCCATCTGCCAGAGGTGGTGTGTTCAAACCCAGCCCTGACCAAAAACTGCCAAAAAAAGAAAAGAAAAATTTAGGAGCTTTCAAGCTAGGCATAAATTATGTAAGTATCTTTATAGACAGTCTGTCAGATTAAGATAGACTAAATTTAGGCAGATTTAGGCTTGTTGAACTATTTTTCTGTAGTGTAGAGTTTTGTTTTAAAAATCTAAATGTAGCTCAATTAGCTAGGATGCCAACCACATACACCGGAGCTGGCAGGTTCAAATCCAGACCAGCCCACCAAACAACAATGACAACTACAAGCAAAAAATAGCCGGGCATTGTGGCGGGTGCCTGTAGTCCCAGCTACTTGGGAGGCTGAGGCAAGTAGCCTGGGCTGAATTGCTTAAGCCCAAGAGTTTGGGGTTGCTGTAAGCTGTGACACTACAGCACTCTACCCAGGGCGGCAGATTGAGACTCTGTCTCAAAAAACAAAAACTAAGACAAAATGTACTTAAGAAAAATGAACAGGGAAAATAGTGAAAAGTTGTTGTATTTTCCTTTTATATTCCTAATGTGTGCATTCTACATAACATGCAAGTTTGTCCTAGTCAGTTTTCCAACTTTTAGTGTTTAACAGTTTGTTAAAAATGCAGATCCCAGAATCCCACATTATACTTACTTAAGATGATTCTAGAAGTTTAGGGAATAGGCTCTGGAATCATTTTTTAACAAACTCCCTATGTCATCCTGAGATAGATATGGTTCATAGTTCTTGCCTTAATTGAGATATTTTAAATTTGCACATATTTCAAGAAGAAAGTAATGGTACAAGGGAAAGAAAAACTCTAACTCTGCTGAGAGTTAGTTCACAAGTACTTTGTAACTATTATTCAGAATAGAGTTGAGTGATCCCTGTTCTAACACTAGCATTTACTCTGTGGCATTGAGGAGTAGAATAGTTATCATCATTAATTGTTTGAACCAGGCACGGTGGCTCTTGCCTATAGCTCCCCCTACTTGGAAGGCCGAGGCAGGAGGATCACATGAGCTCAGGAGTTTAAGACCAGTCTGGGCAGCAGACCTGGGCAACCCTATCACTTTGAAAAATGTTTATGTGTTGTTGTTTTCCTACATATATATTTCATGGTTTGCTTTCTGTTTGACTTTATGAATGCTACCATGGCAATATAACATCTAGTAATATGTGGATAGTGTTAGAAAACAAAGCAGAAGTCTAGCACATCTTCCTGGGGTTAGTAATAGTATAACTGAAGATGTTATTCACAAAGAAAATGGCACTATTCATTCATCATTAGGATGTATGCTGTGAGTTATTTCCAGTAATGATGATAGGGTTTGGTTTTGTTTTTTTGAACTATCTTCAGTATAATTCCCTTTTCAATTAATAGCACAAAGATATAACTCCATTTGCTGAGAGCATGGACCTGTCTTTGACCATGAAGTATACTTTTGTCACTATGAAGCTAACTGGACTCTAATGGATTAAACCTGTAACTTCATACTCATTGTTGCTATCTTTATCCATTTTAACCTTCATTCAAGAACCTTCATTTTTTCTTTTTTTTTTTTTTTTTTTTTTTTTGAGACAGAGCCTCAAGCTGTCCCCCTGGG
>NW_003852436.1:10223998-10228480 GCF_000181295.1 Otolemur garnettii | reverse complement strand
TGATGGCATTCTTTTTATTTAGCCATTTAATGATGAATTTTGTTCCAATAATTAATATAATACCTTATTTTTAGCATATTTTATTAGTGAATAAAATTAATAACATATAATACATTATTAGTTGTATGTAATTCATAGCCTAAGAATACCTAAGAAATTATTTTAGTGGATTTATATTCTGAATCCAGCCTTGTTTTTTCTGTTCCTTGAGTGAGTGTTAAGGTACATACTAGTCACTCAATAATATTATTGTCACTCTCTTTGAAGACATTCGTCGTATTACGTTTGTCATGTGGTTATGGCAGGATTTTTTTTCTACATTAGATATATATTAAATTTGGCTTTGGATTGTGGCTATAAGTTCTATTTAACAAAACAGGACTTTGATCACCTCCTTCTGTTGACCTGATTTTCATAGACTGTACACGCACCACATGTATGTATGATTACAGTAGGCCTAGTTCCTTATTGCTCACCTCTGTATGTTAGTCAGTTTGTTATAGGCCCTGTAATACACAAGTCCTCCTGTACATTACAAAGCTATAGCAATTAAAACAATATAGTCCTGACATAAAGGCAGATGTGTAGACCTCTAGTGGAACAGAATAGAGAGCTTAGAATTCAATCCACGTTTATTTGCCCAGCTGATGTTTGACAACAATGGGGCAACAATCAAGAATACACAACAAGAGTCTCTTTGACAAATAGAGTTGGGAAAAGTAAATATCCATATGCAAAATAATATAACTGAGCCATTATCTTATATGTATAAGACACAAAAGTCAATTCAAGATGGATTAAAAAGTCCAGGTGGGTCATGTCTGTAATCCTGACATTTAGGGAAGGGAAGGTGGGAGGATCACTTGAGGCCAACAGTTTGAGACCAGACTGAGCAACACAGGAAGACCCTGTCTCTACAAAAATGAGAAATTGGCCAAGTGTGGTGGCATGTGCCTATAGTCCCAGCTACTCAGGAAGCTTGAAGCAGGATTGGTTGACCTCAGGCAGTTGAGGTTGTAGTGAGCTATGATGACACCACTGCACTCTAGCCTAGATAGAGGAGCAGGACCCTGTCTGCAAACCTAGAAAATAAAACAGAAAACCCAAAATGGATTAAAGATTTAAATATAAAACTTGAAACTGCAAAACCCCTAGAAGAAAACATAGGGGAAAAGCTTCTTCACATTGGTTTTGGTAAAGATTTTGTGAATATGATACAAGAAGCACAGGCAACAAAATAAAAAATGGACAGATGGGATTATACTAAACTAAAAAGGTTCTGACAGCAAAGGAAGTAGTCAATTGAGTGAAAAGGCAATCACCTACAGAATGGGAGAAAATATGTACAGATGCTATATAGATCAGGGATTAATTTTCAAAATATGTAAGGAACTCTTATAACCCTATAGCAACAAACTAATAACCTGATTAAAAAGTAGACTAAAGACTTGAATAGACATTTCTCTAAAGAAGACATAAAAATAGTCAACAGGTAACGGAAAAGATGTGCATTGTCACTAATCATCAGGAAAGTATAAATCAAAACCATGATATATCATCTCAAACCTGTTAGATTGTCTGTTATCAAAAATACAGATAACAAATGTGGGTGAGGATGTGGAAAAATTGAAAACACTTGTACACTGTTGGTAGGAATGTACAGCCACTATGTAAAACAATATAGGAATTGCTCAAAAAGTTAAAAATAGAACTATCATATGATTTAGGAATCTCACTTCTGTGTGTTTATCCAGAAGAATTGAAATCACAGGGGCCTGGCAGGGTGGCTCACACCTGTAATCCTAGTACTCTGGGAGGCCGAAGCGGGTAGAATGCCTCAGCTCAGGAGTTCAAAACCAGGATGAGCAAGAGTTCTCACTAAACTCTTAAAGAGCCTGAGAGAGTTTAGTAGAGCCTGTCTCCTACTAAAAATAGAAAAGCTTGCTGAGCACTGTGGCAGGTGCCTGTAATCCCAGCTACTCAGGAGGCTGAGGCAGGAAGGTTGCCTCAGGAGTTTGAGGTTGCTGTGAGCTAGGCTGATGCTAGGGCACTCTACGCAGGGCAACAGAGTGAGACTTAAAATAAAAGAAGAAGAATTGAAATCAAGATCCTGCAAGATATGCAAACACCCTAAATTGCACAACAGATGAATGGATAAAGAAGATGAGGTATATACATAGAAGGTAATATAAAGAAGAAAATCCTGCAATATATAATAACATGGATGGCCTTGGTGGATAGTATGTTCATTCATTGAAATCAGCCAGTCACACAAGGACAAATACTGCTTAATGCCCCTTACAAGAAGTATCTAAAATAGTCCAACTGATAGAATCAGAGAATACTGATATATAAATCAATAGACAATCTAACAGGTTTGAGATGATATATCATGGTTTTGATTTATACTTCAAATCAGACTGAAGATTGCCAGTTAAAGGGGAGGAGAAAATAGGGTGTTGCTAATCAGTGGTCATAAAAATCTAAATTATCAGAGATGAATAAGTTCTAGACATGTGTTGTACAGCACTATTTCTATAATTAACAATACTGTTATATATTTAAAGATGTGTTAAAATGGTAGATACCATATTAAGTATTCTTACCACAATAAAATAGTATTTTTTTTGAAAAAGAAATGTATTCTTTTCATCTTCACTTTAGTTTTTTGGAACAACTAAGATAAAATAAGCAAACATTAGACAGGCCGAAGGACAATAAATGAAGTTCATTTATTGAAATTATAGCTATAGAATCAGGTAATAAAGAACGTATTACCTCCCAAATGGATTTACAACCCCCATTGCAACCTCATCCTGGAAAAACATAATTTCTTATCTTTCTATTATTACCCAAGTTGACAAAAATATGCCAGATATTGAGCTAGGAACAAAAATCTGGTGACAACCAAGACATCTGTGTGAAGAGAAGTCCTGGGCTCACTCAGCAAACAGATTCATGGAATTCATCTCAGAGTAGGATAGTGAAGGCAAGATTAGAGACAGGAAATGAGGCTGCAGAAGTAGCAGGAGAGAGAGGGATGTTGTTCTCTGGCATGGACAGAACTGAAGTGTTGGCTGGCATTGGAGATGAGTGTCTCAGGAGATGAATCGTGCTTCCTTTCAGATACTGAACATGCTAGAACCTTTCTTCCTTCTAGAGTTTAATACTTGTTCAGACAATTTAGAATACTTTTTCTTGAACCGTTTCTTGAGCTAGCTGATTTTTATATTTGGAGGATAAAAACATCTCAAGTCACCTTCCCAGAAGAACCTTCCCTGATCTTTCTATTGTTTTGTAGCGTAATCATTATCTGACTTACCTTTTTGAATAATTTGTGTGTTAAAGTTAGTCTTCTCCTCAAGAATGAGAGTAGAGACCTTGCCAGTCTTATTTACTGCTATCTCCTCAGTGTTTAGCATAGTTCCTGACTGCTATGATAGAATAAATGAATGAACTTTAGACCAAAGAACTTCCTGGATAAGGAAGGAAAGTGGTAAACCAGAGGGAACGCTCATTTTTTGAATGGTGACTAAGTGCCAGACATTGTTTTAGGCATTCTAAATATAACCCATTTTATTCTCCCAATATGGGTACTAGCCTTATTTTGAAGTAATTGAGGCTGACTAAAAACAAGTAATTTGTCACATATAACCCATTTTATTCGGCCAATATAGATACGAGCCCTATTTTGAGATCATTAAGG
Source organism: Otolemur garnettii (assembly GCF_000181295.1). Classification (NCBI taxonomy): domain Eukaryota; kingdom Metazoa; phylum Chordata; class Mammalia; order Primates; family Galagidae; genus Otolemur; species Otolemur garnettii. The sequence continues at coordinate 10,224,774 of NW_003852436.1, read as the reverse complement.
CTAACTGAAAACAAGTAATTTGCCCAGTGTCACAACTAACACAAGAACCAGAGATGAAGATCAAATATATATTTTTTATTACAGATACTCCTCAACTTACAGTTGGGTTACATTCCAATAAACACATCATATCATAAGTAGAAAATATCATAAGTCCAAATGCATTTAATGCTGGCAACATGACAGACGATCCCTAACAAAGGTTCAATTAACAGTTTTTCAATTTTATAATAGTATGAAAGCGATACACATTCATTAGAAAACATAACCCCATTGTGAGGTGTGAGGAGCTCCTCCACTTACAATGAGTCATGTCCCAATGAACTCACGTCCCAGTAAACCCATAGTAAAGTTGAAAATTATAAGTTGAATATGTTACCTCCCAAGTGGATTTACCATCATGAGTTGAGGGCTGTCCCATGTCACAACCTCTCTTTCATATTTTCATTTTAGTATTTCTCCATGCTCTATTCTAGTAATTAACTCATATTTTTTAGAACACTAATTTTCTCCTCAGTTACTTAAAATTAATGAAATTAAATTTTTTTTGTTTCTAGAAATTAGTTCTTTTTCAAATCAACGTTTTAAAAAAGTCTTCCTTTCTTATATTCTCATTCCTCGTATGTCTTTAGTAATTTAAAACATCTATTTTAAATTTATTTTTTTTTTGTTTGTTTGTTTTTTGAGACAGAGCCTCAAGCTGTCCCCCTGGGTAGAGTGCCGTGGCATTACAGCTCACAGCAACCTCCAACTCCTGGGCTCCAGCGAGTCTCCTG
>NW_003852436.1:10219689-10223862 GCF_000181295.1 Otolemur garnettii | reverse complement strand
GCTGGCGCCTTAGCCAGTTGAGCTATAGGCGCCGAGCCTTTAAATTTATTTTGAATAAGAGAATGTATTATTTACCTTCTTCAATGATATTGTCATCTGAAGTTCTGTTTATACTGTTAAACACTTTTAATAGTCTATTTCCTCACAAACATAGTAATTTGAGATTGTGTGACCATGTTTAGGAGCGCTCTAATCTGATAGAGCGTATGCTTCTCCGGAATGTTTTACTTTTGCCCTTTCCATGTTTCACAGCCTAGGATCAGATTGTATGTAAATTTCAGACCACTTGGTTATATTTTTAAATCCTAAACCTGTGTAAGAGGCAGACCTACATGCATGAATATGTATTCCTAGGGAAGGCTTTCCTACCCTAAACCCTAGTCAAGACTGATGCCCTTCACCTTATATCCTTCTCTTAGTAGACAGATTTCTTTTTCTGGCTGACTTTTTTCCTCAGAGCATGGCTCTTGGAGGTTTTCAGCTTTACACATGGGGAAATCTCACTTGCACCACCTTAAAAGAAGAGCCAAGACTGCATTTGCTTTTTCTACATGAGCATGTAAACCAAAGTCCTAGACTGGGACTGGGAAAAAATGCCTACAGTTAATCCTTACCCAGTTACCGCTCAATATAGTATAATTGTTTCATTTTGTTATGTATTTGTTTATGGCTCCTAGAGATTTCTTTTGCTATTTTCTTTATAACTCAGTGTTTGTTTAGAAGTTTATTTGTTGTTAACTTTTCCTTTATAATTGATAGAGACAAAAAGTGTTGGATTTAGGGTTGAATCCTGGAACAGAAAAAGAATATTGGAGAAAAACTGGTAAAAATTATATAATCTCTATAGTTTAGTATATATTTTCTGGTTTTGATAATTTTTCTCTGATTATGTAATTTGTTAACTTTAGGGGAAGCTGGGTGAAGAATATATTAATTAAACTCTATATTATTTTTGCATGTTTTCTGGAAGTCAAGTTATTTCATAATCAAAAGTTTATAAAAAGCATATTTGCTTTATTTAATACTTATGAGGATTTTGTCATGATAGGATTTTCAAGTTTACTTGTGAAATAAACTACCTAATATTTTAATAAAAGGAGTTGTAGTACAAAGAATAATAAAGAAATCCCTCCCTCCCCTCCTAAATCTGGACTTCTGATCTTTTCTTTAAAAGTTAGACTGTCTGACAACACTGAGGTTGCATTAGTGCATAGCAGAATCAACTGGAGCTAAATGGCAGCCATCCCTATGGATAAGCGTATCTTTCTACATTTCTGCAGCCTCTACCTCTTTTGACTATTATATCCAATTTGCCTTATTAATTATTTTTACCTATCTGGAGTCTATAGATATTTAAATACTCAATATTTGATCTAGCTCTTAGGGGAAAGGTAGAGATCAGTATTGGTGCTTATATATAGTGAGTGATAGTTGAAAATAGAGGGAGATCATGACTTTAACTTAGAATACCATATAGAGTCAAGAAATTCAGAGATAGAGCCCTAAGAAACAATGTTCAGAAAGAAGAGAAAGAGAAACTCATTAATAAAAACATTTTTTAAAAAAGTTATCAGTAGCAATCCAAGAAGTAAGAGTGCATAGTATTGAAAGTAAATAGGGGCTCGGCGCCTGTGGCTCAAGCGGCTAAGGCTCCAGCCACATACACCTAAGGTGGCGGGTTTGAATCCCCAGCCCGGGCCCGCCAAACAACAATGATGGCTGCAACCAAAAAATGGCCAGGCGTTGTGGGAGGCGCCTGTAGTCCCAGCTACTTGGGAGGCTGAGGCAGGAGACTCGCTTGAGCCCAGGAGTTGGAGGTTGCTGTGAGTGTGATGCCATGGCACTCTACCCAGGGGGATAGCTTGAGGCTCCGTCTCAAAAAAAAAAAAGAAAGTAAATAGGGAGAGGGTTTCAAGACGGATGGAGGGGTAAAAATGTGCTTCAAAGTAATCAAAAGTACCTAATCCTTACATGATAATAGACTTTTAATGTATTGAGACATATGCTGGTTATTCTGTTCTCCCTCTTACACCATGGAGGGCTATGACCACTATGATAGGCAGGAGAAAAAAGAGGTAACATTATTTACTACTCCCATTCCTTCCCTTTTCATGGCTGTAGGCCCTCTATAGCAATAGCAAAAGCTGTATCTACAGCCAGGCAGTCTCTCTTTCATATCTTCAGTACTCAATAAGCTCTAGTGATATTAATTTCCTCTCTTAATCCTACAGGCCTATGGGTTTTAATGTCCTCTCATTGTCATAAGTCTGCGGTTTTCTCAAAATAGATTGTTGGTTCCCTTGACACTGTTTGTGAATAGACCCTTCATTAGTTTATCTTTGGTTTCTTTCTAATAGTGTCTTCTATTTCCTGCTAGTACTATCCTGACCAATCGGGTATATTAGTTATGATTCAGGCTAAACTGTTCTCTATTATATTTAAGCCACTGTATTTTGGAGGCATTATTTCTCTTTCACATATTCAAGATACATACTTTGGTATGTTACTGTTACAGGTTGGGTATCCCTTATCTGAAGTGCTGAGACCAAAAGTATTTTGGATTTCTTTTTTTTATTTTGGAAGATTTGCATTCTAGTTATGGTTGAGCACCCCTAATTTAAAAATCCAAAATCCTGAATTCTCCAGTGAGCATTTCCTTTGAGCATCATTTTGGTGCTCAGAAAGTTTCAGCTTTTGTAGCATTTGGGTTTTAGATTTTCGGATTAGGTGTGCTCAACCTGTAATATCATTTAAGGTCTCCTTATTTTTCTCTCATGTAACAGTACAGAGAAAAGGAGTCTAAAGCTAGAGAATAAATTTTCCACTTGTAACTTCTATCTCTGTGTCCAAGATGGGTCTCTACTTTGCTTTGCTTCCTATCTCAGAAGGAAGGAGAAAAGAAACACACCCATGCTTTTTGAGATGAACAACCTAGAAATGGAAGACATTACTTGTATATGGTGTCATCAAGTTATAGGGGAAACTGGGAAAATGGGTCTCTAGCTAAGTAAGATTTTTATTATTGAAGAAAATAAGAATGGACAGTATAATGGATGACAAGGAGCTGTCTCTGTCATAATAGTTCATTCTCATATAGGGATAAAAATTTAATTTGGACTTAATGGGGAGGGTATTGGCAAGTTTCCCTAGAGAGTAGTAAAAATCTAGATTTAAAGGATTGAGTAAAGGGGTGAAGAAATTGCAGAGTGGATGAATATGGCTTCTTTAGAGAAATATGAGGTTGGACAGTTAAGTTCATCAGCTTATCCTCAAAAAAGTGCTATGTACTGCTGCAGTCACCAGATGGCCAAAGAGAATATTTTCAAGGTGACCTTGATGATATTCAGCAATGAAGTATGTAGCACTTTTTGTAGGACAAGTTTGCATGTACAGTTGTCAGTCCTCGTATGGTACCCAGTGAAAAAAGAGATGATTTAGGGTGGTAGTGGAGGTATGGAAAAGATTCTTTTTAGGTAACAGAGTCTAGAGCACATTTATAGTTTCAGAAAAAGAATAACTTGGGGAAAAATCAACATAAGCATAGTTTTAGGTAGTATGAGGACATTGAATTAACATAGAAAGTGCAAAACATTCCCAACTCCAAAGCCCAGGAGAGCAAAGAGGAGAGGTATGGTTTAAAAGTAAACATTATGCAGTGGAGAAGAAGAAAATCAAGAAAAATTTTACGTCCTCTTCTTCTTGAAGTCAAAGGCCAAGTATGTAGTACTCTATTAAGAAAGAAAGTGAGTTGGGTGTATAAATAAGGGCACCTATTGAAGGGAGTATGATGTTAGTGAACTGTATACAAAAATACTCACTATAAAATTCAAGGCTCAGCTGAAGATAGCAAATTATTAGTAAGTTATAGCAGTTCATGTATAGAAGTTAGAAAAATAAGTCATGGGGGCAGTGCCTGTAGCTTAGTGGATAGAGTGCCAGCCACATACATCGCGGCTGGTGGGTTCCAACCTGGCCTGAGTCAGCTAAAACAACAATGACAACTGCAACCAAAAAATAGCCAGGCATTGTGGTGGGTGCCTATAGTCCCCGCTACTTGGGAGGCTGAGGCAAGAGAATTGCTTACGCCTAAGAGTTGGAGGTTGCTGTGAGCGGTGACACCATGGCAGTCTACTGAGGACGACATAGTGAGACTCTGTCTCAAAAAAAAAAAAA
>NW_003852436.1:10192711-10219659 GCF_000181295.1 Otolemur garnettii | reverse complement strand
TACCAATATTGGGAATTAACAAAGTAGATAGGGAAACAGTCAAGTTGGTGAGAGAGTCTAGTTGAAAATGGGGTTTGGTATGAGTTGAAACATGTCAAGCAGGTCTGAGGAAAATGTGGACCAGACAGTCTATTAGTTATTTATTGCTGTGTGATAAATTACTCAAAAATTGGGCAGCTAAAACAACAGTAAACATTTTTTATTTCTCATTGTCCTTTTGAATCAGAAATTTGGGAGTGGCTTAGCTAAATGATTCTGACTTACTTGCTGTCTCATGAGATTGTAGTTAAGATGTTTGCTGTCTGTTTGTAGTCATCTGAAAGTGTGAGTAAGGTTGGATGATCTGCTTCTAAAATGTCTCATGTTGTTGGCACATTGGCAGAAGGCTTCAGTTTCACATGCACCTCTCTGTAGGACTGCTTGAATAGCCTCATTGTATGGCAACTGACTTTCCCCAGATTAGTAATCCAAGGATTACTGGAAAGGAAAACTGGAAAAAGAACTGACATCTAATTAGAATATATTCTGCATCAGCATATAATTTCATTCTGGTGGCTCGGCACCTGTGGCTCAAGTGGTTAAGGTGCCAGCCACATACACCTAAGGTGGCAGGTTCAAATCCAGCCCTGCCTGCCAAACAACAATGATGGCTGCAACCAAAAAAAATAGCCAGGCATCCTGGCGGGCGCCAGTGGTCCCAGCTACTTGGGAGGCAGAGGCAGGAGACTTGCTTGAGCCCAGGAGTTGGAGGTTACTGTGAGCTGTGATGCCACAGCACCCTACCCAGGGGGACAACTTGAGGCTCTGTCTCAAAAAAAAAAGAAAGAAATTAAAAAAAACATAATTTAATTCTTGTGATAGTATTATGAGGTGCATATTGTGTTTACATTATAAATATTAAGAAATTGAAATTTTAAAAACTTAAATATTACCCAAGATATTACTCAGGCTTGGACTTCAGATCTGTTAAAGTTTCCAAAACTACTTCATCAGATGGAGAGAAAATATTATAGTGATTTGAAATATCTACTTTGGAGACATAAGATTGTTTGAGAATTAATTGATATAATTTATAGATATGATCACAGGTACTCATTAGTAAGCCAGTACATACTGGCTATTTTTACTGTCATATTATCTTTGTGATTTAAGAACCAAAAGAAATCACAAGAAGTGAACAAAAAGAGCATTTTTGACAGAAAAATTAACTGCAGAATAAAAGATATTATATATGGTTAATCCAGGACATTTGGATTTGAATTGCATGGATTATTAAACCAAAGGTATATTAATGCTTAAAGACAGCTAAAGTGAGTAGAAAAGGAGGCTTTAAGAGGAAAATCATTCTGCTAAAGCCATCAAGAAGGCTGACAGGGAATAGGACTCTGATCCAGAGCCAAAATAATTGAAGAAAATGATGTATGCTTTATAAAGACAGTTCATAATTTGTCAAGGATAACTTTTCTTTTCTTTTCTTTTCTTTTTTTTTTTTTGAGACAGAGCCTCAAGCTATCCCCCTGGGTAGAGTGCCATGGCATCACAGCTCACAACAACCTCCAACTCCTGGGCTCAAGCGAGTCTCCTGCCTCCACCTCCCAAGTAGCTGGGACCATAGGTGCCCGCCACAATGCCTGGCTATTTTTTGGTTGCAGCCCTCATTGTTGTTTGGTGGGCCCGGGCTGGATTTGAACCCGCCACCTTAGGTGTATGTGGCTGGTGCCTTAGCCACTTGAGCCACAGGCGCCGAGCCTGTCAAGGATAACTTGATGAAACATTTTAAAGATGAGAATATAGATAGCATTATAATTCTTAAGCTTTATGATATCTTGAGTGTTAATTAATGTTAAGTCACATTTTTACCTCATAAATAAGGAAAACAGATTTAATGATAATTATATGTTTATATGAAAGTTTGTATAATACTGCTTAAGCTTGCTGTATGTTCTCAGCTCTTTGCTATAACCTGTTTTCCTGCTATGTCTTCATTAGACTGGAGTTCCCCCCAGGATTGTACAGGATTCCTCATTTGTCTTTTTACCACAGCACCTAGCAGAATACCCCAAACATAATAAGAGATAGTAAATATTAGATTCTTGCTGGAATGTAGTTATATAAGTGGTAGGAAAATTATGAATTCAATTAAACTTATGAGTTGAATTATTGCTTCTCTTACTATATGCCATGGCATGCTTGATGGAGTAAAGGGTATGAGATTCTTCTTTGGGGGTCTGCACTCCTTTCAATTTAGGGAGTACCAATAATAACTAATAACTTTTTTAGGTATGGGATCCAAAGAGAACAAAGAAGAAGAGACAGAGATATAAACATTTTTTTTAATTAATGAACTTTATTTTTTAGAGCAGTTTTAAGATTGCACAAAAATTGAGCAGAACATTCAGAGAATACTCTTCTACCCCTCCCATTATTCCTCCCCTAATTCTCTCTATTATTACATCTGGTATTAGTGTGGTACACTTCCTGTATTATAATTGATGAGCCTATATTGATAAATTATTAACTAAAATCTGTTGTTTATATTAGGGTTTATGTTATACGTTGCATGGGCTTTGACAAATGTATAAATATGTATCTACCATTGTAGCATCATACAGAATAATTTCACTGCCCTAAAAATCCACCGTGCTCTACCTGTTCATTCCACCTTCCTACTCCACCCTAGCTACCTTTGATCTTTTTATGGTCTCCATAGTTTTGCCTTTTCAAAAATATCATACATTTAGAACTATACAGTATGCAGCCTTTTCAGGTTGGTGTCTCTCATTTAGCGATATGCATTTAAGGTTCTTTCATGTCTTTATGTGGCTTAATGACTCGTTTCTGTTTATTGTAGAATACCATTTTATTATATGGATTTACCACAGTTTTGTTTATCCATTCACAGGTGTCTTGGTTGCATCCATGTTTTAGCAATTACAAATAAAACTTGTATAAACATTCATCCACAGGTTTTTGTGTGGATGTAAGTTTTCCTCTCATGTGGATAAATACCACACAGTGGAATTACTAGATCATACAGTAGGAGAAAGTTTAGTTTTGTAAAAACCTGCCAAACTGCCTTCCACTAAACAGTGTTAATGTACTCTGGTAAGCTTCATATAGAGTTACCACAGAGGCATTAAGGTAGAGGTAGCATAGTTAAACCAGAAGAGACGAGAAAAGAACAGGCATGAGGAAAACACACAGTTCTAAGGAACAAGTGTAAAGCTGTCAAAAAGACCAGATGTCAGTATCAAAATTTGTAGCATGGGACTTGGAAGAAGATTTTAGGGATAATAGTCTAGGGCTCTTAAAAGAAAAATGACTGCTACCTCGCTAATGCTCTTAAAGCACCCAAGGACAATATTGTGTGGAGAAACACATCAGCACCAAGTCAGGAAGTCCTGTGAGTTAAACTTGAAAACATTTTGCAAACAACCAATTTACTTCATTTGTATTTTCTTGTTATACATATATATAATACTTAATAAAATATATGTCTAAAAAGCTTGATAGCTCTGCCAATCTATATAAAACTAAAATTCTACATAAGAAAGCATTTTGTTATTATTATATTGCTGTTCTTTTCTTTCTCAGCAGTACATAAAATAAAGGTCGTAGGTCTAAAACATATTATATTTTATTAGGCATGATGCATTTATGTATGTTCAGTGACTATCACCTGAAGGTCATTGAACCCCTATGGCTGCCCAGCAATTTCTAAATATTCTAAACATAGTACCTTTGCCTATAAAAAGGCAACCTGGGCTAAATTCTAATTTCTCTGCTTTCAGCTCAATTATAGAGGTCAGCACCACTGGTTAGTTCCTTCTAATCAGAAGATCTGGAAGATACATACATTTTTGTCAGATGTATTTGATAACATTTGGTTATTTAATAGCATTTTTCAACACATGTTGCCCATGGAGAAGATAAATAATAAAATAATTAAAAGACATCAAGATAATATTTCTTAGGGGAAAAAAAATCACTTTAGTTTATTGTATTATATTTATTTCATTCTTTTTAAAGAAAGCAGCTACATTGGAACTATATCAGCTTCTGGGTGTCCAGTCCCTTATTCCCACAGTCCATACACCATCAGATATTTGAACACTTGAAAAAGTCTAATCTTTTTTCAGGCTATGTGCCAGTGAAACCAAATATGGTACACAAAAAGACATCTATCCTGTTAACATGAGTGAGAGGAAGAGAACAATTAGATACTGCAGCAGTGTTTTTAGATGTGTACATGAGAAACTCTTTTTAAAATGTTTTTTAAAATTACTTGACATCAGCATGTGTAAGTTAAACAGGATTTAGTTCCCATTATTTTCTTCCCTTAGAGCTGTCTTTCCAACAAGAATGATTAAGTGAAATATAAACACCACATGAAAAGTGGACTGGTTTTCAAACATTATAGTGATTTGTTTTTTTTAAATAAACAACTGATCATTGTTACCTTTAGTGAGGATATAGTATCTCCTAAGATCATTACATAATGAAAAGTAAATTTTAAATGTTCTTCTATAATGATAGAGTCCAAATGCTTCAGTAATGGTTTTAACTTAGATATTGTTTAAATTTAACTCTTTTGTTAGACTGTAAGCCAACACTATGTACATGCTATCTAGAATGGTAATGTGATGCCATATAACAGATATGTCATCCTTTCACTTTAAAAAAATTATGATTTAATGGACAATTTTGCTTTACAGTTTTGGGTTCTTCATTTTTAGAGGTATCAGAATTTTAAAATCTATGTGTTTAAGTATACTACTGACAGGAACATTTTCTAAAGCTCAGATAATAAACAGTAGTTTTCTCTGAAGGTAAGCTGTAAACTTGGGGGTATTATAAAGTGAGAATTGGTATCTCAGAGTGCCACAGTAGCACAGTGGACTGTGAAAATCTGGAACCCGGCACCTTAGAATAATGAGGATTAACCCATAAGTTATTAATAGCTGGATTTGAAGGACCTCTCACTCTTCTTGTATTGCTTTAAATCCTTTTAAATAGAACATTGGTGGCCTTTTAAAAACACAGCAATATACCATTTCTTAGTCTTTGCCTTTTTACTGTTGCTGTTTGTAAGTCATAGAAAATACCAACAGCTAGATTTTAGGGACAATATTGACAATCCTAAATGTGTTTATGTTGCCTTTGTTGTTTTAAATTCATTATCAGTATTTCTAAAGGAGAATATTTTTCAGAAGAATATTAAGGAATTAGCTAGAACATGTGGATAGACGTTTATCCCTCTCTTTGTGCTTTTTATTGGAATGCATTGCTAAAAGTGGCTTAGGGTATAAGCAAATTACTTCATTTTGATTCTGGTTGCTGAGCTCCTAATAGCTTTTAAATTTATACAGTTTTTGTTTAGCTGTCAAAACATTTAATTATATCATGCCCAAAGGTGTAAAGCTGTCAAATAAATCCGAGTTTAGGCATAAACATTTGCGAAGTTACATGTGCTACTACACCGTAGTTGTTACTGGGCAGTGAACCTGTTTGGGGGGAGGGGTGTGTCGAGGAACATTAACTCAGCAGGTACAGAACAACATTGGCCCAATGAATTGATGATTACTTGTAAAACAGCAGGTAGTAATGCCCCCAAGTCTTTGTAATTCCTCTTTATATAAAATTAAGCAGGCAAGAGGTGTGGTGGATTTTTTTTTTTGGCTCAATTTGCACTGTAAGAAAGCTAGCTGTCCTTTTGCAAACACATGTACTCCTTCTTTTATTACCTCAACCTTATTTTCTTTTCTCTTTAAAAATAAATGCACCTTCATACCTTATACTCCTCTTTCTTATGATAGAGTCTCCTGCCATAGGAAGAATGATTCCAGTGGTACTTTACAATAAAAGAAGTATTATAACTGATCAGCAGTTAATTATTATAAGGTTAAAGTTTTCTGTGTACAATATTTTTAAAGACAGAAACATTTTTTTAAAATGATGCTCAATATTTGGTTATTCATAAATAAAAATTTTTAGTATTTGATGACATTATTTGGAGGCAGATTGTTAGCATACATACTAATGCAGACTTCACTAATGCAAAATTCACTAAGAGGTAGGGGAGTAAAGTAAATTAGTTCTACTTTGAAGCTTTTATTTTCTTCCCCTTTCAAAATGATTGGGAAGGCCCTTGAGAGGCCCTTGAATGAAAGCTGCTTTTCATTAGTGCTACCAAATACCTACTTGAAAGAGTTGAGTTCTAACTGAACACCCACACAAGAGAAAGGGAAAGCTTCCTTTTTCTACTGGAGAACCATCAGCTAAATAGCTCTTGGCTTCTCTTTTCCAATCAGGTGGTTTCACATCAGAGTTAATTACTCCAGTCATTTATTCTAATCACCCTCCTCTATGGCTAGCTGCATTCTGTCATGGGGTGGCATCGTTTGAAGCCAGTTAAGTTTGAAAACCACTGCAGGGTACTTGAGGCTCATTAGTGAGGCCTATCCATGCCTGGCTTTGGATTTGCTCCCTGATTAACTCTGCATCTCTCTGCCTCGCTCCCTCCTCCCACTATCCACCAGCCCCCACTCCTCACCCCAGTCGCTCTTAAACAGCAATGTTTCAATTAACTCTTGCCGTGCTGTTTGTCTTTTCATCTACGTATTTAAGAAAAATTTAAGTGCTTATATTGCTACTAATACATTTGAGAGACTCCGGTCTTGTAACTGCTTCCTTTGAGTTGAATTTAACTGCAACTGTAGACATCCTACAAAGAAGTGTTATATTTTAGAGCAACAAAGGAGGAAAATACTGATGTCAGGATGAATACATTCATGTCCTTTATTCAGTTCTCCTAACCTAATAAAGGTAGTGATTCTAACTCAGATTTTACAGAACTATAGCATGTTTTACTAGCTATCGTAGGGTGTTTTCTGAAAAGCTTAGAAAATATCTCAAAACAGATTTATTTCTGTGACATTGTTTCATATCAGTTATGGTATTTTAGTTTAAAAGCATTTTTCAGATGGCACATTTAAGAGATGTCAGACTTACCAAAGTAAATAAGGTTTGTGCTACCTTTTAAAAAATAAAATAAAAAGCACATAATCAGTGTCCTGAATAGATTACGTTGATCAGTGTTAGTATGTGAAAAGTATTCAAAATATTTTCCAAAAATTAGCAAATCATAAAACCATTTGGGCAGGTCAATAAAATTGTTTAAGAAGGAAATAAGAGAAATTTTCTGTTTATTCTGCATAGTAGTTTGATTTAAGGAAGTTAAACAGTTTGTGTCAAAAATGGAGAAATTAAAATATATGAAATCACATTTTAGAAATGTCCACGAATGTTTAGAATTAGCAGAATGAACTCTTACTGCTGATTCCATTCCTGAAATAGTTTTCTGTTTAATGAATTGTCTCTTTATCACACATCTTTGAATTTAGCAACTAACATATTGGTATTCTCTGTGTTGTTCTGACAGCTGTTTTTTAAAAATTTTTACTGTTAAAATCTGTTAAGGAATATACAGTTTAGGTCCCAACTCTGACATTTACTAGCTGTGTGACATCAGGCAATATGCTTAAGCATTCTTAGTTTCATTTGTAAACCAGCCTTTAAAAATTTAGTGTTTATCTCATAGGATTATACTGTAAGGATTAATTAAAATAATCCATGGAAAACATTTAGCGTGAAGCTGGGTTCATTACAAACATTCACTGAATGTTAACTGCTACTGCTGTTGGTATTGTATTGTTCTTGTCATTTAGTCGCATTTCCCTCAAGTTGGTCTTCAGATGCATTCTTCTTATACAGTATACTGTCTTTCTATGGCCTCTGTCAAGTATATTATCCATATCATTTGCATTCATCTTCTGGACATTGTTGAAAAGAAAACAAAACCTTAAAAGATGATAGATGCTTTCATATCTACTTCACTATTTCTTTTTGTTTTCATGCAGTCATCCTACCTCAGATTTGGTTGTGTGGTTAACAAATTGCAGACATCTCATTTGCAAAGGCTAGTAATTAGAAATTCTTTTGTTTTTATTTTGCAGTTTTTGGCCAGGGCCAGGTTTGAACCCCCCACCACCTGGGGCTGAGTTTGAACCTGCCACCTCCAGTATATGGGGCCAGCGCCCTACTCTTTGAGCCACAGGTGCCACCCATAATCAGAAATTCTTTACATTTTTATACTTCTGCCAAACTAACACCGTATCAACTGTATCAACATTTTTATGGTTGATTTCATGCTTCTTATATAATGCTTTACATAGTCCCTGATGTATAGGCATTGAACTGTATGTGCTAAAATCAGAAGAATTTCTTAAATGCCATTTATTTATTCAACAGACATTTGTTAGAGGCCTACAGATTGTTAGGTCTGTGATCACAAAATCAGGAGACACCTGCCCTTTGGGGCTGCCATTATGAAGAGCAGAAGACATGGCAGTGACTAATTAGAGAAATAGATTAAGTGATATAGTCATTTATTCATTCAATAAATATTTTTGAGTACCTACTACATAATGGTCATACAGCAGTGAGAAGGAAGATATATAGGACCTACCCTTAGAATTTATTGTTTTGTGAGAGAGACAATAAATAAAATACAAATACAGATGGCGCCTGTGGCTCAAAGGAGTAGGCTGCCAGCTCCATATACTGGAGGTGGCAGGTTCAAACCTAGCCCCAGCCAAAAACTGCAAAATACATACATACGTACATACATACAGATATCACTATGATAATACATAATGTAATGTGGCAAATAATAAATACAGGATAGACATAAAGTTCATGTACAGTTTACTATGTTAAAATATTTTGAATTGCACACGAACTTTATGCCCACCTTGTATAATGCTTGTGATGATGTATCATGAAGAAGTAGGAAGACTACCATGAAAGCATTTATGGTGAATACACACACACTCATAATGAATTCTGAGGAAAGCCTTGTTCTGCTTCTTGGTGAGGTTGAGGAAGGCTTAACCAAGGAACCCCCTTTGGATCTTAGTTTTTAAGAATGAGTAGGGGTTTTCCAGGGAGTAAGATGATGGAAAGGGCATTATAGCTATAACAGCAGTGTGAACAAAGACATTGAGTTTATAGTGTAGCTACACTTAGTTCAAATGGTAGAGTTCAACATGTGTGAGAGAACTTTGAGTGTGAAGGTATGGATGGAGGCAGATTATATGAAAAACTCTTAATGCCTTATAAATAGTATGGACTTTTTCCCTTGTGGAAATGATGCTAACAAGATGATTCCTGGACCAGCAGTATCAGTCTCATCTGAGATCTTGATATACAGCCAAATTCTTAGACTCTGCCCATGATCTACTAAAATAGAACCTGCGGGTGGGAGCCTAGCAATATGTGTTTTAAGGCCTTGTCCAGGTGGTTTTCATATTAAAGTTAGATACCCCTGCTTCAGGGAAAGATGAAACATTAAAAATTTTAAGGAGAGCAGTTAGTACTTGATCAGGTTTTAGATAGCTATTACCACATAGTACAGTGAAGGGATTGAAAGGGGAAATTTTAGAGGGAAAGAGTTTGGATACTATTAGAATGATTGAACCAAGAAACAATGAAGCATGGAATCAAGGGTAGTCACAGTGGAAGGAAAAGAAAGAATGAACTAGGAAGATAGTAGGAGTCATATTGTCAGAGGTAAGGTTTTGGGGAGAATGGAAAGGGGAAGTAAAGATGATTGCCACGTTTCTGAATTGGCTACCTGGGTGAAGGACCTAGTTCCTAACCACAAAAGTAGAAAGGGAGCAAGTGTGAGGGGAAAAATTATTCATTTGCTTTTTTTTTTTTTTGTAGAGACAGAGTCTCACTTTGTTGCCCTTGGTAGAGTGCTGTGGTGTCACACAGCTCACAGCAACCTCCACCTCCTGGACTTAAGCAATTCTCTTGCCTCAGCTTCCCGAGTAGCTGGGATTACAGGTGCCCACCACAAGGCCCGGCTATTTTTTGGTTGCAGTTCGTCTGGGGCCGGGTTTGAACCCGCCACCTTCGGTATATGGGGCTGGCACCCTACTTACTGAGCCATAGGCGCCACCCATTTGCTTTTTGTTTGGAGGGGGAGGGCAGGTTTGAACCTGCCACCTCCAGTGTATGGGGCCAGCACCTTAATCCTTTCAGCCACAGGCACCGCCCTTAATCATTTGCTTTTAAATGAGTTCCCTAAAGTACACCAAAAGAAGTACTCTAAAGGGCAGTTAATGTTTTAGACTTGAAACTCTGGAAAAGAGTAATAATTAACTCTTTAAGGAGTTGAAGTTTGGTTCATCTAAGCCTGGATTTTATCAGAAGCAGGCAGCATGGGAATGAATTGTGAACTGACCACTAAACAAGTAAAAAGAGGAAAAAGACTCTGAAGTAGGAGGTGCGAGTGAGAAATGTAGAGAGAGGACCTGGAGAGAGTGTATTAAGCGAGGAGGACAGAGAGCTAGAAACAAACATCGTAATGCAGGGAGGTGAAGTGCAGAAAGACAAGCATCGATTGCATGCAGACAGTGATCTTTGCAAAAACATTTTCGGTGGTGGGCCTGTAACAGAAAGAGGAGAAACTAGTGAAGAAGTGAAAGCAGGGAGGGGTCCCACAGGCATAAAGAAATATAAATAACAAATGTATTTAATCGTTTCAAGAAGTTTCTATTCTTGATCTCATATTGCCTATGTTTTCACCACTGCATAAAAATAATGAAATAATACTGACCTCATTTACTACCCATCATTCCATAGATAATTCAGAAAGATTCAGAGCCAAGACTTAATTTTGGAATCATGGAGTGTTATTAAAAATGTTAAGAAGTCTGTAGGGGTTTATGAATGCATCCACACTATCTGCAGATTTCGCCTGTCTGACTTTCAGCAAAGATGATGTCCCTGGTACTAAATTGTAGCCTATGGCTACGTGGTAATTCCTAAAGTACATACCTGACAGAGATGAGTAGCCATTATGTAAGAATTCTAACCATGAACCTTTAAGGATGGAAAGGTAAAAGTTTAGCTCTTTTACCTTTATTGTGTGGAGGGTAGTCATAGTGCCATCTTGCAGATGTTGCCAGAGATCTATAAAAAAATTTCTTCAGAGATCTGTAAGTGGCTAAAGAATATACATTGTAGATGTGGAACATTATGTCTATTTCACATTTGAAGATATTATATTTCTGCTGTCATGTCCTAAGGTAGAGCCATTTGTCATGGCACTGAGAATTGTAATGACCTCTTCAGAACTGCACTGAAGGTCATTTTAGTCTGGCAAGTACTTTGTGCTTTGTAAGCTTTATCTTTTATTTTCAGTAGGATAAGCTGTATTTCAACAGTGTTAAATATTGTTAACTCATGCATTCTATCTTGTATCAAAATCTGCATGCAGATTCACTATTTGCAATGGACTAAAGCTCCACTGTCCAGGTTGTAACCACTAGTCACATATGGCCACTTGTGACTAATGTGTGTGGCTAATCTGAATCTTGATACACTGTACACTTGTTAAGTATAAAATGCATACTAGATTTCTAAGAATACAAAATATTTTTATGTTGATTACCTGAATTATATTTTTTATATTCTTAATTAAATATAATTACAAGAGCTATCCAGAAAGTATCCAGCCGTGAACTGTGAAAAAAAAAAAAGGCAGTCCTCAGACATTGTTAGAAATTGATTTTATCTGTTTCTTTTTATTTTTTAAAATGTAGCTGTAGAAAATTATAAATTACATGTATGGCTGCATATATTTCTGTTGGGCAACACTGGTGTGAGGTCTGGTGGTCATTTTGTTACCTAGGATTTTTTGGCTTAGGCATCCCACTATTGAGCATGAACAAATTTTAGTTATATTTTAATATTTAAACAATAACAAAAATTCTGTTTTAATTCTGTCTTGATCCAAAGCAAAGGCTTAAGGTTAACTTCAAGTCTGTAAAATAAAGTTCAAAATATTAACACTAGCCTCAAAACTTACCTAATCTTCTACCATATAAACTTCTACGTTGGTGTGCTTAAGGTCCAAACTGGAAACCTGGGTGTCATCCTGAATTCCCTTGCCTTCAACCCTTCAAATTGTAGTCAGTTACTGTTAACTAATAATTCTGAGGCCTGTCCTTTCTTCTTCATTCCCAGTGCTACTTTCTTAATTAGTCTCTCACTACCCCTCCCCTAGATTATTATAATAGACTTAGAGCTGACCTTTTACCTCCCCTTCTCTCCTTCAAATGGGACATCTCATTTCAGTATCCCCCAAATCTAGCACAGAGCAAGACCTGTATTAAGTACTCAATAAATGTTTGTTGAATGAATGGGTAAGAGAGCCACTAATATTAATCAAAAGTTGCAGAATGAAAAACACTTCTTAGTCTTATACAGTGTATCTGCAAATACATGTAGAAATTCTCTGGCTGAATTTATCAATGCTTCATATTCAGCAACTTTTACATTCATTTTCTTTAATTGAAGTTTTTCTTTATTAGATATTCTTAGGAGTGATAACATAACAAATATTGTATTTTGCCAAGGATTTGATTTGCCAATACATGTGTAAGTTTATGGCAGTCAGTCCAAGGAATCATGGTGCCAGGTAGACAGCTCCTTGTTTTTGTCTGGAGTCCCCATGGGATTAAACTACATCTGGCAATAAGTAGAGATTCTGGTCTGGCCATCTTCAAAGGCAAGAGACTGCTAGTATTTATCAGATCTATGTGGATAAGTAAATGGGAAGGGATTAAATTATTTTATTTTATTTTCCTTTCTTTTGTAACTGACTATAAAAGAAAAGCCCTAGGAGTCCTTATAGTCAATTAATACAGTTTTAAATGGCTGCTGAAGGGGAAACTAATTCGTTTTTCTATACCAACATGGGTAAATAAGGAATTTAGATTAATATGTTAACTAAGTATATTTTTATAATAGTTTATCTTAGCATAACAGCAGTTTATAGTCTTCAAAATTAACTATCTATGGATACATTACTAATTTTTTAAAGAGTTGACCATTTAGTACAGCTGTTTTAAACATTTTCATGTCTGCAAGTATTAGGTATCATGTTTGACATTTGGAAGCTTTTGTTTTTATATTTATTTGTGTAGGACAGTTTAGATTTGTCTTAAGGTAGGTTACTACCCCTTCCAAAAGGTGAGCCTGCCTTCCATAAAGGTTTGTATCTTTCTCCTTATGCCCCTTATATTCTTACCAGGTTATTAGTTCCATGGTTCAGTTTACCTGTTCTTGAAGCATGTTGGCTTTGCATTTAAATAAAAAACTAAAATGCTGTATTCCAGGTACTTGTCATGAAGTGTAATCTAGAACCTACCATTCAAAGCTCTAAGAGAAATAATGTTTATGCAGGATTGTTTGAAGACTATGTAGTCTTTCTGTTTGTCTATACTTTAAATCTATCCAAGGATTAAATCAGTCCCTCTGAGAGTCAAATACCTGGATTCCATCATATTGCCAAGGGAGGAATTTCTTATCTCAGGAATAGAAATAATGTGTTTTTCCAGGCCATCTGGTTTGTCTTTACATTTGGTTGTTTTTGACTTGTAATTGTCCGTGTTTCATCTTTATGTTGCCTGCCAAAAAGCTTAGCACCAAATCCATGGGTTCCTTCTAACAAGTCTATGGAATTTCATGGCATAATTTTTGTGTGATAGCTCCTTCTTATCCTTTATTTTTATCTTACTTTTGTTAAATTTCTCTTACTGTATATACATTATTGCAAGGTCTGTGAATTATTTCTGAACAAAGGCGCACAAAATGCAAACAAATAAAATAGATAGTTATGATTATTTCCCTATCCATTCTTATTAAACTAGAATTTTTTTAAAAGCTCCATATCTTTATGTGTATTATACTATAACTAGTTGAACATATCTCTGTGTTATGAATTCCTAGATTTTTAGATTAAGAGTGACCAAAGGTTGAAATGTTAATTAAATGTTTTAATGTTCTGTGGTTCTAAAGAAAATAGTTGGATAAAATGTCAGCATATAGGAGTACTTTAAACATTAAAAAAAAAAAAAATCATCTCTCTGAAAAGGAGGGTAATTGTACAAGTTTGCCTAATCCTTTTGATCTTGGCACACAGCAATACAGACTTCAGTTGAGATTAAAACTATGAATTTCAAAGGAAACATGGCCTTCAGTGTGTAAAATATATAACAGCTGGTTGACTAGTCCATTTAAAACTACACAATAACAATCGTAGACAGAATGATTCTCCTGCCAAAAGATGCTTGAGTGCTTGATGGTTATATCAAGATACGATACTAACTCACACTTTTCTTTAGTAATGATACAAATGTAGAAATGAATCGTGCATTGCCCACTCCCAAATCTCTCTTCTGTCCAACAGTTCAAGGGCAGTTTAGACATATAGAACCCCTTTTAGGCATTGCTCTATCTGCTTTTCATGCTGATCTTAAATATATTGTTGACTAAATTTCATTTTTAAAAACTGTCAGATGCAACTTTTATTCTTAGCATCCCACAACTGTTTTCTACTTCTTTGATCATCCATTTTTTTCTCTCTTTGGCTTCATGATTTATTGAACTAATGTCCAGCTTCACACATATTTTTAAGCTCCCCAAATTAAACTTTTTTGTGTAAGTCATATAAAATTTGTTTCATATTTTGGTTATATATTAAATATTTGTGCTATGGTAAATTTCTGAACTCTGAAGCATTGTGATATTTGTATGTGTAATTGTAATCATTATGGGGGAAAGTGAAACTCAGGTTATAATTTATTAAATACTCAATATTCCCACTGTTGAGTTTTACCTGAACAAGTAATTCTTAATAGGTTAAATTAATACAGTTTTTGATAACATGAGAATTGGTATAAATTTGACACTTCTAATGAGTCCCATTCAGAAAACATATTTGCACTTTAAACATTAAAAAATGTTCTTTGCTAAGAGCAGTTTACAATCCTTAAAATTAACTGTCTATGGATACATTACTAATATGAGTAAAAATATGAGTTGATTTGTCTGTGACCTGTGCTATTTGAAAATTTTTATACAGTATAGCTAACAGCAGATTTCCTTTTCTTTCAATTTATTTCAAAGAAGTAAATTGCCTTTAGGTAAATTAAAAATTTGCTAAAGTTACTCAGGTTCAGGACAAATTCAGAGCCAGCATTTAAGGAGTTAATGTATCTTATTAGGGGGACAGGAAATCTGGCAACTATTGTAGAAACTAGACCTAATGGTGCACACAAACAATTTGTCAGTCTTCTTAAATGTGAATAGCTTTCCGCAAAGTGGCTGCTCTTGCTTTGTTTGAACAGGCTAAACTTTTCCTTTTTGGACTTTAAATCTTAGAAGTGAAATGTGATCCACATATTCAATCAAAATCATTTAATTCAAAGCATATTTTGATTGGAACAAGGTTGACATGGAAAGAAACTCTAGAATAAAAAAGTTGAAAGGACTTTATATCATATATTTAACAGGAAAATTTGAAACAGTTCTAATTAGGCTGAAAAAAACAGCTTTCTTCAATGTAAATTACAAAGGTCATATATCAATGTTAAGGAAACATTACCACTAGTGTTTGAAATCCAGCACATGCAAACATAACAGACCTGTTCATTTTAAATCTCCTGTGTGTGTGTGTGTGTGTGTGTGTGTGTGTGTGTATAGGAAGAAGGCTATATAAACGTGTTTAAAATGAAAAATACAACTCCAAGCTTATGATTTTGTTGATTACCTTCTGGCCAGACCAAACATCAATCCCTTTAAAATATATTGCTAGCTATGCTCAAATGAATTAAGACTCTTAATTATAAGTATAGTTAAAAATTTATAAAGCTAATTATTCATCTTTCATTATAAATATGATTATACATTTTATAATTAAATGTAAATCAAGTTAGGAGGATTTGTCAGCAATTTTTGTTTTCTTATTTAAAACTTACAGCTGTAGCATGTTGTATCTTGGAACTGAATCAGGCCTTCTAGAAGTCTGAGAATGGAAGTAGTGGTACAGGTGTACAGAAACGTGTATCTGGACTGCCTAGGCCTATTTCCTTCTGTCATATCTTTATATGCTTAAAAATTTGTAAATAATATTTGATCTTATTTTACTTTTTGTAAAAATCATTTATCTCATAGATATCACTAGTTTTGTTTAGTTGCTTTATTTAATGGTACAGAGTAAGAACATTTAGCAAAAGAATAAATATTAGTTTTTCTTGCTGATAGCACTCCCACAAACACGGTAACATTCCTAAAATCCATGCCAGACTTTCTGTAAGAGGTGTGGCAAGCATTGACCCCACAAAGTGACACAGTACTTACAAGAAGGGCGAGGATTCTCTGTGTTTCCAGAAAAAGTCACATTATGACTGGAAGCAGAGTGGCTATGATGAGCAGACTTAAGCGGATTGTCTACAAAAAGGCTAAAACTACAAAGAAGATGGTATTGAGGATTGAATGTGGAGCCCAACTGCAGATCTAAGAGAATGCTGGCTAGGAAGAGATCCAAGCATTTTGCACTGAGAAGAAAAGGAAGAGAAAGGGCCGAGTGATCCAGTTCTAAGTGTCATCTTTTGTTATGTTATGAAGGCAATACAGTCTTGAGGTTATGTCCAAATATAAAAAATATGTATTAGTATTAATCTAGGAATGACACATATGAGAAACGCAAATAAACAAGTACGATTTCTTGGTCTTGAGGAAATTGCTAGAGTATCACAAAAGCATGCATATGTAAATAATGCCTTTGATTTTAGAATTTTTATTTTCAAATGGGTTAGAATTTTAGGAAAAAACAAACTATTTTTACATGTTATTTTATTTAACTCTTGTATAGAAAACAAGTATAATTTTATATAACATTTTATAAGTAAATCTATTTTTTTAAAGGGTTAGTTTTAGGATAATATAGATTGTATTCTTTCAGTGAGATCTGTTATACACATATCCATATAGTTATAATTATGTCTGACATAGGGTTACACAAACCATTTATTTATGAATAATTTACTATTATCTTTTTAATAGTAATGCTTTAATATGTTGATATTCTACATGTGGACCAAACAAATGAAAATTACTAATAAGTGTTTGTATTTGACATCTGTATACTGTTCTTTTTAGCGTATCTCAAGTGTTTTAGTCTCTGCCTAATAGATCTCATTAAAAAAACAGATATCAGCCCCAAGACAGTTTGTCAAGACTAATATGAGTCCCCCTGGATTGGATTGACAATTCGTGTGAGGCTTCATATGATAGTCTTTTCATAGTCTTATTTGATCCTTAACAATTGGACATTAGTCACTGATTTATTTTATAATAACTCAGATGAGTTGAATATTACTGTATTGTGTCGGACATTTTAGTGGATTTTCTTTTTTACAAATTTTACTCAGAGCACACATTGGATGTAAATGATGTATCCAGCCTGCTAGGGGAGTACTAACAATTGATTGGTTACGTTTGAGAGCAGCATGGGGAAGAATGTTACTATCCCCTAGCTGCAAACCATATTTAACTTGAGTCTTAATGAGGACTGTCTGTCCTAAAGGCTTTGAAAAAATCTCAAATGCTTAGCATTCCAGTGGCATTTTCTTTTTCTTTCTTTTCTTTCTTTTTGTTTGGTGAATAAAATTTGTGGATCTAAGTAAGAATTTTATATAGAGTATTTTTAATCTTAATATATAAACAAGGGTTTTATAGAACTATAATACAGGTTTTGTGATTTAAATTCCTGAATTTCATTTTGAATGATTTTCTGTATGTTTTTTTTTTCTTTTAATTTTTTCCTACTTGTCCTTCCCTTTCCTTCAAGTCCTAAGTGCATTTGTTTATTAATCTAAACTTTGGGATAGACAAGTGTCATTTGCTAATAATGTCTAAAGGATATTAAAATTCTAAACTTTGTATTAAAATGATTTCAGAACATCTTAGAATTCTCTTATATTCATCAGTTATTCTTTTTAAAGCTTTGTTATGTTGCAGGGTATGTTTGAAGCTGACTAATGAAATTACTAATTTAGGTTTTAAAAAATTATTTAAAGTTTATTCATGAAGGTAACATGTTTATCAACTTCTGGAAAAAAATTGCCAGTAGTTTCTTGAATTACTGATCAACCCTTTAAGGACTGAGCTGTGACAATGTAAGGTGAGGGCTGAGTCATGGTATTATGCTTTCCTCTGCATGTGTATTTGCAGCATAATATGAGCATACAATATCTTTGCATTCAGCATTTTTGCTTAAAATTCTGATGCACTGTCAAGCTGTAAAGCTATAAGCATCTAAATTTAACCAACTTCACCATTTTGAATATGCAGAAAGTAGTTAACCATAAGGAAAATTCAACAGTTCTTTGTGTGATAACACATAAAATAAAATTGCCCTAGTTTTTAGAGCTTTAATATTGAGAAAATTCATTTGTACCTCATTTGCTGAGCCTTCTAGAATTTTATGGTCTCAGATCACAACACCATGGACACTCAAGAGACTCCTGACTGTTTTATCTTATTAAACAATTTTGAAATCATTAATTTTTAATTAGCTTGGATGCAGTTTTTTTATCGTTTCAATAGTGCATGTATATGAACTAAACGTTTTTTATTTAAACTACTGGCGAGAGTATTATTTACATAAATAAGAGTGGATTCTTTCTAAAAGTACATACTGTGAGTTTCCTTCATATAGTCATACTTTTGTGGACTCAGGAATATTACATGCTAATTTATTACCATAGAGGTTTCAGCAGTTTATGAACTTAGATTTAGCACAATAACCAAAAAGGATATAAGCTCAAAGATATGTATACGTCCTTCCCTGATTGAAAGTTCTAATTAAGTGAATTGGAGAAAATTAACTGAAATTAGCTGTCAGAAAGTCACATTTAAATGAGTGATGAGCTAGTCTGGCAGTAAACATTTAAATGATATAAATTGCCATTTAAGTGTATGGTTTAATGTTTGTCATGCATTAATGTGACATGAGACTGCAGTGACAATCAAGCAGCTTGCTCTAATTTGAACATATTTAGGGCTTTTGTGTGGAGTGCACTGCACACAAATTAAGACAATTGCTGTTTTTATGTGTCATTTTAAACACCCCATCCCACCCCACCCCATCCCTTCCGAAGGCCTAAGTTAATGAAACAACGTATCATTTTTGTGTATAACTTGCATTAGTAGCCTTGGTTTTTAGATTATTTTAAATTCATATACTTAAAATAGGAATTTCCTTAAAATTATTACAAGCCCTTTACTTCTTATTCCAAATAAAATACATAGCAGTTTTGTGCTCTCTTCTGTTTACTACATTTATAAATGTAAGGCATTTTACTAAAATAATAACTTTCTCATTTGAAGCTAGCTGAATGTATTTTAGGCACATGTCATTTGAAATATACTTTAGAATGTGAGAATTGCCTAATCAGTTACAAAATTATATTTTACATTTTATAGTATGTGATATGTGTTATGAGGCCATGTTAAATGTCATTAGTTACAAGAAATATATTATTTGTATTATCCATAAACATTTTTTCTTTTTTGTATGCACTTACTTTAATAAAGCCTACATTTACACTACTATATACCTGTGAACTAATAAGAACATTTTTTGTCACAAGATGGGTTATATCTTATTGGTTGCTTGCTATAGAAGTTCTTCAGTTTTGCTTTAAAACCAACAAATATCTTATATTTATAACATAGCAGTAAGCATACCAAAAATATGTCACAGTCATTTACCTATTACTTTAAAAATAAGAATTAATTTCAGTGAGATTCCAGATATAACCTGGCATAGTGGGCTCCCTTTATCTGTAGTTTCACATTCCACAGTTTCATTTACCTGTGGTTAGCTGAGGTTCAAAAAACAGGTGAATGCAGTAGAGTAGGACACCTTGAGAGAGCACATTCACCTGACTTTTATTATAGTATTTTTTATGGTATTTTGTTGTAATTATTTTATTATTGTTATTGATCTTACTATGCCTAATTTATAAATTAAGTTTTATCAGAGGTAGGTAGTAGATACATATGTATTGGGAAAAAATAGTATATATTTATATGTAAGTCATTATAAAAGTTTTGAGATACACAGTTATTAAGAAATATAAAATCTACATAGACAAATGAAGTCCTCCCAGCAACACCAATAAACCAAGCAAGTTAAACCTTGGCATAGGTGAATCAGAAAAGATGCTGTTGACTGTGTTTCTTGGAAATGAAATAATGGACCATAACACAATCTTATCTCAAAACTTACATAGTACCAGTGCTTCATGCCTATAATCCTAGCACTCTGGGAAGCATAGGCAACTGGATTGCTTAAATTCAGGATTTCGAGACCAGCCTGAGCAAAAGCAAGACCTCATCTCTATTAAAAAAGAAAAAGTAATGTGGTGGGCTTCTGTAGTCCCAGCTACTCGGGAGGCTAAGGCAAGAGGATCGCTTAAACCCAGGAGTTTGAGGTTGCTGTGAGCTATGATGATGCCATGGCACTCAACCCCAGGGAGACAGAGGGAGACATCAATTCAAAAAAACCTCAAAAACCTTTCATAGGGACACACATTGACACACATATAAGGTTCAGTACTATCCATTGTTTCAGACATCCACTGGAGTTCCAGGAAGGTATCCCCTGCAGATAAGGGGGGACTGCTGTATACTTTTAGTTAAGCTTCAGAGTTTATAAGTTTGAAATGCTTTGCTTTCAATAGCATTATTTTTTTGTAAACTAGTCCATAAAGCTAAACTTTTATGTTATAATAATTTTGAACAATATTAAATAATATAAAGATGAATACTTGCCAAAAAAATAAGTGTCCTATTTTTAAAACTTGTTAGTATGTATAACTTTATTAAATTCAACAAATATTTATTGGTATCTATTTTGTTTTAGCCACAGTACTAGTCACTGGGAATATAGTAATGAATAGGAAGTGAATCTTGTGCCCAGCATTTCAACTGAATACTTGATTATGTTCATTCATTATTTATTGGACACTATTATGTTAATAGCATCAAATATTTGGCCTGGTTTTATAATTCAGTAATTATAAGTATCCCCTATAAAATCTAATTTGTTAGCATAAAAACTTAATCAAAATAACTCAATAATTTGGTTACACTTATAGATTATAAAATATTTTAATTCTAGAAAAATTATAAATATTTCAAGCGTCTAGTAAATTTTTAATGTTTTTACATTTTCTTTCTCGGAGTAGCCTTTGCATTGTCTGACCTCCTTCCTTTGAAGTATAAATTGAGTCCTGTCAGGCCCTGAGTAACAAATGTGACCAAGGTAGCCCTACCACTGTGCTTACCATACAATAGAATACTGAAACTTAAGCAATTATTATAATTTAGCATAACAAATACCACAGATTCTCTTGATTATAAACAAAGAACAGATTCTAGTTGAAAGCAGGACATCAGAATAAGTTTTGTTTTTTTAAAGTCTCTGTTCACAGTAAATTTAACATTAAATTTTATTGCTTTTCCTAAATATGTCTATACCAAATATACTGTATTTTTTAAATAAAACTCAGCATAGTACTATAATCTACACTTTTTTTCAGGCCCTGGAGAGTGAATTTGTTTCCTGCCAACTTCACCAATGGATTGATCTCATTTTTGGCTATAAACAGCAAGGACCAGAGGCTGTCCGAGCCCTGAACGTGTTCTATTATCTGACCTATGAAGGAGCTGTCAATCTGAATTCGATAAATGATCCTGTGTTGAGAGAGGTAAGTTTTCTGACTGTGACAGAAACTTATAGTCAGATATTGTTAAACTAGAAAGTACTAAATAGCATCTTCCTCAACCTTTCATTATAAGAAATTAAAACCAGGTAGGTAAAGTGACTTAACTAGGATATTCTATCAAGTAGTGACCTTGCTGGAACTTGAACCTAGGACTTAAAAATGTTTGACTTAATATAAAATGAGAGCTTTTTCAATTTGAACACATTAAGGTATCACTAGTCATGTATACTTTTTATTTAACTTTGGAGGCTACTCATCTGATTTAAAATATTAGGAAAATAGTAACTCACTGAAGATATAATTGTGAGCATTAATTTATGTATTTGTAAATACATACGAGAACATATAACTATGTAGAAGTAAATAGTGGGACTGAACTCTAAAACCTTTCCTCTGTCATTAAGTTGGTGTTAGATGTATTCAGACTTGTTTTATCTTTACTTATTTTCTAAGGTAAAACATTCAAAACATAATGTTGGCAAATACAGCATTCACCTTGCCTTTTTAGTGTTTCTAATCAAATTATACACTTTCTTAACTCTAAGATACCTCACATGAAAAATTATAGAATTGAACAGACATAACCTTAATCTATACAATTCATTTTATTTTTTTTGAGACAGAGTCTCACTTTGTTGCCCTCAATACAGTGCTGTGGCAGCTCACAGCAACCTCAAACTCTTGGGCTTAAGTGATTCTCTTGCCTCAGCCTCCCAAGTAGCTGGGACTACAGGTGCCTGCCACAACGCCCAGCTATTTTCTTTCTTTCCTTTTTTTTGGTTGTAGTTGTCATTGTTGTTTGGTGGGTCCGGACTGGATTTGAATCCACCAGCTCTGGTGTATGTGGCTGGCACCCTAGCTGCTAGAGCTACAGGCACCAAGCCAATCTATGCAATTTTAGAACAGAACTATATTTTAAAAACTAGAAACTTCGATTTATAGGAAAGTATCATTTTAAATAGAATGTTATTTGTAAGGTGTAGGTTTTACCATTTTTTACTAGCACTTGATATATTCCTTCATAGTTCTACTATGACCTAACCATATTGAAAGTATAAGTACATATTTATATAAAGTGGCATATTATCACCGAACTGATGTGCTCAATAAAAGTTAGCACACAAGCAGAAGCAATGTGTACCAAATATATCTGCCTTAAATTGTATAAGTTTTAAATTGTTCTTTTTTAGTTTTAAAAACTATACGGAGGCAGAGAACTGGGTCAGATAAACTCTTAAAGACTCTTCTCTTTTTTTCGTTCTTTGAAAATGTCCCTTTCAGAGTCATTTTATTTTATTAAAGCAATAATTGACTGCATGACACAGAACCATACATAGGATTCTGTACATGGAGTTGAGGTTAGAGCAACACACAAGTGGTATTACAAAACCATACATAATTTCATTGTGAAAGTAGAATAGCATAGGCCTATTTACTTTCTCTTTTATTTGTTCGGACAATATTTTATCAGTGTTACTTTACTCTTATTAATTGCCCATAGTTCTTCAACAAATATGCCACCTGTTTTTATTTTTTCATGTTTCCTTGTAGTAATTATCCATATCTCTGCACAGTTCATGTATAACTGAATTCACACTGTGGAAGGGATTTTATAATATCCAGTTTTACTTAACATATCAGCATATTTATTAGGTTGCTATATATTATCTGTATACTTTAGATTTTGAATATTTATAATATTCCATAGAGTTGCTATGAAAGTGTACTTAACACTATTTCTCCCAACTTGGGATTGTATTTTTTAAAAGACTTATCTTTTAGTATCTCCACAATGATATAACTGGCTCTACTTTCTCTTCATTGAAGTTATGCAACATTTATATGATAAAGATAGCCCTCAGGCTCGGCACCTATACCATGGTGGTTATGGCACCAGCCACATACACCGAGGGTTGGTGGGTTCAGACTCTGCTAGGGCCAACTAAACAACTGCAACAAAAAACTAGCTGGGCTTTGTGGCGGGCACCTGTAGTCCCAGCTATTTGGGAAGCTGAAACAAGAGAATCGCTTAAGCCTAAGAGTTTGAGGTTGCTGTGAGCTGCGACACCATGGCACTCTACCAGGGGCAACATAGTGAGACTCTGACTCAAAAAGAAAAAAGATAGCACTCAGCCTCTATCTGTTTGTCATGGCTAGTTAGAAAGTAAAATGTTCAATCAGCTGGTCATTTCTGCTATAGGTTTCTCTATGTGGTTGGTTCTTTGTTTTCATTCTGGTCTGACAACAATCCCCATATATACACCAGTGATTAGTAAAGAAATTTATTGTAGGGTGCTGGCCCCATATATCGAGGGTGTCAGGTTCGAACACGGCTCTGGCCAAACTGCAACAAAAAAATTGCTGGGCGTTGTGACAGGTGCCTATAGTCCCAGCTACTGCGGAGGCTGAGGCAGGAGAATTGCCCTAAGCCCAGGAGTTGGAGGTTGCTGTGAGCTGTGATGCCCCAGCACTCTGCCGAGGGCAATAAAATGAGACTCTGTCTCAAAAAAAAGAAAAAAAAGAAATGTACTGTTAACTTAGGACTACAGTCTTGAAGAGCATTGTCCAGAACTTTTTGCAGTGATGGAAATATTCTATATCTGCACTGTCCAATATAGTAGCCATGATCCACATGTAGGTATTGTGCATTTGAAACGTGGCTAGTGTCACTGAATAACTGAATGTTTAATTTTAGTTAATCGTTTTTTCTTTTTTTTAAAACAGAGTCTCATTCTGTGCCCTGGGTAGAGTGCTGTGACATCATAGTTCACAGCAACCTCGAACTCCTGGGCTCAAATGATCCTCCTTCCTCAGCCTCCCAAGTAGCTGGGACTTTAGACACCTACCAGGATGCCTAGCTACTTCTTCTACTTATAGTAGAGATGGGGTCTTACTCCTGATCAGGGCTGGTCTTAAACTCCTAAGTTCAAGCAATCCACCCACCTCTGCTTCTCAGAGTGCTAGGATTACAGATGTGGACCACTGCACCTGGCCTAATTTTAGTTAATAAAAATTTAGATAGGTACATTTGACTAGTGGCTGCAATATTAGACAGTGGAAATCTTAGAAGTCTCTTATGTATGTCTTTCATGACCACATTTTCTGATTCTGAGTTTAGGCCGTGTGTTCAGACAAAATAGGACAATAAATGTTTGGTAACTTAATAGGATATTTGAAACTGGACATATTTCATTTAACGTTAGACATGTAGTATATAGTTGAAAAATTATATTTAAATATAAGCATTATATTTAAAATTATATTATAATAATATAAATATTATATTAAATATACATTATATTTTTCCTTCACCTAAAATAACACATTGTAACTATTTTTTTTTTACATTATAGCTTTATTTTATTATTATTATTATTTTTCAAGAGACAAATGTCTCACTTTGTCACCCTTGGTAGAGTGCCGTGGCAACCTCCAACTCCTGGGCTTAGGCCATTCTCTTGCCTCAGCCTCCCTAGTAGTTGGGACTACAGGCACCCACCACAACCCCCGGCTATTTTCTTGTTGCAGTTTGGCTGGGGCCTGGTTTAAACCCGCCACCCTCCATATATGGGGCCAGCGCCCTACCCACTGACCCACAGGTGCCGCCCTACATTCTAACTTTAAATAAAAGTTTCTTGTGGTAAAACAAATACATATAACATAAGATGACTTTTACCATCTTTGAGTGTTCAGTGCATTATAAATATTCACATTGTTGTACAACCGACACTATCATTCATTTCCAGAAATTTTTTGTCTTCCCAAACTGAAATTCTTCATGTGTTAAACAATAACTTCCCACTCTTCCTCTACCAATTTTTGGCAACTACCATTCTACTTTTTACCTCTATAAATCTGACTATACTGTGTATCTCAGGTAAGTGAAATCAGAATAGATTTATTCTTTTGTGTCTGGCTCTTTTTACTGCGCATAGTATTTTTAAGGTTTGTTCACATTGTATCTTGTGTCAGAATTTCCTTCCTCTTTTAAGGTTGATTAGTATTCCATTTATGTATATACCACATTTTGTTTATTCATTCATTTATTGGTGGGTATTTTAGATTGCTTCTATCTTTTGGCTATGGTGAGTAATACTAGTATGAACATTAAATGGTATACAAGTATCCTAGTCTCTGCTTTTAATTCTTTTGGATATATACCTACAAATGGAATTTCTGGAGTATATGGTAATTCCATGTTTAACTTTTTCAAGAACCAACATACTTGGCTCGGTGCCTGTAGCTCAAGTGGCTGGGGCACCAGCCACATACACTGGAGCTGGTGGGTTTGAATCTTGTCCGGGCCTGCTGAACAACAATGACAACTACAACCAAAAAAAAAAAAAAAAATAGTTGGGCATTGTGGCGAGTGCCTGTTGTTACTTGGGAGGCTGAGGCAGGAGAATAACTTAAGCCCAGGAGTCAGAGGTTACTGGGCTCTGATGCCACAGCACTCTACCCAGGGTGACAGCTTGAGGCTCTGTCTCAAAAAAAAAAAAAAAAAGAAACAACATACCAAATAAGTTTTTAATATTCTCATGATCATCATTTCCAGAAGACTATATAATACTTTTTCTGGATATGGTGACTCATGCCTATAATTCCAGCAGATGCAGAGGGTAGGCCAAGAGGATCTCTCATGGCCAGGAGTTTGATACCAGGCTAGGCAACATAGCCGGCCCAATCTCTAAAATAATAAAAAAAAATTAGCTGGCATGATTGTACATCCTGTCGTCCTAGCTACTCAGGAGGCTAAGGCAGGAAGATTGCAGGAGCCCCAGGAGTTTAAGGTGATAATGAGCTATGATTATGCTACTTCACTCTAACCTGGGTGAAAGAGTGGATTCTATCTCAAAAAAAAACTGTTTAAAAGTTTGCTTTTGAAGTTTTTTGACTTCCCTTTCTTCCCTACAACCCTGATGAGTTAAATATTAGAAAACTAAGCTTCAGCTGGGCGCAGTGGCTCACACCTGTAATCTTAGCACTCTGGGAGGCTAAGGCAGGTGGATTACTTGAGCTTAGGAGTTCGACCAGCCTGAGCAAGAGTGAGACCCTGTCTCTAAATAAAAGAAACAGTTAGGAGTTGTGGCTGATACCTGTAGTCCCAGTTACTTGGGAGGATGAAGCAAGAGGATTACTTTGAGCCCAAGAGTTAGAGTTTGCTGTGAGCTATGACATTATAGCACTCTACCAACGGTGACAAAATAAGACTCTGTCTCAAAAAAAAAAAAAAAA
>NW_003852436.1:10175778-10192596 GCF_000181295.1 Otolemur garnettii | reverse complement strand
AAAAAAAAAAAAAGAAAACTAAGCCTTAACTGGATAGTTTTCTATTCATTACACACTAATTGATTTTTATATTATATAGACATATATATAATATATATTGTATATTAGGTTTAATATTTATTAAACATGGCCTGTGATATTCCAAGGATGGTAGGTACTTGATGTTTTTGAAATGAAAATATATTGCTTGCTTGAAGGGGGGATGTGTGTCACAGTGTGTGACACACCTTTTGGGGGCAGGACAAAATTATAAGAGGGACTTTACCTAACAAATGCAATCAATGTAACCTGGTTCTTTGTACCCTCATTGACTCCTCAACAATAAAAAAGAAAAAGAAAAAGAAAAAAGAAAAGATATTGCTTGCTGTCTTATTACTACTGATACAAATACACATGTTTATTTATCAACGCATGCTAAATGTTAAAAAAGATATGAAAATCTTTTGTTATAGCCATTCCCTATGATTTAGCAATGCTACATCTTATGGTACAATGCAGTATGATACATAGAATAAATAAATAAATGTGAGTTTGATTCCAGGCTGTATTGGCCACTAGTTTTATGACTTGGATCTTCCTTAGACTCTGTTTCCTTATATATAGACTTGGTGTGATAATTAATACCCACCACATAGAAGATTAGATGAGATATAATGCATGTAAAATGCCTGGCATGGTAACTATCCTATCCTAAGTACTCAAACAGAGTTAGTTCCTTCCCTTGTGTTGTTCACAGTTAAATCCCTGAGTCAGAAAATACAACTATAAAAAGAATATGAACTTCTGATTAGATCATAGATTCATACACTGTTAATAGTAGAGAAGCTATTAGAGACCATTCCTAGAAGATACATCCTCAGTTCATTATTAAATGAGATGAGAGGATAGCAGAAAACATGAATAGGTCATTAATTTATTTTCTTCCCTATGTTTTAGTGAACCCAAATTATGTAATAATGTTAAAGAGTTGAAAGACAGGTTCCTGCCCTCACTTAGTTAGAGTTTATCATCTAATGGGAAAATAGGGTAAGTAAACAATTTCAATATACTATGATAAATTTAATATAGAGAGAAATATGTGTATGTACCTATCATAGGGATAGCATAGGATAATTACTGAACCTAGACTGATAGAATCAAAGCATGTTTTCTGGGGAGTGGGAGGCTGGAGCTACGTATTAAAGGATGAATAAGATCACTGGGTAGAGTCAGGAGCTGAGGACATCCACACAGGAAACTGCATAAGCTTCCTGCACGTACTTAAGAGCTCATGGCTGGAGAATGTGCTGTATGTGGAATGAACTGAAGATGAGAAGGCAAGAGAGGGACAAGAGCCGTATCATAAAGGGCCTTCAATGGCATAAAGACAATTCAAACTACATTATAAGGTGATGGGGCACAGTGAAGGTTTGTGGCATGACACACTTTCATTTAAATCTTAGAAGTTGTCTGAAAGAAAATTGGAAGAACTGAAAAATACCCATTGGATTTTTCTGACTAAAAGGTTGGTGATCTTGGAGTAAGGAAGAGATTATGCTGTGAATGGGACGTGATGAATTAAACACAGCAAATAGAGAAAATAACTTACAGAGGAAGGGGAATTTTTTCAGCAGATTTATTGAGATACACTTCACATATGACATAATTCACCCATTCAAAGTATACAATACAATAGTTTTGGTATATTCACAGAGTTGTGCAAGCATCACCACAATCTACTTTTAAGAGCATTTTCGTCACCACAAAAGGAAATCCTTGTACTCATTATTAGTTAACTCTAAGGGAGTTTTGTTTTCTTCTAAATGGGTAGATATTTGACCATGTTTCTGTGTTAATTGGAAAGATCCAAAAAGAGGAAAGCATAGCAGACGTATGGAAGGGAAGGCATGCATGAGAAAGCTTAATGAGAAAGCGGAAAGGAACAAAACCCAGAGCAAGGATAGAGATAAGAACTGGTCAGGAGGTCAGAGGACAAAGTTATCCTGGGAACTGGTGTAAGGAAATGTGTATGAATGAGGTGGAAAGGCAACAAGGTATCTTTATGATGGTTTGTACCAAGGATGAGATCATATTTATAGAAGTACCTAATATAGTGATGAGTGCTCAATATGTGCTGTCCAATAACTATTATTTCCTTTCCCTGTTGTTTTTTCTATGCTTTCAATAGCTGGAGAGTAGATATAGTAATAGTTATTGAGGAGGGGTGTGTGTGTGTGTGTGTGTGTGTGTACACAGAGCGACAGAGACAGACACAGGTGAGGTTTTGCTGTGAAAGTAGGTGAAATATATGAACAAGCATAGAGGGTGGAAGACTGGCCAGGAAACTAATAAAGGGATTTTGGAAATGATGAAACATGAATCTAGGCTGAATTGAGTAGATAAGGAAGGTAAGAAGAAGCTGATAAACTGAGAGATTTCTCATTTATTATTCACTCATTTATTCAACAAATACTCAATTTGTTCAAGGTGCTAAAAATAGAGAAATGAGCAATACAATCAAAGTTCCTTCCCTTGTGGAGCTCACATTCTAATGGGACACACAGAAAATAAATCATAAAGATTATCATTTCAGTTATGATAAGTGCTATGAACAAAATAAGGGTAGGCAAAATAAGGCAGAGTCACTTTGGGAGAGAGCACTATTTTAGAGAAGATGACCATGGACTACCTCTTTGTCTTCATAAACACTGTTTTCTTTAAAACTTTGGGATTGGAGTAAAGCTATGCAAGGACGCCCAGGAAGGCAGCTCCTACAAGCATGTGCCTATAACTTCCAAGCTGGTGCAGCCTCCAAGTCAAGTCTTATTACAGGTCTCATGCCAAGTGTAAAACTTTCACTATTGCCCTATCGACTGATTTATCCCCACACCAATCTGCAGACCACAGGCATCTAAATAATCTTGTTCCCCTAAGGTATTTTAACATCA
Organism: Otolemur garnettii; assembly: GCF_000181295.1. NCBI lineage: Eukaryota > Metazoa > Chordata > Mammalia > Primates > Galagidae > Otolemur > Otolemur garnettii. The sequence goes on along the minus strand of NW_003852436.1, from coordinate 10,189,669 downwards.
CTAATATTAGTACATTTGTATCCATTTGACTTATATTAAAGGAAGTGTAAAATCACAAAAATAGTACCTGGATAGATTCATGCCTTTCAGTATCAAATGCAGACTAGACTAATTTCTATTCAGTAGCTATGCTATGCTTTTACATACTTCTCTTCACTGCTATATGCTTAGTTCACAGTCTTTGCACAGTCATGCACACAGGCCTCTGTGTTATCTACATATAGGTAACGTAATACCTGTGTATTCGCCTACTATTTGGATAAAGCTCCATTCTTCTTGAGAAAGTTTCTAAAGTGAATGGTTAATACATATGGCATAGTAAGTGATCATAAAAAATAATTTCTCTATAAAAGGAACACTAAACAATAGAAATAATAACCATAAGAAGAGGAAGAGTAATCAGAGAAACAGCCTGCAGCACATGAAACTTTTATGTTGTTTTTAATTTTTAGAAAACAGCTGAGTTATCAATATACAACCATGTCTGCGTTTACATACATCATACACCAGAAAGAATTTTTTTCAGGCAAATATGCTAATCTTTCAAAAAATATCTTGTGATCCCAACTTAAGGATATATTTTTACCTTTGGCTGTTTATTCTCCTTTATTTCTCCCTTTGGTCCTTTTTTTCTTTTTCCCCTACCTTTGCCACTTTTAATCTATTTTCTCAGTATTATATATTTCCTTTTATAAACAGGGACAAATAAATAAAAAGTTAGTGATTTTACAATTACTAACTGTGAATTAATTTGGTTTGGCTCATTTACTTTTCTTCCTTATTAAGACTTTTTTTTTTCTTTTTTGAGACAGAGTTTTGATCTGTTGCCCTAGCTATAGTGCACTGGCATCAGCGTAGCTCACTGCAATCTCAAATTCCTGGGCTCAAGCAATCCTCCTGCCTTAGCCTCCCACATCACTGGGACTCCAGGTTCAAGCCACTGCATCCAGCTAATTTTTATTTATTTTATTTATTTTATTTTTTAGTGTATCATTATTTTTAATTTTAAATTAATATGAGGGTACAGATTTTTAGGTTATATTGTTCTTGCTTTCAAGGTAAAGTTCAAGTTGTATAAGAGCCCCTCACTCAGGGAGCATGCTGAATGAACATCCTTATACTGTGCACCTTAGGTAAGATCCCGCCAAAGAGACGAGATCTTTCTCTTGCTCAGGCTGGTCTTAAAATCCTGAACCTAAGTGATCCTCCTGCATTAGCCTTCCAAAGTGCTAAAATTACAAGTGCGAGCCACTGCACTTGGACTTATTAAGCCTTTTTAACACCATTTAAAAAAAAAACTGAACACCAAAGAAAGAAGAAATTTGCAAAAGAGAAAAATTAGTATATTTAAATGCAGGGTCAGATAAAAGTAAGAATAAATATTTTTACTAAGAGAAAAACCTCTTAAAATCCAAATTCACAAAGTAAATACACAAATTGTTTTATAAAGTAATTTTCTTTTCTCTAAAAGATTTAATATATGTACTTCCTTATATGATGTATTTAGGATATACATTAGAACCTCCATAGTTGACCTCCACATGGCCCTACCTTGACCACCTCCTTAGGGTGACCTAATTTTCACAGACTGGACATACACCACATGTTCATATCAGTACAGTAGGCACGGTTCCTTATGTTGACCAGCTCTGTATGTTGACCAGTTTGTTGCAGTCCCTTGAGTAGTCAGCTTACAGAGGTTCTACTGTGACTGTATTTACATGTATTATTTCTATTAATAGAACAATTTATATTCTTTTGTATTCAAAATTCACCTATTGGAACTAATAGATCAATACTTAAGTGCACAGATAGATGTAAATCTCAATGAAGATAAAGCTGTGGGGGGATGGATAAATTCACACCCAAATATAGTGCACACTATCTGGCCAAAGGGCACACTTATAACTTTGATTCAATCTATACAAAAACAAAGTATGTAAACAAAACATGTGTTACCCCTAATATTCTGAAATTTAAAAAAATTTTTTTTAAAGGGTGGTGCCTGTGGCTCAAAGGAGAAGTGCCCCAGGCCAATATACCAGAGGTTGGTGGGTTCAAACCCAGCCCTGGCCAAAAACTGCAAAAAATAAATAAATAAATAAAAATAACCTTTGAATACTTACATAAATGATACTTATCGTATCTAATATATCATATCTAAGTTGAGAGCTCATTGTCTAGTCCTTAGTATCTTAGTATGAAATAGTTTATTCATGGAGTTTAGTAGGTGAGAATTAAGTTTTAAAATATATATATAGAAATATGTGTGTATATGTGTGTTGTGTTTATCTGATATTCACTGGATGTGGGATCACAAAGAAGGACCAGCCAACCCAGATTAAGGAAGTATTAACTGCCTGAACATAGTCCTTTTTCTGTGACTGGAATAGGGCTCACGTGGTGGGTGAGCAGAGCCTAAGAAGGGGGTGACAAAGAGCAGTTAGGTTGATGATCTCTCTAAAACATATTTGGAATCTGTCTGTCCATCATGAGTCTAAGCCTCCATCCTCATCTCTCCTTAGACTAACATTAGGAGACTTGTTCACCTATTTCTGTCACTACCTATCTACAATCTACTCGCCATAGAGCTGTCAGAGTGATATTTTAAACCACATGTAAGATCATGTCACCCCTGTTAACTGAAGAAATAACAAGTTCTTAATTTAGAAAGGAGAGCTTTATTTCTCATAAAGTGTTGCAGTCTTGGGTGGCCATTCCAATAGTCTAGGAAACCCTTGGTCAAAAGCAGGGAACATGTGCTACAAGGCGGGGAAAATGGGCACAGGAATTTATACTGAGCAAGATGACCAATTATACATATTTAACAAGCTGTAGGAGGAGTCACAAATATTTAGGCCAGGACAAACATGCATCTGCACAAGCAGGCTTCATGCCCTTTGTGGCGTCTGTGTTCAAAAATGGCTGCCCTCTGGTGTCAGGAGGGGAAGCACAGAACATGAAAAACCTCTCTGTGCATGCACCAGGGACTGATTAAAACTACTCCATGGTGTAGTTTAGTAGGTGGTGGTCTCTTATCAGGAAAAAAAGGCTGGTCTGGATCAGAAGATTGGCTATTTAGCCCTTAAGAAGAAAGCATGATGGCCAGAAACAAGGGGGTAAGAGGTATGGGGCATGTCTGACCTCCCATCTTGTCATGGCTATGAAGTGTTTTAAGATTTTGAGGGGTCCCCTTGAGCAAGAGGCAGTCTGATCAGTCAGTGGGGAACTTAGGATTTTATTTTAGTTCACACTGTCCAAACTTAAACCTTCCTATTTCACATTACACATGGAGTAAATCCCGCCTGGCCTATGTGATCTGGCTCTGCCTACCCCAGTGATCTCATGTCATGCTCTTTTCCTCATTCTGTGTCCTGTCACACTGAGCTGTTTTCCTAATCTTGTGAAGGTTGTCACTGACTTAGTACCAATTTATAATAGCTTTTTTCTCTGACTTCCCCAGATTTTCATGTTCTGACTCCTTGACATTTATACAGCTTGAAGGTCATCTCAGGTAGGCTTTCCTACATACACCCAGTCAAGTTGTCTTTTCCAGTCTAGTTATCTTTTGTTATTGTCTTATTTCCTTTGTGTCACTGTAACAAAATATCACAGACTAGGTAATTTATAAATAGTAGAAATTTATTTCTCACAGTTCCAGAGTCTGGAAGTCCAAGATGAAGTTGCCACAGCTTCAGTGTCTGGTGAGGGCCTGGTGCCCACTCCCATCATGGTGTTTTGTTGCTTGTTCTCTGGAGAGGATAAGTGCTGTGTGGTTACATGGCAGCGGGTGCAAGGGAAAAAAAGCCTAAGGTAGCTCCCTTTACTTTAGCAGCCCTTTATAGCTCATATCCATTCCTGAGAGTGGGGCCCTTGTGGCTTAATCATGTCCTGCCTCTTAATACCATCACAAGGGGGAGAAAATTTCAACACAAGAATTTTGAGGACATCCAGACTATAGAAGTTACTAATTTTTGACTAAATTAAAAGATAAAGAATATGGTAGATATGATACAATTTTTAAAAAATCTGTTGACATGACTGACCTTGAGAAAAATCATTTTTCATAAGTGTTTCATTTGTGTGTCTTACAATTTGGAGGATAGAGGCCATTTTGCAGTAAGACAGTAAAAAAAATAAGGAAATATATCTAGTGAATATAGAAATTTTATTAATATTATTGTCTTCTCATTAATTTAATATTTGACCTTAAAGAATTCCATACTGCTGTTCTTTCTGAATTACCATGCTCTTTTTATTTCTACTCCCGTGCTACAGGTTCTCACTTTTTGTTCCTGTGTTAATATGCCTGACTTTTGGGGTATCACTCTTCCAGCTCTACAATTTACTATTTGTTAGATGTAATGGCCTAAGAAACCAAATAGCAAGATTTGATAGGAACTAAATAAAAGATAAAATTAAAGGGTTTGATTACTTTTTCAGGTACAAAAACATAAAGGGCTATAATCAAAATAAAAATAGTATGGTGTAGTAAAGAAACTGAAGTTCAGTGGAACAGAATAGGACTTTGCAAATAGATATACTACATATAGGGATAAATGATAAAGGTAGTTTTTTGAATCACTGAGAAAAGATTGTCCTCCTCAGTTTGTGATATTAGGACAGATATCTAATTATTTAGAATATAAGTTAGTATAGACCCCTATTTACTTTTTTTTTTTTTTTTGAGACAGAGACTTACTATGTCACCCTGAGTAGAGTGCTGTGGTGTCGCAGCTCACAGCAACCTCCAACTCTTGGGTTTAAGCCACTCTCTTGCCTCAGCCTCCCAAGTAGCTGGGACTACAGGCACCCACTGCAAGGCCCAGCTATTTTCTTGTTGCGGTTGTCACTGCTGTTTAGCTGGCCGGGGCTGGACTCGATTGAATCTGCCAGCCTTGGTGCATGTGGCTGGCACCGTAACCACTGCGCTATGGGTGGTGAGCTGTTATTTACATTTTTTTATTTTTGAGACAGAGTCTCCCACTTTCTCACCCTCAATAGAGTGCTGTGCATCATAGCTCCTAGCAACCTCAAACTCTTGGGCTCAAGTGATTCTCTTGCCTCAGCCTCCCAGATAGCTGGGACTACAGGCACCCACCACAATGCCCTGCTATTTTAGTGACATGGTCTCACTCAGGCTCAGGCTAGTCTGGAACCCCTGAGCTCAGGCAGTCCGCCCACCTGGGTCTCCTAAGTGCTAGGACTATAGGTGTGGGCCACCGTGCCCGGCCCCACCTATTTATATTATAAAGTAAAAAAAATTCCAAATGAATTACACCTATTTGTTTGGAATAAAGATTATATCAATAAATGAAACTGTAGAATTTACATGATAGCATAGGTAAGTAGTTTTATAGTCTTATAATGGAGAAGACTTTTGTAAGCATCAGAGGCTGCTTTTATTAAGGAAATTTATTTTTTTTATTTTTTTTTTTTATTGAATGGTAACTATGTACATTGAAGGAAATTTATTAAGGAAAGTAATATATTTGATGACATGAAAACAGAAGTTTCTGTACATCCAAAAAAATAACAAAGTATATGGACAAATAATTCACAGGAAATAAAATATAAACCACATTCAAAAATGAGTTCATCCTCATTGAATAAGGACATTCAATTTAAACACAATAGCATTTTTGTCTGTTAGATTATCAAAGATTAAAAATCATAAAAATTTCTAATATTGGTGAGAGTATGAGAAACCAGACATCGTCATATATTTATTGAGGAAGAAAATAGGTTAAATCTTTATCAAATCTATATCAATTTTTAAAATGTTCTTGTACTATTCACTTTGAGCTTTAATTGAAAATAATGATGTGCATGAAATAAGTGTAATTACATAATTGCTCACAATATCAAAAAAAGGAGCAACATAAGCGTCCCAACACTGGAAAAGTGGTTGTATAAATATTGGCAAATCCATACATGAAATACTGCACATCATCAGAAATATGGCTCTGTAGATCTATATTGCAATGGACATATATTTTGCTGTATTATGAGAAATAGCAGATGATGTTCTATAACATATAAAATATATGTGCATAAGGAAAAGTCTGAAATTATGGACCCCAAAGTGTTTATGGTCATGATCTTTGGTTTATGAGATCATGGAATTCTTTCACTTACCTTTTTCTATATTCTAAAAATGTTTTCTTTTAAAATTAGGGAGGAAAAGCAAACCACAAATCTTTTTCCTTTTTGAGGGAAAAAAAGCCCCTGTTTGAAGAAGAGCAACCAATGTATGTTCACATGAGAATTTGGATACTGACTTAGTTTGGGGATGTTTGGAGGTCTTTTATGATTACTTTCTGGGTTTTGGCCATGTTCTTTCTCCATACTCAATGCTGCTAAAGTAGTGACTTTGTACAATGATTTATATGTAACTTTGACGGGGATGAAGAAATTTACAATTTCTTAACTCGTAAAATTTTTTTTTTTTTAGTGACAGGCTGGAGTACAGTGGCCTGATTGTAGCTCAATATAACCTTGAATTCCTGGAGTTAAACAATCCTCCTTCCTCACCACCCCCACCAGCTTCTTAATTTTTTAAAAATTTCAGATTAATATAAAGGTACATATAATTACTGTGTTTCCCCGAAACACCCAAAAAATAGCCCTAGCAGGATTTCTATGCATTTGTTAAGTCCTACCCCCGTAATAAGACCTAGCAGATACACTACATAGCCACGCCATGCATTTCGTTTCGGAGCTGTAAGGAAGACTGGAATGCCTTTTATCAGCCACAGCTCCTTTCTCCAAGCCGTTCTCACTGCACGGGTGCACGTGTGGTAACCGGGGTTGCAGGCATCCTATTGCATACATGCGAACCGCTAGGGGAAAGGAGTTCACGCATCACTAGCGCCAGCCCTACTAACAAGATCAGCTCCCCCTGTCAGGTTCCAGAGGAAGATGACTTAACTGTATTTGAATTAATGTAGATTGTTGTATTATACTTAATAAAAATAAGACATCCCCTGAAAATAAGTCTTAGTGTGTCTTCTTAAGAAAAAATAAATATAAGACAGTGTCTTATTTTTGGGGAAACACGGTAGTTTACATTGTTTGCACTTGTTAGGTAAAGTCCAAGTTGCAGTTGGGACCCTTCACCCAGGAAGTGTGCCATATACCCCTGCATTGTACCCAATAGGTGAGAGCTTACCACACCTCCTCCCTCCTCCCCCATTCCTGAATTTAACTGTTTTTCTCTTGTGTGGGCCTATAGTTGTTCATCTGCTGGTACATATGAATGTACTTTGTACATATGAATATTAGTACATTGTATACTTGCTTTTCCATTCTTGTGATACTTAGGAGAATGTTCTCCTTCCAGGTAAATACAAAAGATATGAAGTCTCCATCTTTCTTTATAGCTGAATAATATTCCATGGTATACAGATGCCGCAGTTTATTTATCCATTCATGGGTTGATGAACACTTGAGTTGTTTCCATATCTTTGCAATTGCAAATGGAGTCGCTGTAAACATTGAAGTGCAAATGTCCTTATGGTAAAATGATTTTTTTCCTTCTGGATACATACCTAGTAATGGGATTGTAGCATCAAATGGAAGGTCTATTTTTAGCTCTTTGATGATTCTCCATACTTCTTTCCAAAAAGGCTATGTTAGTTTGCATTCCCACCAACAGTGTACCAGTGTTCCTCTCTCTCTGTACCTACACCAGCATCTGCAGCTTTGGGATTTTGTGATATGGGCTGTTCTTGCTAGAGTTAGGTGATGTCTCAGGGTGGTTTTGATTTGTGTTTCTCTGGTAATTAGGGACAATGAGCATTTTTTTTATGTATTTGTTAGCCATTGGTTTGTCTTTTTGAGAGAAGGTTCTGTTCATGTCTCTTGCTCAGTGATAAATGGGGTTGTTTGTTCTTTTCTTGTTGATAAGTTGGAGTTCTCTGTAGATTATGGTTATCAGGGCTTTATCAGAATTGTAATACAGAAATATCTTCTCCCATTCTGAAGGGAGAAGATTTGCTTTAGTTATTGTGCCCTTAGTTGTGCAGAAGTGTTTTAGCTTGATCACGTCCAATTCATTTATTTTTGGTGTTGTTGCAGTTGCCAAGGAAATTTTCTTCATAAACTCTTTTCCCAGGCCAATATCATCAAGAATTTTTCCTACTCATAGTTCTACCTGTAGAGATCCTTCACTTCACTTTCTTCTAGAGTTTTTATCATTTCTTGTCTTAGATTTAAATCTTTTATCCAACCTGAGTCAATTTTTGTGAATGGAAAAAGGTACAAATCTAGTTTCAGTGTTTTATCTGTGGCTAGCCAGTTCTCCCATCACCATTTATTAAATAGGGATTCTTTTCCCCAATGTGCACATTGGTTTATTGAAGATCAGATAGCAAAATACAACTTTTTTCATCTCTGGGTTCTCTATTCTATTTTATAGATCTATGTCTCTTTCCATGCCAGTACCATGCTGTTTTGATCACTTATAGACTCATACTATAACTTGAAGTCTGGTAACATGACTTGTTTTTGTTTTTATTTCTTAGAATTGCATTGGCTATTCAAGATTTTTCCTCGTTCCATATGAAATAAAGAACTATTTTTTCAAGTTCTTCAAAGTATGACTTTGATGCTTTAATGAGGCTTGCATTAAATCTGTAGATTGCTTTGGGTAGCATGGATGTTTTAATTGATTCTTCCCAGCCACGAGTGTGGTATGTTCTTCCATTTGTTAATATTTTCTGCCGTTTCTTTTCTCAGTGTTTCATAGTTCTACCTGTAGAGATCCTTCACTTCATTTGTTAGAGTATATGAAGGCTCTATATGAAGAGATTTGTGGACATTGATTTTATATAACGAGACATTACTGTACTTTTTGATACCTTCCAGGAGTTTCGTGGTTGAGTCCCTGGGGTTTTCTAAGTATAAGACCATATCAGCAGCAAAAAGTGAAAGGTTGACCTCCTCTGTCCCCATTTGAATCCCTTGATATCCTTCTCTTGCTTGATTGCATTGGCTAGGACTTCCAGCACTACCTTGAATAGTAGTGGCGATAGTAGACATTCTTATTTGGTTACAGTATTATGTGGAAAAGCTTTCAGTTTTACTCCATTCAGTATAATGTTGGCTCTGGGTTTGTCATGGATGGCTTCTATCAGTTTAGGAAAAGTCTTGTCTGTGCCTATTTTCTTAAGTGTTCTTATCAGAAAAGGATGCTGAATTTTGTCAGATGTTTCTTCTACATTTATTGAAAGAATCATATTGTCTTTGTTTCTTAATTTTTATCTCTCTGAGAAATCAGAACACTTCCAATCTCTTAATTTTTTTAGTTTGTTATTTAACCCACTGACCTATGGTGGGTTTTTCTATATATTTTAGTGATTTGAATTTATTTCTTTATTTTTCTTACTATATTTGAGAAAGAACATTTCTACTATTAGGGAAAAGTATCTTAGATATATTACTGTTAATTATAACTCTTATTGTCTAAGAGCAAGAAGACTTTTGGTCTAAGATTCATGAATCTCTGTGTTCACTACATAGTTGTATATATATGTGTTTGTATATAATTAAGAGTTAAACAAAGAGCTTTAAAAACTTATTTATCAAAGCAACACATTAACTGTAAAAAATTTAAATAATCTAAAAGTATTAAGTAGAAGAATGGAAAGCCCTCATCCTAAAATTTACACTTTGTCAATTAATGTCAGATTCACATGCTAACAGCAAGCTGTAACATTTCCTATTTGATGTGATTTGAGGTACAGATACATATAGAGTGAGATATAAATACATATAAAGACTTTGCCATAGAACTCACTGCTGTTTACTGATGCTTGAAATTCTGCTACAAATTTTGTTTCTTTACAAATCTTTTTTAAAAATAATCCTTTCCAATCTATAGGATAGAATAGGACAGTAGGTTTTAATATAAAGGAAAGTATAAACACAAAACAGGGTCTGCAATAACCATTACATAGGGAGTGGCAAGGCAGACCCTTGAAGAAGGAGTGGAAGTTTAAAAACTCAAAAATACACGGCAGGTCGATGCTGCTCTGGAACATCACGTTTTAATGTGAACGATATCATCTGTGCCTTTTCATCTTATACTTTGCCATAGGTATTCCATGTATTTCCTCTGAAGGTGTCATTTTCTCCTTTACTTTTCATAGTAATACAATATTATTTTATGTTTCTGTGAGATCAGAAATTAAAGTTTTAAATTTCCTTTTTGAAAATAGAATTCTGTTTTCATAGATGGGTAGTGAAGAGGGGGAGAGAGGGATGATATTACTCACTTTAAAGAACTACTGTATACAATTGGTCTCATAACATGAAAGGAAAACCTGAACATTTTCCCTAAGTCGTGTTTAGTGTCTGTGGTTGGCTTTCCGTCTTCCAAATTTATCCTTCCAAAAGCTGTTTTAGTAATGCATAATCACTCTGAGAAGGTCTGTTTTCCAAAAGAAGCAGCCAGCAGTGTTTAAGTTTACATGACCCCAGTTTCATGACAGCAGTAGCAAATCAGATATCTTATCCAAGGAAAAGCATTTTTGGCTTAGAATTCCATCACTTTCATGGTGGGAGTCAACAGCTCATTTTAGCTCCAACACTGCTGCAGAACATTGGCTGCAGTGAATCTTTCAGAAAGTATAAACACAATTAGTATTTATAGCGTTGTTAACATTTGTAAAATAGTTGGGGGAGTGGTCTGTAAGCCTGCTTTAAGCAGGTAGGGCAGGAATCTTTGTTGTGACTGAAGAGAGATTTAAGAGTAGGACAACATGATTACGGTGGTTGTAGCACTAGTAAATTAGAAAGTATTAAATACAGTAAGTTAAGGTTTCATGCAGCCACAATTCGAAGTGTTACAGAAATAATCCTGAAGCATCTCTGGCCAGAAGTGTGTTACACAGATGTCATATTTGATAGAGTACAGGACAGGAACTGTGCAATGAAAAGCCAAATAAACGGTAAGGATTAGTTAAGTTTTAATTGAAAACCTACATGAAAAATGCCGTAAAATTATTCCAGCCTTTCTTTTGTATCAGAATTACAATAATCAGACAGAACTTCCCTTATTCAATTAAATGGGCATCAAAGTTGTCAGTAACGCTAGTCCTTATGTCTTGCTTGCTATTAGGTCTATTGTAGACTTACTGAGTTAGGTGTGACTAAATTATAAATCCAAGGGCATAAAGCAAAGTATTAATATTTTTATGATTTTTTTCTTGTATCAGTTACTTAAGGAATCCTATTATTCTGAAGACTTTTGGCATGAAGCCCTGCTTCCTTCTAGCATCATCTTCACTTTAAATTGGGCAAATGAAGTATAGTCTCAAATCAAGTGACCAACTTTTGTTCTCTAATTTTTAAGCAAAATATAAGCTTCTAGAAAGGTTAAGATGAAAAAGATCGCATAGTCTTGAAAAATCTATGTAAAATTATGAAAAGATTTCTAAATGTTCAAAATAATAACTTTGATGTCTTTTATTTTTAACAAGGATAAGGATATTTTCTTAGAATTTAGTCACTGCTTTTAGTTTTTATTATTGGTACAAAGAAGCAACTGAATTTCTATTAGTATTTGGGGTATAGTTGGGTTACGTACAAATTTTTTTAACATAAAGTAAATTAAGCCATGTTATAACAGTAAATTTATCCTACCTCTCTGTCCCTACCAGTGCTGATTGTTGGACAGTGCGCCATTGTCTTTTAGGCTGTAAATCCCTAACATCAATGAGTACATCATCTAAACTTACTTCCACGTTCTTACACAGTCGATGCTCACAAATACCATTAAGAAAATAGACTCGGTCATTCTTACCAAATGAGTGATTGACCAAATAACTGCCTCTTTTCATGACATAGTTTAAACATATTTGTGTGGTTTTGAGAACTAATTTAACTTTCTGACTGCAAAACTTAACTCTCCTATGTTTTTTTGTTTGTTTTCTTTAAGAATTTTTACTGAGTTTTCTCTACATTTGCCTCTTAGCATTGGCTACCTCTTTGAAGACAGTCCACTTATTTTTCTAGGCAGGCTGTTTTATCTACTCATTTCCAGTAGCCAGAGATGGAGGTGTTTTGAATGAGCACATCAATGTTCTAGACAGAGATACTGTTTGAAATTATCCATGAACACAGTGCTGCTGAACATTATTGAGTGACGTTTGTTTCTGTTGGTTGTGTCTGCTCTGACTAGCTGGTTTCTTTCAGATTGGCAGCTGGGATTATGCTGTAGTAGATGGACAGCTACAAGCACTGGAGATTGTGGTGAGGCTGGGCTGGGCCTCAATTTAATGTGCCTGGAATGTATGGGCACAGTCACAGGCACTAATGGGAAAATCTATGTGTATATTACAAATTATAATTCCTTAATGTCTTACCTTAGTAACTTCAATAATATTATTTGAGTAGATTAGCCAGTGACCATAGTTTTTTCTTCCTGTCTTTTCCTTCTTCCCTGATTTATCACTGCATTCTTAATTTTGTGAAACATTTTACTTTATTTAGCAAGCTGCTCTTTCTCTTTCTCTTTGTGTACTCCATACCATCATGACATGTAATGCCTTCAGTTACCTAATGCATTCGAGTCCCTCTTGGAGGAAAACATATTATTTACTTTAAAAATTTATATTTGATACTAAATCATAGTAAATACTGCTAAAACTAAGGGATCCTTGGAATCAGATAGAAATAAGTTAGGAAGTAAGCTCAATATAACAAAATTAACAGTGGCAGGGACTATTGATTTAACAATTTTTGACCAGCTTATAAAGTGGAATTGTTCTTAGATGGTTAAAAAATATTTCTGCCTATTGTGTTATGGATAAATTGAACTTCATAAAATTATGCCAAATATTTTCAGGCCCATTTTAAAAGTGGTTATATTTTCTTAATTTTATATTTTTTTCATAATGGAAGTTCGTTATGTGTGTTTCAGAAGTAATAACATGCTTTGTGTAAGATATCAAATGGCATAGAAGTGAGGAAAATATAAAATTTTATTCTGCCAGCTTTTCATCCTTCCTCTACAGCTAATCATAGTTTGAGTCATGACCCTCCAGATTTTACATGCACGTATTTATGCATAGGTATGTGTGCAGTCACATAACACATGTAATATGTGTGCCTTATGTATATTTTTATTTAACTGAGATAATACTCTATAAAATTCAGTAATTAGCAGTTTTTCTTTCATTAATATATTATAGACCAGTTTACATGTTATTCATTTTAATGGTGATATAATATTTTGTTGTGATAGTTTAAATAGTTTTTTCTCCACATTTTTACTGTTATAAAGATTGCTGTGATAATATCTTTTCACTTAAAACTTTTTGCATTCATCTGATCCTTCCCTTATGAAAATCTATGGAAGTGGAATCAGTAGTGCAATATTTATTTGAAAACATAAATCTGACTTTAAGTTCTTACATATTTTTCTCTATGTCTGATTTCTCAAAATTAAAAAAAGTTCAGTCTTTCCCAGATTTACGTGGCATCACTTCTGTTAACTTCTTTACTATATCCCTCTTCTATGTGGATGATTTTGCATATTTTGCTGATTAAATATCCTCTGGTCTACATTTGAATATTTATCTGACTGAGTTTTAAATAATCCATATCCTGGTATGTCAGTCACATTTTTTCCTGAAAAACTATCTTTCATATTTATGCTTTATAAAGTTTGAATTCTATATTTTTTATTTTACAGTACTTGAAATATTTACAATTCAGTTAAAAGATTCTTTTTAAATAATTGGAGTTAGGTTCATTATGCTACTTTTAAAATTTTGTGAATTTACTCCTCTGACAACTAAAAAGTAACCTTGTATTTCTTTCCTATGGCTAAGAGAGATTCTGGTTTCTAAATGTTTCTAAATGATACTCTGCCCTTTTTTTTTTT
>NW_003852436.1:10173188-10175758 GCF_000181295.1 Otolemur garnettii | reverse complement strand
AAAAACAAGCTAGAAATGTTATCCAAACAAGACCATATATATTATGTAGATAATTTTCTCTTTGGGGATTTTTATCTTGTTTTTATTAAGTACATTTACTTGTTATGTGTCTTGGGCCCTTGTAGTTGTAACATTGAGATTTTTGTCTTTTAAAACTTAAATACATGTTGTCATGTATTTAAACATGTTGTCATTTGATTAGTATGCTTTTTTAACCTGCTGATATCAAAACTAAATTTGAACAGTGGCTCCAAAGGGCACTGAGGTAGTCAGCTAGACAAAGTTAGTAAGCTTTGAGTAGAAATCAGTCAAATATTTAACAAGTTAAGTTCTCCTGTTTAAGTTCAAATGTCTGAAGGGAAATAAGGAAACTGGAACAAATAATGCTATGATATGTAATACAAGAGAAATCGCTAGATTATCTTAATGTGATTTTTTTTTAATATCGAAAAGAATTAGATCTGAACTATTAAGTCTTATGTAGATTCTTAAATATTTCTTGGTAAAGAAGTAAACTAGAATCTTAAGACAGCTTTCTGGAACTTATTTTGATAATGTCAGAAAATTTTAATATATTAATGAATGACATTTTTCTGAATAGAATGGGGTAGGGAAATAAAAACAAAATAATTGATAGTCTTTTTAGATGTGAATATGTAGGGAATAAAATGGAATTTCATAATTGTACGTTTAAAGTAAGCAGTGCACTTATTAATCGTATCCATATGTTTGAGTTATTTTTTCTCAACCCCCATCTTAAATAGTTTTACATTTATTGTTGGTAGTAAGTCCTGTACTGAGTTAACTTGTTCCCTTAGTTAGATTAAAAAGCTTAGTTCAGAGGGACTGAATAGTCTTTGTTAAGTTGAAGCCAAATACTATGTTGTTGCTAAGCCAAGTCTACTTTCCTTTCATTTTTTTTCTTTCTTTCTTCCTTTTGTTCTATCTAGTATAAGGTAACTATGTTCTCTCTCTCTCTGTCTCTCTCTCTCTATGTATCTATGTATACATATATATGTATATAGTCTCTTATATATAGCTATAAAATCAGGCAAGTATGTAATAGTTGGCACAAAAAACAATAGAATACACAGCTTGTTGAAAATCTCTTCATAATATTTCCATTTGAAAATCCATTAAGAAAGTCTCTAGGTAATATTTGAGATGCTGTTTATAAAATATAAATATGTGGTTTTACTGGAATGTCTTGAAGTATTTGCATAGTCTATTTTATTACTATATATTTCAACATCTGGAATGCTGCCTGCTGAATTCAGATTTTATTGTAGAAAATAGTAACAGGCTATTTACAGAAATAATTGGGAATTGATGAATAAGGATGTTAAATACTAAAGCAAGCTTTTTGGTAGAAATGTTTAGTAGAATATCTTATTTGATATTAGGTTGCTCTGTAATAGTAATAATATATCTCTTACATCCTTGCTGAATTATGGTGACTAGCATGGTCATTAAATAAATATTTATTAAATGCCTACTGTGTGCCAAGCAGTAGAAGCACAGACATACTCAGCAGTCTCTGATCTTAAAGAGATGTAGAGTAAGAAAATTAAACCAGTAATAGAATATTAGTTGCATTGATATTAGTTGCATTATTCTGAGAGCAGTAAGGAAAGGACAGCAATAATGTAGATAAAGTCAAGAAAAATATCCCAGAGGCCAGAGATGCCTGAGCTAAGTCTTAAAGAATGAGAAAGAGAAAAATCACAGAGAAAGGAAATAAAAAATATATACAAAAGGCTTGTCGCCTGTGGCTCAAGCAGCTAAGGCACCAGCCACATACACCTGAGCTAGTGGGTTCAAATCCAACCCAGGCCCGCCAAACAACAATGACGGCTGCAACCAAAAAATAGCCAGGCATTGTGGCAGGTGTCTGTAATCCCAGCTACTAGGGAGGCGGAGGCAGGAGAATCGCTTGAGCCCAGGAGTTGGAGGTTGCTGTGAGCTGTGATGCCACAGTACTCTACACAGGGTGACAGCTTGCTATCTCAAAAAGAAAAAAAAAAAAAATATATATATATATACACACACACACACACAAATACAGGGGCTTAACGGCAGTATAACACATTACATGTTATATTACAAAATGTGAGGCGGACAGTGGCAGGGATCCTTAATGCTCTGACTAGCATCATTAATCTTAGTGATGAGTAGTGGGTAACATTTACTGAGTGCTTGCCTAACCCTAGCCAGACATCGTGTTCAGTTGTTAATATGGGTGCTGTTATTGTACCTTATTATGAGCCAAGAACTGTTTTAAGTACTTACATTATCTCATTTAATCCTCAGAGCAACTCAAAATACAGAAAATTATTATCACAATTTTTAAGTAATGAAATTTAGATATAGTAGGTTAAATAATTTGCCAGAAGTGACTCAGCTAATATGTAGTAGTTCTAAGATTTGAACTGAGGCTGTCTGATTCCAGCTAATATGTGGTAGTTCTAAGATTTGAACTGAGGCTGTCTGTGTAATTAACCATGTCCTATGGTGCTACTCCATGATAGAAAACATTTGGATGGAAGGATTTTTTTTTTTTTTTTTTTTTT
>NW_003852436.1:10144484-10172928 GCF_000181295.1 Otolemur garnettii | reverse complement strand
CTGAGCCATGGATGGAAGGATTTTGATTAAGAAGTCACAGAATCACACTTGCAACTTAAGGATTAGACATCTCCTTGGAAGTCTAGTTACATTCAACCTCTCAGAAGAACAATGAAGGCTGCCAAATTAGCTTGTATTTTTAGTAATTTCAAGATATTTTCCTTCTTAAAGGTTTCTTTCTTATTTTTCAATGAATCTAGACTGAGCCCCTTATAAGATACCCTAAGGCCAAATGTGGTAATAATTATAGAAGTTAGCTAATGGGTATGTTGGGATTCATTATCCTATTCCATAATAAAAATTTTATGTACTGAATCAAGCCTTTTGTATATAGCAATAGAACATTTAAAGGCATAAATGAGATCTGAAATCACAAGAAAGACACAGGTATCCTTATCCTGTATAAGGTTCAGGAAGGTGGGTTAGTAATATAGTAGCTTAACAAACTCTTCTAGATACCTAAACTTTTTTTTTTTTTTTTTTTTTTTGAGACAGAGTCTCACTTTGTCGCCCTGGGTAGAGTGCTGTGGCATCATAGCTCCCAGCAACCTCAAATTCCTGGGCTCAAAGTGATTCTTTTTTTTTTTTTTTAATTCAAATTAATATAAGGGTACAGGTTATATTGTTCTCAATTCCAGGGTAAAGTTCCATTTATAGAAGAGCCCCTCTCAGAGGGCAGGCTCAAGTGATTCTCTTGCCTCTGACTCCTGATTGGCTGGGACTACAGGCTCCCACCACAATGCCTGGTTATTTTTTAGAGACAGGGTCTTGCTCTTGATCAGGCTGGTCTGGAATTCCCGAGCTCAGGCAATCCAACGGCCTCAGCCTCCCAGAGAGATAAGATTATGGGCGGGAGCCACCATGCCCGGCATATTTTTAATGCTTTCTCCTTCACATTTAGAGAGTTTAGGTCTCTGGTGATCACTGTAATGAGCAGTATGAACAGGCAGTAAGATTTGGGAAATATTACATCACTGACGTTAAAGTCAAGCATTGTCTTCTAGAGAAGAGTAGAAAACTGAAACTGAGAATAACCATCCTAGGAGGGGCAATGAGATGAGAGAAAATGTAAGGCAGAAGTGCCTTTTTATTTGTGTAAGGAAACCAGCTTGACTAGGAAAGAATGCTTGTATGAGGGAATAGATGAGGGAATAAAAGTTAGAGGTAGGGAAACCTTCAGTACCTGACATTAGGCCTTTATCTTTTAAGTCTTGGGGATTACTTGAAGACATTTGGTCAGAGAAGTATTGCATAAAGAAAAGTTTGGAAAATTTCAATTCTGTAGGACACATCAAAGGAAAAAACTGAATAGAGGGCAAAAAACAGTAATGGGACTATTACAATACTCAACATTTGAAATTATAAGGAGCCTATATTCAGAAAGAAATGATAAGTTTGAGAAACTTTGAAGTGATTGTGCATAGTTGACTGATTATATGTTAAATAAAGAGGTAAAATTTTAAGTTAATGGTAAGATTCTGAGCTTAAAAAAATCAGAGAGGATCTAACCTTTGATAGAAGAATGCTAGAACAAAATTAATTTTTTCAAATTTTAGATATATTTATTTTAGGTGTGCTAAGACATACACAGTATACATAGATGGCTGATGGGTAGGAGTATAGATAGACACATCATAGGACTGCACAAACCTCTAGTTGTTGAGTAGGTGATTTTTCAAATATAAGTAAGATTTGAAGTCAAGTAGAAAAAATGTGAGGAAAAGTTTATTTTTTTCAGTGTGGACAAATATTTGTAATATTGATTTTGCTGTAATGTTTTTAATTTTCAGTCTTTTCAACTTAAGAAAATGGCTGCACACAGTTACATTTTTTATTTATACAATCTTAAAAAATAATTAATGGTGATTGGTCTTTGTGGTTCCTAGTAATAAGTAATCCTATCTCATTTTTTCCACATAGTATAAATTATTTTCTTATGTAGGATTGCATTAAGACCAAGTAGTTTTTTTTGTTTGTTTGCTTGTTTGTTTTAGAGACAGAATTTTACTTTGTCACCCTCAGTAGAGTGCTATGGCATCACAGCTCACAGCAACCTCCAGGTCTTGGGCTTAGCCGATTCTCTTTTCTCAGCCTCCCGAGTAGCTGGGACCACAGATGCCCTCCACAACGCCTGGCTATCTTTATTTTTGTTGTTGTTGAAGTTTGGCCTGGGCCATGTTCGAACCTGCCATTGAACATATGGGGCCAGCCCCAAACTCACTGAGACACAGGCGCCACCCAAGACCAAGTAGTTCTTAAAACAGTGGTTACCAGATAACCATATAAATCCCAATGGAGCAAAAGCGAACCATCTTCATGGTGCACTTCCATTTCACTAAAGTTGAAGCTGCTCTTTTTTTTTTTTTGAGAGAGAGCCTCAAGCTGTCCCCCTGGGTAGAGTGCCGTGGCATTACAGCTCACAGCAACCTCCAACTCCTGGGCTCAAGCGAGTCTCCTGCCTCAGCCTCCCAAGTAGCTGGGACCACAGGCGCCCGCCACAACACCCGGCCATTTTTTGGTTGCAGCTGTCATTGTTGTTTGGCGGGTCCAGGCTGGGGATTTGAACCCGCCACCTTAGGTGTACGTGGCTGGCGCCTTAGCCGGTTGAGCTATAGGTGCCGAGCCTGAAGCTGCTCTTTTTGGATATTTTCCACTACTTCAGTGAGAAGTAAATTCTTAGAGTTTTATTAGTGATATCATCATGTGGTTATTTAAAAGGAAAAATGGCTTTGATTTCTCCCACAGTTCACAGTTCTCAGATGAGACCTTGTTTTGTAATTCATAGTCCAGGGATGTTTTAAATAACCAAGTGGTCTTTTGTAGACAAAATCTCTCAGTGCAACTGTAATAAATAAGTATCTACTTCCTTAGCTATATTACCAGTATATCCTAGAACCAAAGTAAGACAGTTTTCCTATTCCCATAATTCACTTAATTGTTGTCTTAAAAATCAGAATATTTCCATCATGTATAATTTCTGTTTGGGATGATAGTTCTGACTACCATCTTTTTATGATGACTTGAAGCCTATTTGAACTAACTATTACATATTCTTCAAATTTGCTATTAAGTAGTGACTTTACTAGAGTTAACAAGTCTACATACCAGCCAAATGAGATACATTGTTTTTCTTCCTGAACACTATGAGTGAGTACAGGAAGACGATCTACCACAACTCGAAGATTGTCACCAAGTAAGCTGCAAGTTCACGTATACTTCCCTTTTTCTAGAAAGTTGAAACTATTAATGCATTCAGTCTCAAATTCCTGCCGAACAAAACTTGAGCCATTTTTCTGTGGTACATAGAAACCTCGGGGGGAAAAAAAGGCCACTATATTTTGACAATGAGCTTTTTGTTTGTGAAGAGTAGAATCACTGGAGTTAACCAAATATGTTCAACTAGCATGGTGTAATTTTTGTGGCTGCACAAACCAGTTGCTTTTCTTTTTGCCGTGTCACAGCCCACACTTCTAGGGGACTGTTTTATTTCTGTAACGAGGATTTGGAAAGAGATGAACTTTCTTTCTGTGATAGATCACCTTATGTAGTTTATCTGGGCTTTTCACAGCTTGTCCAACTGTTCTATTTATGTCAGCAGCCAACTGTTTTGGACAGTTCTTAGCCTCCTTCATTTTCTTATTAGTGAAACTAGATCGTTCTGGGGAGATCAGCAGAATGATCCTTAGTATGATTAAAAAGTTCTAGTTTTTAAGAGGGTACTTAACTAACAAAAGCAATCAATGTAACCTGCTTCATTGTACTCACAATGAATTCCCTATAATAAAAAAATAAATAAAAATAGTTCTAGTTTTTAACATGTTTGTTTCAGATGCCATAATCTCTTAAACAAAGCACTTTATGGAACCTTGGTGCCTCAGTTCTGGCCTACCAATGATGAACAGGCTAGCAGGGGTCTTCAAACTTTTTAAACAGGGGGCCAGTTCACTGTCCCTCAGACCGTTGGAGGGCCGGACTGCAGGCCCCTGGACGTGTCGGCTGCTAAGCAGGACAGGGCAGCAGTGGCAAAAACACCCGGCAGGCCGGATAAAATGTCCTAGGCGGGCCGCAAGTGGCCCGTGGGCTATAGTTTGAGGATGCCTAGACTAGAGTGTCCCTTGGCTCTCCAGTCAGGCCCTACTCAGGGCCACTCAAATGCCTGGGATCAAGAATAAATTTAAACTGAGGAAACTAGAGCTATAAGAGAACTCACAGTGTTAAATTCGTTTATGGATAAGAAAGAAGTCAGCAAAAGACAGAGAATAAAGGATTAGATTAGAGAACCAATCTAAGCATAAAGCCATTGAAGCCACAAAAGAGAGAATCTCTGTAAATTACTGCAGAGACCAAAATGAATGAAAAAGTGGCAGATGAATTTCCAAAAGTGAGGAGAATCTAGAATTATCACATGATGACATAAAGTGTGACTATAAAGTTTTAAGATCAGTCATTACCTTGCAATCTTATTACATAATTTTCACACTTGAAAAAGTCCTTTCTATTGTATTTTTACCCATATTCTATTTATCAACAATTTACAAGTTAGTCAAGATGTAAAGCATTTGTGCCTATGAATTCTACAGCCTTTTTAGATGCCTGAGAACTTGGACAGAAAAGTGACTGTTATTTAACCTATGTGAGATAATACTGCTGTTATTTTGTCATTGAGATTGAATAATCAGACCACTATACTATATGACTTGAAAAAGTCTTTTCCTTTAATGTGCCAATTGCATTAAATTTTTAAGACTTTTTTTTTTTTTTTTGACAGAGCCTCAAGTTGTCCCCCTGGGTAGAGTGCTGTGGCATCACAGCTCACAGTAACCTCCAACTCCTGGGCTCAAGTGAGTCTCCTGCCTTAGCCTCCCAAGTAGCTAGGACCACAGGTGCCCGCCACAATGCCTGGCTATTTTTTGGTGGCAGCCATCATTGTTGTTTGGTGGGCCTGGGCTGGATTCAAACCCACCACCTTAGGTATATATGACTGGCGCCTTAGCCACTTGAGCCACAGGTGCCAAGCCAAGACTTTTTTTAAAGTGTTAAAAATAGCAAAGGGTGGGTATATAGCACACTTCTTGGGTAAAGGATATAACTACAACTTGGGCTTTACCTTACAAACCCAAACAACGTAGCTTAATTTTATGTACCCTCATATTAATCTGTAAAAGAAAAAAAAGGAAGAGATTGATTGAGGTTGGGCTGGTGGCTCACACCTATGATCCTAGCACTCTTGAGGCCAGGAGTTGGAGACCAGCCTGAGCATAAGTGAAACCCCATCTATACAAAAGCAGAAAAAATTAGCCAGCCTGGCAGCACATGCCTATAATCCCAGCTGCTTGAGCAGCTGACACAGGAGGATCACTGGAGCTCAAAGTTTGAGGTTGCAGTGAGCCATAATGATGCCACTGTTCTCTAACTTGGGTGACAGAATGAGACTCTGTCAAAAAAAATTGGTGCTTTTGAAGATTATCTCATCATTCATATTCTTTTAATTTCAAAACAATATTAAGTGCAAAACAAATCTATATGATGTTAATAGATCTAATTACATTAGATTTATATATACAATGAAGATTTACATGCCATATATCATTATTCTTAGTTTCTCCATAGGAGTTGGTATTAACGGATTGTTCTCTTTGGAACTCTCATCTGTGGCTTCTATATCACCCTATACTACTTTTCCTCCTACCTGCCCCACTGGCCCTCCTCTATCTTCGTCCTTTCTTCCTCATGACATACCCTAAATACAAGTATTTCTTAAGGTTTGTTTATGTCTCATGTGTTTTCTTCCTAGGGCCTATTCAGTGGCTATAGAGCCCTAAAGATTTATCAGAATTATCTCAAAAAGCTGCTGAAGAGGCTTTCTGAGGATGGTTTCACCCCTTCAAAGTAAAATGTCCCTATCTCCATGTTTTTAATATAGACATATTGAAGTTTCATATAAAATTTCATTTCATATGAGTAACTAAAATGTAAGGAAATATGTGAGCTTTCCTTACATATTGTTCTAAAACATGCAAGTTTTAAAAAGTAAATAATTAATTTTATCTTTTGTCTTTTATCTTTTCTTCATTGCTCAAAGTCATTAGTCTCTTAAGATCTGTTGATTTTTTCCTTAGGACACAGTTCACATCTCTTTCTATTACCATAGTTTTCATGAGGGCTGAGATGTACGATTCCTTTTTTGGACTGCTCTTAGAACTTCCAAAGGGATCTCTCTGTCTCTGAACTTTTACCCTTTATTGAAAAACTTGAGCCAGATTTCATAGTGTTTATCATTCTTTTCCTACGTAAACTTCAGAAGCATTTCTTCCTTTCCTATTTTAACTATGTTAAATGGAGATCACACTAAGTCCTAGATATAATGATAATACAGCATTTTATTTAGTGCTTTGTATGTGGTAGATACTAGGCTTAGCATATTGTATGTATTATCTTATTTGACTTTACAGACAATCCTGTGAGCTAGGTATTGTTATTATCTCTTGATATTATAGACAGGAAACAGAGATTCAGCTACTTGCTCAAGTCATAGTGCAGGTGAGTGGCAGTGGGAGGATTAGCACTCTGAGCCATCTTCCACCATAGGCCAAATGCTAAAGTGATATGTTCTCTACCATCTCCCCTTTTCTGAATGGGGGAAAAGACATATGGGGTGCTGGGCAGAGACCACAGAAGGCAACAGTCAAGGGAAAGGGCACTGGCTTTGCCAGCTATTCTTAAAAGTGACTTAAGGTTCTAATTCATAAACTCAATCTATAAATTCATATATCATAAAATAACAGTGCTACCTTCTTCTTTGAGACTTCCTTTAGGCTTTAGTTTGCCATATTGTGATTTCTTTCTCAAGATTGTTCTTGATTCTGAATCATAAATTAATTTCATTCCATCAAAAATATTTTAGCATTTGGCTCACACCTATAATATCAGCAACTCCAGAGGCTGAGGTGGGAGAATCACTTGAGCCAGGACTTTGAGACCAGCCTGAGCAACATAGTGAAGCCCTGTCTCTACAGAAAAAAAAAAAAAAAAAAATTAGCCCAGGCGTGGTGGTGCACACCTGTAATCCCAGCTCCTCAGGAGGCTGCAGCAAGAGAATCACTCGAGCCTAGGAATTTGAGACCGCAGAGACATATGATTGCACCACTGCACTCCAACAGAGCTATTTAGGTGCTATTCTGAAAATGGTCTTAGTCCCTATCCCCTGTTTTTTACTAGTCTAGAGCCAGCTTTGTTTCCCACTATTTAAAATCTCTCTTTGCTTAGTCATGTTCTTCTGCTACTTGTGTCTGAGTACAGTTTGTTCACTGTAGTAATGATGAAGATGATGATGCCATAATAAAGATACTTCATTAGGTTGTAAGCTCATGTTTTTCTTGTTCTCAGTGGTTTTAATCTTTTAGAAAACTATTCTGTTAGACATATTTGGTATCTTATCCTTAGATACCAAGTTCTAGGATATCCCACTGGTAAATAGAGAAGACATTATATATAAATTAAACAACTAAAAACTAAATACGAACAGGGCTGATAGGGCACCTAAACTGAATAGTCACAGAGTGTCAAAGACTAAAGGCTTATGACACTTGCTCATGAGCACCCTGAGATTGACTCAGATTGACTCAGTGGAGGCACAGGTAGCCACACTCCTGTCATGAGCAGTGTTCTGCAGACTTTTTATTCCTCTCATCAAGATTTGGAAGATTCAGTATTCTTCTGTTTAGTCTTACCTCTAGTAACTGGCAGGACAGCTAACAGATAAGGAGGCAGGAGGGCTCCCTGCAGAAGTGGGGGTGCTGTGACCTCAAGGTCACATGTAGCCCTCCAGATCCCCAAGTGCAGGCCTTCGAATTCAAACTTCATAGAACAAATTTGTTTATTGAAGAATTTGTTATAAAATCCAGATTTGGTCAAAAGGCCACGCTCAAGGATCTAGACACAGGGATCCTCAAACTTTTTAAACAGGGGGCCAGTTCACTGTCCCTCAGACTGTTGGAGGGCCGGACTGCGGGCTTTGGGATGAGTCGGCTGCTAAGCAGGACAGGCAGCAGTGGCAAAAGCACCTAGCAGGCTGGATAATGTCCTAGGTGGGCTGCATGTGGCTCATGTGCCATAGTTTGAGGATGCCTGATGTAGAAGGCTACATGTGTCCCCGAGGCTATGAGCTCTTGAGTCATGCGTGGGTGCAAATTTAAGTCTGCTGTTTAACTACCATGTAACTTGAGGCAAGATATTTAGGTTCTTTTTGCATCAATTTTCCTTAGCTTATACATTTTACTATAAAATGTATATAGTAAAATAAACCATAGTGTTTAAAGATTAAGTAATATAAGATAATAAATCACTTGGAAAGTTCCTGGCAAGTAAAAAGTACTAAATAAATATGTGTTGTTGTTATTAGCTCTCATTGAATATTTGTTGACTGGATATGGAGGGTCTAATTTGTACAAAGCACTTTGCTCTGTTTTTCATATAAATATCATAGCATTTCATCCTCTATGAAGTGGTACTATTATTATCCATATTTTACAGAAGAGAAAATTGAAACTTAGGTTAAGTAACTTTCTCTAGATCACACATTAGTAGTTCATAAAGCAGAGAGAGCCTTCCTTAAATTTATTGGACAGATTACTTCAAACTGTTATTCAGCCTTCCAAGAACATTTGCTCTGCTTCCTATATTCTTCAAGGAAAGAAACATTAAGACCTAATAGTACTATGTAAATAGTTCATGATTACTAAATGCATAAATGAATAAATGCTATTATTGTTTCTTACAGACGTCCTTGTAAAGGACTATTAGTTGTATCCCCATCAAATAAAAATAACAAATGGATACTAAATGATGGTATTTCTTTTGTTATGGTTTATTAATTGCCTAAACCATAAAACCAGTTTTCTTAGGGATTAAAAATGATGAATCTAAAAATGACGAATTTGAGGGGGTTTCTTCATCCTTGTAGCCTGGGAGTTAATACTGACTGTTGTATAAGGTAGGCTTTATATATCTTTGCATCCTTTTCTCCCCTATCTATCCTGTAGCATTTATTCATTCAACCAATTAGGGATCTAACAGTGAAGAGGATACATAAGGTCCTTGATTTCATGGATCTTGTATTTTAGTGGGAGGAGACAGATATAAACAAGTAAGCAAAATCATTACAGTGATAGCACCTGACATTTAGTGATTTCCCATGAGGAGGGAGTTGGTGGTGATTGGAAAGTAAGCATCCGTGTGAGGTGTGCAACAGAGCCAGAGTAGGGGAACGCCTTGCGAAAGCCACACATCTTTCAAAAAGGGCACATGTACACATGTCCCTTATGTTTAGGTCATCCCCGGTTTAACTACCTCATGCTTAGACATAGCATATGGGTTTAACTTTGCCATTATGTGTCTAACTTCAAAGAGACTGGCAACAATAATGCCTAACTATGGAAAAATAAATACAGCATCATCAAGCCATTTTCTCAGGTGCTATGTTGTTTTTTTCCCCTCCTTTCTACTTCTCAGGATGAAATGGGGCCTAGAATCAAAGAACCAATAGTTTTTCTCTATACCTATAAAAGATTAACTTTTTGTCATTGTGGATGATGCAAGCAAGAAAACCAAATGGAAGAAAATGGAGATGAAGCCAAAAAGGATGACTGCTAATTGTAATGGCTGGTTTCTGTTTCATATCACTAAGCAAGATGAGAAAGTTTTACAGAGTTTTATAGAAACAGCTTCCACAGTACTAAAGGATGACTTCACCCTTATGGCCTCTGCCAGGTGCTTAGCCCCACTGTAAAAACACAGGTTGATTTTGAAAATGAAACAAGCCAGAGTACGGAATGACTTTTTCAGGTGACAGTTGTGGTTCTACTGCCTGTAATTAGCACCTCTTAACCCTCAAACTTGCCTATGTCTTTTCCAGGCTGTTGAAGCTCAAATCCGAAGTTTTGGACAGACGCCTTCTCAGCTGCTCATAGAGCCTCATCCTCCCAGAGGTTCTGCCATGCAAGCAGTAAGTGCTGTTTTCACTTTCCTCATTCCCTGCCTCTCTTTAAGACCAGGCTTGACATTCATAAATGGTCTTTTGTTGTGCTGGAGATTCTCCACCACATCTGGCCTATTTTTCTTAAGCAACGTTTGTTAACCTGCTAACCAGCAAATGTTATTGCATTCTCTCTTGGAGGCTTTGAGAAGATAAACATTGCTCCAGTGTTGCAGTGTTTCATCAGTTCATGTTTTGTATTACAGAATTAAAAGCTCCATAGTTGTCATTTCTCCTCACTCTAGGATAAAGGACTCTAGACATAGGGTTGATACATTTTCTGGTTTGATCCTAGGAGCTTGTAGATTAGTTTTGCTATTGTGCTTATTCTTTATATCCTAATAGTGTTTTTCAGTTTGGAAATTTTAAAACAAATTCTGGTACATAGGATATTGTCACTGAAGGTCAGGGAGCACCCAAAACTTACTGGCATAAAACAATGATTTATTTTATTTCTCATGATTCTGAGGGTTCCATGTGTGTCTCTTCTGCTCTTTTCACCTTGGCTCACATACACAGTGCCGGGGGTGGGTTGAGGCAAATGGCCTTCTCTTTCAAGTGTAGTGTTTCCTTCTGAAGGAAAATGGCCCAGGCTACTCCC
Organism: Otolemur garnettii; assembly: GCF_000181295.1. Lineage (NCBI taxonomy): Eukaryota > Metazoa > Chordata > Mammalia > Primates > Galagidae > Otolemur > Otolemur garnettii. The sequence goes on along the minus strand of NW_003852436.1, from coordinate 10,162,294 downwards.
ATGGTAGGAGTGGTGTCCCACGGGGATGAAGACAGAAGCAGTAAGGTTTCTTTCCTGAGGCTTCCTTTTTTTTTTTAATTTTTGGGGATTCATTGAGGGTGCAAAGAACCAGGTTACATTGATTGCATTTGTTAAGTAAAGTCCCTCTTATAATTGTGTCCCACTCTTGAGGCTTCCTTTTGAACTTACATATCATCTATTTAATGTGTCATTAGTCAGAGCAATTCAGAAGCCAGCCCTGAACCAGGAATAGGGAAATAGACTTGAGCTGCAAAACAGTGCCCATTCTGCCTTTCTATGTGGGTCATTACAAAAGTTTAGAAATACACAAAAAACAAGAAACATAGAATTTGATAAGATGCAGTGGCCTAAGCCTGTAATCCTAGAACTCTGGGAAGTTGAAATGGGAAGATCATTTGAATGCAGGAGTTTCAGAACAATCAGAGCAAAGTGAGATTCTCTCTCTACCAAAATAGAAAAATTAGCCAGCTGTAGTCCCAGCTACTCGGGAGGCTGAAGCAGGATTGCTTGAACCCTGGACTTTGAGGTTGCTGTGAGCTATGATACCATTGCACTCTAGCCTGGACAACAGAGGGAGATTCTGTCTCAAAACAAAAACAAAAATAAACAAAAAAAACATAAAATCTGCAAGGACAGAAACAAATGAAGCTCTCCCTGCAACACTGATAGGCCGCGCAAGTTGAAACTTGTACAAGTGGATCAGAAAGGATCCTGTCAACTGTGTTTCTTAGAAATGAAATAATGGATCATGACCACAGTCTGTCCCAAAAACCTTCATAGTGACCCATGTAGTTCCTGAGATTTCAGGGGACGGAAGTTCTTCAATGTGGAGGTGGGGAGGATTGGCACAGTAAAATACTGAATTGTCTAAAAACATACTTTTTAGAAAAGGAATAGCCTGTAAATATTTTTTTCTTGAATTGTCCCTCATAAAAACAGTTTGCTTATTACTATTTTAAATCAAGAATAGAGACACTAAAATCCATTTCCATAAATATAATGAACAATTTAAGATGAATTCAAATTCCATGTTGTGGCTTAGGCAACATTTTGACGGATACTGGGACAGAGGGAGTAGCAGCCAGGAGGGCAGGAGATGAAGATGAGGCCCTGCTGCCTCTGGCTCTCTTTTCTTTCCTTTTTCATTTCTCTTTCCACATCACCATCTCCTGTGTGCCTTTTCCCTCCTTGTCCTCTTTGACATTTTCTTTCTTCTTTCAAGGTTTTTTCTTTCGTAATATGAATTGGCCATGAAAATAAACTATAAGCACTTTAGAAATCATTTGCATCAGGTTATCCCCTAAGTATTTTTAAATCAGTGAAATCAGATTTAGATGAACATAAAGGGTGACTGTAGTGGGCAGAAGACTGTACACAAAGGGCTAACGTTTAGTACGAACAATGGAAGATAATGCCATAAAAATAGTAAGAATGATTTATGTTTGGGCTCTGGAATTAGTTTTAGTAATAGCTTGTCATTGAGATGCAGGCTGCTTTGGTGCTAGCTAATGGAAGCCCCTCTACTGCTCCATTGCCTTTCTGCCTGGGTCACTGCACAGCCCTGGTTACTGGGCCAGTGTGGGAGTTCCTACTGCCAAGCCTTCCTCCATGGCAAAAGGATTATTGGCTCATCCAGGCACATCAGCTTTGCTATCCCTAGGGTGGGAAGGCTGGGAAGGCACAAGCTCATATAAGGATGTGGGACTTTCTTTCCCATTTTCTTTGTCCTCTGAATTGAATACCCAAACTCCTTTTCCATCTTGTACAAATTGTGGTTTTTATCTTATGTATACATGCATGGGAAAGAGAGATGTGTTAAAAAGAAACTAGAGTTGTTAACCAACACACACTTACACTTAATCTGCCACAGTAATGAAATCTAGCTAGCAGTTTCCTACATCTATCTACCTCAGACTTGGCTCACAGAGGCATCCAGGAATAAAAGGTTTGTTCTCTCATCCCTGTTTTACCCGTTGTTCTGCTCATATGCAGCTGCTGCCATCACTGCAGACTAGCGCAGAAGGGGTGTGGTTCTTCTTATTTTGGGTGTTCCTTCTTCATACTGATAGCCAAGGATCTGACCGAGCTCCCAAGAAAGCTTCCTGCTACTTACCTGCATCAGGAACTCTGGTTAGGGTGGGATATCTGGAGGAGACTGGAGGGACAGCTTTTTGTGAGAATGCAGTGGACAGATCTGGATATGGTATCTGCAGCTTGCTGTAGAAAGAGGCTTGTCTTTGCCATGTGGCTACAGAGTGGCTCACTGAAGTCACTGTGTAAACAAGGCATTCTTCTTACACATTAGAAATTTTTTTTTGTTTCTTTTAAGGGTATAAACATTGGAATTATTCAATTTGAGCCTAATTATATTTACAACGTGAGCTGTTAAGCTCAGAAATATGTACAAACTTCCTTTCAGTGAGACTTTATTATTATGATGGACTCTGATTTTCTCTGAGTTTATAAATTGACTTTAGTAAATATTTTTATAAAACTCTGCAACTGAAAAATAAGTCTTGGTACTCTGAAATGGTATTCATTTCCTTTTCTCAGGAATTAGCTTATATTATTTTTTTTGTTCTTGTTCCTTATTTCTTATTTTTTGCCTAATTTCATAGAATTTTTTTAAACACTGTATAAAAGGTTCTTTGTACGATAAAAATTACTTAGTAATATTAGAGTTTTAAAAACCAAAGACCCACATGTTTATTAATTGTTTTTACTAATATTCAGATGAGTTCCCCCATCAACCATCAGTGCACCCCCCACACATACACACATATGAAGATAGCAGAAATTAAAGCCACCTCGTGCTGCGTTAAGTGCATGAGCCATAATATACACCAGGTGTAGTAATTAGCAGGCACAGGAAGGCTGCCTATTTGTCTGGTTTTGCTGCTGTTGCTGTATCCCCCTGTGTTTTCACACCATCAGATAGTTGGATTTAATTGAGGCCACATCAGATGAGGCATTACTGACACCTTTAATTGAATGAGCATCCAGGGAGGATTAACTCATAATATTGATTGGCTTTTAGCCACTTGCTCAGAAGGGTGTCTGGGTAGCTTATTAGTTGCCTTTATTTACACCTTTATGCAAAGAGTGCAAATAGGAATTCTTAGTGCAATATGTTTTTCTAAGTACTCTTAATAACTTTTTTAAAAGGACTGATAATAAAAATGCAAATGTATTTAATTTTTTATTACCAGTTCTGAATAAATATGTGTTAAATATATGTGCCTACACATTTACATATACCTGGTGTTTTGAAATATGGCAGTAGGAAAGCAGCCAGAAGCATTTCATCAAAGGGTTTCAATTTTCTGAATGATACTAATCAGCTATTAGAAAATAGACATGGTAGGTAGAAGAGAATTGCCGAAAATGTACCGTGCAATTATGGTATGATAGCATACTACCACAAAGTATAAAAAAAGCCAGTAAATCATCGTGGTGTTATATATGCCTCAGATTATGACATACGGGTTGTAGGAATGTTCCAAATCCTTAGTAATCTTCAAGATTTATTTGGTTGTTGGTTATTAGAACAGATAGAGTTTCATTTAACATTTTCAATTACTTTCTCCCTTTCAAAGGAGAAATCAGAAAAGTTTTGAGTTTTAGTTTTTTGGTTTTGATTTTTTTAAATCAAGGGAAGAGAGGCTTTATTTCATTTTATTTCTAGCTACAGCAGGAAGCAGTGGGTGGCATTTGCATTACAATAGGCAATGTTTATGACTCGTACACTATATAAATACATTGTTTTTACAAGTAACATTTAATTATGCATTGCTTTGAAACATCTTTATAATTAAGTTTGTGTATTACATTCGTAAGTTATTTCTCTAGTGTAATATATGCAGGCAGTCTATTGTTTATATTTGCTTTAATTATCTCTTTACTTAGTTGTCAAAATCTTTATGCTAACTCAACACAACTTTTGATGGTCTATGAAATTACCTAGGTTTGCTGTTACGCCATTTGTTTATTCTTGTTCTTTTAGTTCCTTTTTTTTGTTAATAGTGAAAGACCATTGTATGATACACAATAGCAACTGGAATGGTTTTATGCAATCCCCAGTACTTTGCCCATTTTGAATCTATATCAAATCATTTTTTAAGTTTCTTTATGTCAGTGGGGAGGTAAAGAGAGCTAATGAAATTTATGGATTTTTAAGTATTCCTGGTCATCTATTCTACTTTAATCAACAAAAATTTCCACTAGTGACATGTGGAAAAACTACGAATCTTAACTGCTGTTTCTAGAAGCCTTTCTGCTCACTGTGCTTTTACTTGCAACTTGTGGTAACATGGTCTTCCTCTTCTTTTCCTGCACCCTCTTTCTTTCTTGTCTTTCTTTGTTTTTTCTTTCTTGTGTACTTGGGTCTTGTCATGCCCACTCAACAGTATCTCCTCCTGCAGAGTCCATTGATGTTCACAGACCAAGCCCAGCAGGATGTTATCATGGTCCTCAAATTTCCCTCCAATTCCCCTGTCACTCACGTGGCAGCCAACACCCAGCCTGGTTTGGTGACTCCTGCTGTTATCACAGTCACTGCTAACAGGCTGTTTGCTGTGAACAAGTGGCACAACCTTCCTGGTAAGTAAAGAAATACCATTATAAGACAAAGTAACTGCTGAACACTGTATAAAGATACTGTAATATCCACTTAAATATAGTGTATCTCAACATTTGAGCTTTTAATTGTTAATCAGTAGTCTTAATTAAAACATGGAATACTTTGAGAGGTCCTATTTGAGGCATACAGTACAAATGTTTAAAACATCCCATTCTGGCTCGGCACACATAGCTCAGTGGATAGGGTGCCGGCTGAGGTAGGCAGGTTTGAACCTGGCCCGGGTCTGCTAAACTACAATGACAACCGCAACACAAAATAACCAGGCATTGTGGCAGGCGCCTGTAGTCCCAGCTACATGGGGGGCTAAGGCAAGAGAATTGCTTAAGCCCAAGAGTTAGAAGTTGCTGTGAGTTGTGACACCATGGCACTCTACAAAGAGCGACATAGTGAGACTCTGTCTCAAAATAAACAAAAAACCTGTTCTTTAGCATCAAGTGGTTTGTATTTATCTATGTATTTCTAATATATTTTGATATAGTGATACTCCATATTATCTCCATAGTTTGTATTTATTTATCCAGTATCCACCTTTTTTATTAATTTATTTATTCAGTGAACACTTCCCATTGTCTACTGTGTGCTAGAAACTGTACCTTTTTGTACATGGCATAAAGGCATGGTAGTATGTGTTATGAATAATAGAAAAAAGAACACTTCATTTACACAGGCAAAAATACTTCATACCCATAAGTGCTTTCTGTTCTTCTATTAAGTGGTGAATAGTCATGCTCAGCTGAAATAACCATTACAATCAGAAAGTGTCCAGGTTTGAAGATACATTGCAGTTTGTATACTCTAGACACTGAGCCCAGGGACCTTGCTTCATTTAGGGTCACATATGCCCTGTCTGTGGCAGAATTTGACCCCAAGCTCTCTGACTCAGATTTTATGGTCATCCTCTGTAATTTGTTGCCTTTCATTAGAGTTAGCTGTTGGGACCTGGATTTAGCACCATTCTCTTTTAGTTAGACTTGTTTTTTGTTTGTTTATTTGTTTGTTTGGTAAAAAGGAAGAAAATTGGCTCGGCACCTATAGCTCAGTGAGTAGGGTGCCGGCCACATACACTGAGGCGGGCGGCTTCCAGCCTGGCCTGGGCCTGCTAAACAATAACGACAACTACAACAAAAAAATTTACCCGTGTTGTGGCGGGCACCTGTAGTCCCAGCTACTTGCAGGCTGAGGCAAGAGAATTGCTTAAGCCCAAGAGTTGGAGGTTGCTGTGAGCTGTGATGCCACGACACTCTACCAAGGGTGACATAATGAGACTCTGTCCAGAAAAAAGGAGGAAAATCTTTTAAACTTCTGGAGATTATGGGCTTTTATTTTTTCCAAGCTACTGTTTTAGGTAGGAAATTTTTTAAAAAGTAGATTTTATTAGTCTGTTAACTTGTCAATTTAATCTGTAAAGTGTGCCTAAGGCTTATTAGAATACCTGAAATGGTTGCAAAAGAATAAATTCTTGAATAAGTATCTTATGCCATTTAAATGCAAGAGCCTTTTCAAATGGAATAAAATTGACATTCAAACAAAATTTGGTACATTGACTAAGCTAAATAAGGTGTACCAATCACAAAGAAGCTGTGGTTTGTATCAAAATTGATTAAATACAGCCATTTTCCTGGCTATTGAAAAGAAATGTCAATATTTGATTGAGACTAGATTTCAGAAAAAGTGAGACAGTAAAAATGAGTTAGATGTTTAATATTATAATTGTGTCCTTTTATTCCTCTCTCCTTAAGTGAACTTCTCTTATGGAGGTAAATGTATATGCAAATGACATATTCTTAGGACTAAATGTTAAAATTTATTTAAGAAAGACAATTTTTGGTTTTTCTAAATACAACTTTCCATAGAAGGAAAACATCCTGGTGGTATGTTCTATGGAGCACACTAGGGGAATTACCTACTCTGCGTGTAGTTACCTGTAGAGTTTGGCAGATGCTTCAGGGCCACCACAAATGATACTTATTCTGGGTGGCTATTTGTAGCAACCCTGAGAACTTCTTTAAACAGTGACAGCACATGTGGGGAGAGACAAACCTCTTCTACTGCTTGGCAAGCCCTGGCTGCTCTCTGCTTCCTATCTTTGTTTTAGCCCAGCAAAGAGCTAGCTCAGCAGGAACTGAGTTTGATCAGCTAAGGGGCTACCAGGTCACCTGCATATTCAGATTGTTAGGCAACTCCCTGAGCGTGACAACTAAGCTCCTGACTTTGTCCTTTCCAGCAAATCCATGTCCCTGACTAAAAAGCTTGCTTCTTGTAGTACTTGGTGGTGGGGTGTTCTCTTCCCCATTTCCAATTTTTCTCTAACTATGCAAAGTGATTAAGGGCTAGGGTCCTGCTGCTTGATTACGACTTACACGGTGTTCTCAGCCCAAGCTTTCCTTTCTATAAGAGTTTAGAGGGCTGCATAATTCTGTGGATTCTTTGCCTGTCATTCTCTGTGAGACTTTACTGCATCTGTGCCTGTGTCACTGGAGATGTTTGTCCCCATCCTATATATACGTTCTACCTTCACAGTGAGACACAGCACCTGTTCACCAGGTAAATGCAAAGAAAGATAACATAATACATTACAGGTGATTATCTTTCTAGACGGTGAGATCTAGTTGGAGCTATACTTATACCTCAGAATATGAAGCGTCCATATTCTATTAGGTCCATGCCTCACTCCACGTATATTTACATGAATCTAATGTTTCATCCTATCTCATGCTACCTTTGCCTGACAGCATGCCTTGATTTAAAATAAACATCAAAAATGCCTAACAGTTTTCTTAAATAAACATCAAATTCATATTCCACTAGTTTTTCTTTTAATTCTAGCTTCTGTTTCTTTTCTAAAGACTTGTGATTTCCATAGCACATTCATTAGTAGCCTCCTGTCATTTCTTTGAGGAATTTTTTGAGTCCTGATTTAAAAGAGAAATAATATTTATCCTCCCTTCCCATTCAAAGGTTTGAAAAACCTCCAAAAAAAAAAGCAGCTAATTTTCATTGAGCATTTTCTAATTTCTAAGTATGATTTGAATCATTTTTTGTGGATGAACTTATTCCCCTCAGCAACCTGTGGAAATAGGTTCTACACATATCAGTCGCATCATATGAAATTGTTTCTTTATATGTCAAAATGGTCAGGTATTGCCAATTTCATAGGGTCCAACCTAACACATCTGGCCTATTTTACAGACCAGGAAATGGAAACACAGAGGTTATATAACTTGCCCAGAGTCATATAGGCAGTCAGGGGCAGAGCTAGGATTTGAGGCATGACCAAACCTCCTTGAAACTTCTTTCACTGACAGTTTGGTTTTAATGTTTCTGTGATCTCAGATTCTCAGAGAAGTAGGGAAAAATTCTCAAGGTAGTAGTGCTGCCTGACACTGGTATTACTGGAAGTAAATGACACTGTGGGGTAGACCAGAGGCTACAGTGCACTTTCCTCTGATCATTTTTGTGATTTCTTTGCTAGCAGACCCAGTAATCAGCAAAGACTAATACCTTCAATAAATAAAAATGAGTCATCATGGCTTCCTTTCTCCAACTCCTTTCTCCAACTACTTTAGTTTCTTACACCTAGTCAACTATAATTTTTAGTCCCAGTAATGTACTTAGGTATTTTATCAGTCTCTGTGATCTTCCAAGCATCCTTTAAAAACTGGCATTTACTACTAGGGAAATTATGACATCATAAGTTTTAAAATAATCTAATGAAGTCATTGAAATGCATTCCTTTTTTTTTTTTTTTTAAGAGGCAGGGGCTTGCTATGTTGCCCAGGCTGATCTTGAATTCTTGGCCTCAAGCAGTATTCCTGCCTCAGCCTTCTGAGTAGCTGAGACTATAGGCACATGCCACCACTCCTAGCTGTACTCACTTTTTATTTTCAGTTCCTCAAGGGCAGTCAGAAAAATTTCCTAAAATCTGATGGCATTAAACAGAGCTCTAATACCAACCAAGCAGTAAATGTGAGTCTATAAAAGGCAGATGCTGACCAATGGCTGAGTCATTTGGGGAAAACAGCTTGGAAAAGGGCCCAGAATTTATCGGAACTATGAAGCTAAAAAGATCATCTATTCCTAACTCTTCATTTTAGGGCTTATGATTTGCCTAAAGTTGCATAGCTAGCCAGTGGCAGCTCCTGATTCCTATATACTTCCTCTTTACCTAAAGTCCTTCCACTTTTCACTGGAAATAGCCTGCAAAACCTTTTTTCAATTACAAAAAAGTATGTCTGAATCTTTAAAATCATTTTGAGAATTGAACAAACTATTCTTAGTATAGATTGATTTTTGTTACTCATTTGCTTCTCAGGGTATTTTTAAATTGAAACCATGGAAATATTAAATATTAATAATTTTTTTAAAACCCCTCAATCCAATCTTTAAAAAAATATTTCAGCCAAATGCATTTAGCTGAAACATTTGTCTGCGGATAGCTTTCTTTCTTTTTATTCAAACTTAAAATTGATTGATTTTTAAGTGATGGATGAAACATTTAATGTTCTCTGACTTAGAGCTTTGCCTTTCTCTATCATAAATTGACGTTTTTGTGGATCCTTTGTGCTGCAGCATTCAAAACTGCCTTTTTAAGAAGTAACAAAAAAACAGTATTTGCTACAGTCAGCAGATGGTTGTCACATTTTGTTTTCAGTGCGCTTTACCACTTAATTTTGTTTTGTTGCAGCATCAGAGGTTGCCAGTCAAGCATCTGCTATAGCTTATGGCCTAGGACTGGAGCCACTGCTGATGGCACATGTTCAGAACAGCACTAATCTAAAATAAATGTTTAATAAGCTAACCATAAAAGCACCTGGATTTTTGTTCTTTAAATTTCACAAACTGCTTGAGAGATTTGGAGGTTGGAAACAGTTCTCCATAAGGTTTGACTTACGTATTTGTATGTAGTTTAGTATATGAAAAATAATGCTGTTTCTTTTAATCTTTTGTGAATTCCAGCTCATCAAGGTGCTGTACAAGACCAGCCATACCAGCTGCCAGTGGAAATCGATCCTCTCATAGGTCTGTCACTTCCTTCTCTCTTTGCGATTCATTAAGCTCTGTATGGTGGCCCTGAAGTGTAGATTACAGTTGTTTTTCACTTGCTGGTTGCTGGGAATGGAATTTTCCTGATAAACCATTTGCATGCAAATTGGAATGCAATGAGCTGTGGCTATGCTGGTATTTCATCAACTCCCCCTCGTTGGTTTGCCTAATTTGAACAGGCCTAGGACGCGTGTCACTGAAAATTAATATGGATGCTGTAATAATGTGTGATTGAGAATGCGCATGAAGTACTGTCAGGATAATATTGGATCTTTTCATCACTCAGACTTGTTGATGAGCAGGAGCGAGGCACGTTATGATGAATTGGTGCACTGGTAATGTGATGGAGCTCCTTTGCTAGGAAAATTTTCATAATAACAGTAGGGTTCTTAGCAGCACTGTGTTGTGAAAAATAAAACTGTAGTGCCAGGGTTTCATCATTAAAGGAGATCAATCCTTTCTTCCTGGACCCTCTGTTCAGTCTGAGGGGATTAATGGGCAATTGCAAAACATTTTCGAAGTTGAAATATATTGCCCAGCCAATAGTAGTGTTAAGATATTGTATTCATTTTTCTAGGGTCATACAGCCCAATAAATTGCCATTGGAGGTTAAATTTGTTCAGGGGAGAAATAGGGAGGAGACCAGAAAGAGCCTTTGGGATGAAATGAGCATCTGTAGCAGATGACTTCAAATATTTAATTGCTGTTATGCTTTTTGAGTAGATTAGTTGAAATCTCTAGTTTAGTATTTTTCATTCTTAGGTGAGGGGATTTCAAGTGTAGCATCATTAAGAGCGTTAAACTTTCATTTTAAAGATGCTATTCTATGCCTTTTAGGATAAAACACTTAATTGCCTGGGTGTAAGGGTGTGCTGCCCACATGGGTATTTATCCTGTAATTTTGTCAAACTTCCTTGGCACAAACAAACTGGTTAGAATTTTAAAGTTTTTACAGAAAGCATATGAATGAGCAGGTTTACTATTTTGAAATCCAAGATGTTCCCTCTTTGTACTCAGCTTTTTTTTTGAGCCATTGTTTCTAAATGGCTACCATTCACAATTGGACTATCAGGATGAACAGAAATAACCTTAAGCTCAAAACCAATTCAGTACTGGATGTAGCTGCTCATGCCTGTAATCCTAGCACTTCAGAAGGCTGAGGAGGGTGGATTAACTCAGGAGTTGGAGACTAACCTGGGCAAAAGCAAGACCCAGTTATTAAAAAAATAAGTAAAAAATCAATTTATTTATCATTTCCCCAAGTATAAGCAGAAATTTAAGACATATTATCTATATGAAGGATAAATGCTATTCTGATTCCTAAATCTTATTTTGCTTTAAGTAGATAGGATTTACCATACATATTTTAAAAATGCTCTTAGGTAGTTTTAAAAGTCACCAAAAAGTCTATTTGCTAGGTCATTTAAAGCGTTATTTCTGAATTATAGATTCATTGTTTGCTTTTAGGGATGTCCAAAGCATGGTCCATAAGCCACATGCAGATTATGTGAGGACTTTTTTGCTTATCTGTAGTGGCAGATATCACAAAAATTATGCACAGATCTTTTTTTTTTTAACTGCTCATCAGCTTTCATTAATGTTTGTGTATTTAATGTATAGCTCAAGACAACTCTTATTCCAGTGTGGCCCAGCAAAGCCAAAAGGTTGGATATCCCTGCAAGTCTAATTAAAAGAATTCAGCAATTATAACCTTTTATATCAAGCATGAGTAAACTTTTTCTGTAAATGGACAGATAATAAATACAAGCTTTGTAAGCCTTAAGATCTCAGGCATAACCACAGGTTGAGTATCCCTAATCTGAACTGATCCAAAATCTGAAACTTTTTGAATGCTGATATGACACTCACTACAAGTGGAAAATTGCACACCTGACCTCGTGTGACAGGTCACAGTTGAAACACAGTCAAAACTTTGTTTCATGCACAAAATTATTAAAAATATTGTATAGAATTATCTTCAGGCTATGTGTAGAAGGTGCATATGAACCATAAATGAATGTTGTATTTAGACTTGGGTACCATTCCTAAGATATCTCATTATATGCAAATACTACAAAAATTTTTTTTAAAATCTGAAATCCAAAACAATTCTGGATATGCATATGAAATGCTGGTTCCAAGCATTTCAGATAAAGGATACCCAACCTACACTTAAGTTTGCCATTATAGTACAAAACCACCATAGATAAATACAAACAGGTAAGCATGGCTGTGTTCCAGTGAAACTTTATAAACAAAATCAAGTACTAGCTAGATTTGGCCTTTTGCCCATAGTTTTTCTGTCCCTCTTCTAGATCAATGGTTACTCTCTAAAATAATGATTTTAAGCCATGTACCTTCTCATACATTTTTAAGTTGACATCTGAAAGTTTTCATCACAAGTTTAATAGTTGCAAAGGTATGCAATTTCTTGCATCATATAAAAAATTTAATATATCCAATGGAATCTAATAAATATATCAGAGTGAAGTGATAACGCGACATTTTATGATTTTAAAAATTGTATAAGCCAGGCACAGTGGTTCATGCCTGTAATCTTAGCATTCTGGGAGTCCAAGGTGGGTAGATTGCCTAAACTGAGGAGTTCAAGACCAGCCTGAGCAAGAGAGAGAACCCATCTTTACTAAAAATGGGGGGGGGCGGGGCTAGCTGGGCATAATGGCTCATGCCTATAGTCCCACCTACTCAGAAGGCCGAGGCAAGAGGATTGCTCAAGCCCAAGAGTTTGACATAGCTATGAGCTATATCATGGCGGCATTCTACCCAGGTCTATAGAGTGAAATTTTGTCTCAAAAAAATAAAAATAAAAGGTTATAAGGGAAAAACTCTTTAACAGTGAAAATTATTCCTTTTTTCTTTTTGAATTTATATTTTCATCCTATTTCACCCACATATTTTATCTTAACTTTTAAAAATTGATTACCCTGTTATACTTTCTAGCAATAAAAGTATTTATGGAATGTCCAGCATATGTATCTAAATTTAAGTTTAAAAATTTTCTAAGACCATAGGCTTAGCTTTTTAAAAATTAATCTGCATTAAATGATCATTACAAATATTAACATATACTATTATAAAGTTTAATAAACATTTATTAAATATAAGAAATGAACATTCATTAGAAATACATCTTTAATGAAATGGATGGGGCGTTACCCCCAACTTGCTCATGTATTCATTATTTATTGCTGAGTAAGACAGGATTTGTCAGTGGGTCTATCATACTTGTTTGTTTTTATAAAGGAACGTTCTGACAAATGTTATATAAGAAAACGGACAGGAAAAGAAGAGTCTTATTTTAACATCACCATTCAAATCTTTGAACTCTTCCTGTTAGTGACAAAATTCATATAGCAATCTTTTATAAAGAATTATTTTTATGACATATTATTAAATTATTTTAACAATCTGTCATTAAAATTATTTTTAATGATCTACCAATTGGCAGCATGATTAGATCCTCATTCCGTTTTATTGAAAGCAATGAATTAGAAACTATCTGCAGAATGATTTGATACCTAGGAATTCAGTATCACATTCATATTTTGAATTGTCTCACTTTTGGCTCCCAAGAGATTTTTATACTCTGGGGCAAAGCACCATAGTAAGATTCTTCATGGAAGAGAAATAAGCTTTTATTTTTTCTAGTGGAAGAAAGGTGTGTGAAAAGAGAGATAAGAAAAGAAAAATCACAAGCCAGTTCTCAGGCAAATCAGTTTCAGGCATGAGACTATATGAAAGTTGAGGAACTATAAATGGATTCCTTAAAACCATCTGAATTTGTGTCTAATACCCCTGGGGGAATGCATGTCCCAGTTTGAAGACTGCTATCTAAACAAATATACCTTAGATAGATGGGCGACTCTGCAGTGTTAAATTGTAAGTAAGCAGTTGCTTGCAAAATAGTTCATCTGAATGCTGAAGTGACAGCAGCCTTTATCTATATGGGTACCTTGTGGTCACTCAGTTCAAAATTACGCACACACCCACATCCGCTGAGGAGGTCCTCTCAAGAGATTACCCTCCCAAATAATGACCACTGGGAATTTATATCATAGGAGCGGAAGGCATATAAACACTAACAAAGATAAACATTTTTACAGTTCTCATATGGAATGAAGTACTGTAGCAACCAATGTAGAAGGTACTACATACCTGTTTTTAATTGCTAGGTTTCCTGGAATTAAAAAAAATTTATCACACAGCTTCACTACAATGGGATAGTGTCTTTCTTTATGTACTATGATATCCATTAAAGCTTTCCTTACCTGCCGTCAACTTGGCTTTGTGTAGATGAAGAGGGAAAAATGATTCCCAGCTAGAATTCTACCCTTTTTAAACTGTCTGTATAAAACTGCCCATTATTCCCCCAAAGCATATAAAGCCACATTATCAGTTATCTAATAGTCTGGAATGGTTAAATTGTATCGACAGACCCCAGCAGAATTTTGCAGTATTGCACACTTGCTGTGTGTGTGTATGCTCTGCTGTGTGTGCCACAACGGCAGGAAACACTTCAGTCCTCTTTGTCCCGATGCTTCCTAGCACAGCCCAGGAGAATTATTTTGAACACATTTTTTCTTCTGTTTTATCTTCTGAGCTTTCTATTAAACTACTCACATTAACTTAGTTATTACATAAAATGAATATATTATAGACATTTCTCTATTTTTATCAATAATGTATAATTTTTTTCAAAACATTGAAAATTGTGTTAAAAAGCTTAGTAATCAGATGAAGAAATTTGTTTTGTTTGTCCTTATTTCTGGTGCAACCAAGTTTCGTTAGCTGTAAAAGAAAGTCTACTATTTGTTTTGGAAAGATGATGGTAAAAATAAATCCTTAGATCTCTGGAAACAGAGCTTTCTATAATATTTGGTTGGCCTCAATGCCAAAAAAAGCACTTCAGTGACAATTCCTTTTCTGGTAATGGCACACTTGATAGTGTGTTTCTAGGTGATTATTACTCTCCCCACGTGCTTAGTTTTGCTCTATGTATGACCTTTTGCCCTGTGACAAACCACATCTCAGGTGCTCTGGAGCACTTTGAAAACACACTGCCAGGCTGTCTTGTTTTATTGCTTAAATAAGGAGTAAGAAAGTGGCAGTCTGCTGTGCTTTGACTTTTTCGATTACAAGAATCTTTAATAAATAGTCATTCTGTCCTTCCCTTACATGCAAGTGCAGCTGTAAACAGGGGAAATGGGAGTTCCCATCTAGTCAAATTAAAGACCCGTTAAAGCCAAAGTAGTACAAGATGCTACAATATTTCACATATGTGACATTTAAATCCTAATATCTCTTCCTTGTGACAAAATGTTAAAGGTAATAGATTGTCACAACATGAACCATTCTCATGACAATAGATGTAATGAGATTGTCAGAAACACAAACCTAACTGTGATGCAGTCTGGAGATTGTAATCTAGTTTGGTCCTGCCCAAGAGCTAGAAGGCATGTTCTGTGAAATGTATACTATTTTTAAATTGTAGTATGTTATTATTTATTCCTTTGAGCAAAATTTTGTACTGAGATATTGAATTTAGCGGCCTAGATTCTTCCAGCAATCAGATATGTTTTCCTATTTGGTTTTTCAAATATTATTGTATTTAAAATGGATGATCAGGTATTCTTATCCTGGACTGTGTCTCCACTCCTCCTTCACTCTCACCTCCCAGTATGACAAACTATAGAGTTTCTCTGCCCTTGTGTGTGTAATAGGTATTTTTTCCCCCTCTATTCTCACAGCCAGCAACACAGGAATGCACAGAAGGCAAATCACTGACCTTTTAGACCAAAGTATTCAAGTGCATTCCCAGTGCTTTGTCATCACATCGGACAACCGCTATATTCTCATCTGTGGCTTCTGGGATAAGAGTTTCCGAGTATATTCTACAGACACAGGTAATTTTTATTTATCAATGAACTAATGTTTTCTACAAATAGCATTGAGTGGTTTAGAATGTTTTCTCATCTTCTTCCTTCAAAAATTATAGAATTTTAAAATAAATAAAATAAAGAAGACACTGTTTTCCCTTTCAGGTAATCTACTATCTATCTACTATTACATTAGTTTTAGCATGTTTTTGAGAGGCAGTTTTTTATATTAAGTTTGTCTTCCATGCTCAGGCCTACAGAATAAGTGATTTATTTTGAAGACAATTCCTGCTATACAAACACCATACACCAGTATTTGTATAATCTTGTGGCCACAGCACATACAAATAGGTGTATTTTCTCACTTTTGTAAGCACATCTCTTGGCAGTAGATATCTTGCCTCCACCCAATTCTGCATAGAATCTTGCTGAAAGCTACATCATCATGAAGAAAAGTAGCTGACTACTGATTTTATGTGTAACAGGAGCCCTTGTTAAGATATGAAAGTTTAAGTATACAGATTGATTTGTATGTATCTGCGTAAGGGACAAATCAAGCTCAACTCAGTATTACTGTAGGAGATCCAAGCTGGTAATGTTTATAAATGTTTGCATGTAAGAAAATGAGAAACCTTGAGAAATTTAATGGTTTTCCTTAAAGTATTTTAGAAATTTGTAGAAGATGAAATAAACTTATAGTTTAATATTTTAAATAATTAAAATTAGATATTAATGCATTGATATACAGTCATGTGTCACTTAATGGGCATATATCCTGAGCAATCATTAACTCATTAAGTGATTTTTCAATGTGTGAACATCATAGAGTGTACCAAACCCAGATGGTATAGCCTACTATATACCTACACTTTATGGCAGTGGTTTTCAACCCTCTACATCTCATGGCACCCTTGAACCTATAGTTAAATTTCCACCACACACTTATATTATGTTGATCTAAAATAAGAGTAAAAAAAAGAATATACTTACTGCATTTTGAACTTCTTTTGAAAATAATTTAATTAATGATCTTTAAAATTTTTCACAGCACACTAGTTGAAAGTCACTGCTCTACGATACAGCCTATTGGACCTAGGCTACAAGCCTGAACAGCATATTCTGTATTGAACATTGTAAGCAACTAAAACACAATGATAAGTATTTGTGTATCTAAACATGGAAAAAAATACAGGAAAACACAAATAAATGTATGCAAAATAGTACATTTGTATAAGGCACTAGCCACAAATAGAACCTGTAGGACTGGAAGTTGCTCTGGGTGAGTCAGTGGGAGGTCAGTGAATGTGAAGGCCTAGGACATTACTATTTACTACTGTAGTATTTATAAACACTGTACACTTAGGCTACACTACATGTATACAAAACTATTGTTCTTCAATAATAAATTAACCTTAGCTGACTATAACATTTTTACTTTATAAATTCTTTAATGTTTTTAAACTTTTTGACTCTTTTGAAATAGCACTTAGCTTAAAACAAACATGCTGTACAGCTGTACAAAAGTATTTTTGTTCCTTAGATCCTTATTCTACAGGACTTTTTGTATATTTAAATTGTTTTACTTTTTAAACTTTTTTTGTTAAGAATTAACACACACACACATTAATGTAGGCCTACAGAGGGTCAGGATCATCAATATCACTGTTTTCTGCTTTCCCATTTTGTCCCATTGGAAGGTATTTAGGGCCAATAATTTGCATGGAGCTGTCATCTCCTAAGATAACAATACCTTCTGGAATACTTACTGAAAGACCTGCCTGAGGCTGTTTTAAAGTTAACTTTTTCTAAGTGGAAAGGGTGCACTCTAAAGTAAGAATTGAAAATATAGGATAGTGAATACACAAACCAGTAACATAGTAACTTATTATCAGGCATTATGTACTATACGTAATTGTATGTGCTATGCTTTTATATGACTGGCAATGCAGTAGGCTTGTTATACCAGTGTAACCACAAATATATGAGTAATGATTGCTCCACCATGTCATCATTAGGTAATAGGATTTTTCAGCTCCATTATAATCTCATGGCACCACCATTGTATGTGCAGTCCATCATTGACCAAAAAGTTGTTGTTATGCAGCACATGACTGTATAATATGGAAGTAGATATTTCAACTGAAGCAAAGGTCTGCATACGTCTTAATCAGAAGTTGTGGGAAAGGGATATTCTTTTTTTTTTTTTTTTT
>NW_003852436.1:10116341-10144377 GCF_000181295.1 Otolemur garnettii | reverse complement strand
GTTTTTGGCTGGGGCTGGGTTTGAACCTGCCACCTCTGGTATATGGGACTGGCGCCCCACTCCTTTGAGCCATGGGCACTACCCTGGAAAATTATTTTTAATTGAAATTTCTAGTTAATCAAATGCTTTACAGTGAATAATGTTTATCTTTTTTTGTTAATAATCTTTATAAATTGTCTGAGTCCATGCTCCTACTTTAGTAAGTATAGTACATTCAACAATTAAGCAATTTGTCCTTGAATAAGGATTCAACTTGTTTGTGAATTTTTATAATTGTATTGTAACCCAGCTATGTGAGAGTACAAAAAAATAGTGTAATATATACTTTTATAGAATAAACCCTAGATATTATTTTAGGCATGATTCTGTTTATATTTTATTTAATGAAACAGATCATCTAGTTTTCTCAAAATTTGCATCTTTATTCTATAGGTCCAGGAACATCATCACTCAGGCTTTTCTGATATCTGTGCTTTCGTTAGATGTTAGGTTGTGAGGTGGTTTACTGTTGAACCTAAAACTTCTTTCAAATTCTCTAAACATGCAATGGGAATTGATGTTTTCCTAAACTGTATCTATTATTATAAGTTTTCTTTATTTTAATCAGCCTTTGTAATAATAACCTTAGCATTATTTAACCTCACATTGTGCTCTTTTTGCACAAACTTTTAGGTTAAACCAATTACATACTCTCACAAGATCTTCTTAAGTATTCTTTTAGTTGCATATTGTTTTTTTTCACATTTGAAAAGAGTTACTTTTAATTTTTATATGTAAGAATGAATTTTTTATTCTTTTTGGTTCACAGTTCTGTTAGTATCGACAAGCATAGAACAGTGTAACCGCCTCCACAATCAAGGTGCAACCGCCTCCCACATTTCCTTGTGCCGCCTACCAGCAGTCAGCTTCTTACCCTGCCCTCATCCTCCTGGCAAGCACGGGTCTCCTCACCTCTGCCTTTGCCTTTTCTAGAATGTCATATAAGAATAATCATAAATCATGTCAATCTTTGGTTTTGACATTTGAGTTTTTTTAGTTTTTTGACATATATTGTTTTTTAAGGGCATGGAGAATATTAATATTTATAAGATAAAGCTAACTTCATTTTTTTATAATGCCAATAATTGATATAATTTCCATATTCATAGTTTTTTAATTTATAAAATTCTTCCACGTATTTGATTTTGTTTAAGTAATTTGTTGACATTTATGTAGCTAATGGTAACAAAACTTGGATCTGGTTCTTTTGACTTTAAATGTAGCTTCTTTGTGATTATATCACATACATTATATATATGATATATATATCATATAGGTGATACCAATCCTTGCTTAGTTTGAAAAATGCTATAATTTGTAACACTAAGTTCCTAGAGTGCCATGTTATATTACACTTAAAGTAAACTAGATACTATTCTTTTCCCTCTTTCTAAAAATGTCAGTGTACTAATTTTAAAAATACGTGTATATAAATATTTTCTTAAGGAATAGCTTTTTTAAACTTCAATGGGACTAATTTAACTTGTGGAATAAAAATATTTATATTTGCCAGAAAAGTTATATTAAAAAAAAACCCTCAAATGATAGTCTCAGTATCTTAATATCTTGCATACAAACTCAGATGCTTGTTTTATTTAAATTAATTTCAGTTAGAGTAAATACGTGTTTGTGTTTTTATGACAATAGGAATATTAAATACTTTCTCCTTAAGTTTAGCAGAGAAGCAAGGAAAAATTTGTACAATCAGTAATATATAATGGCAAAGCTATCACAAGTGTTGAATTCAATTATATTTTAGCACACAAGCCAAAAAAAAAAAAAAATCCTTCACTTATTAGATTTGGGGGGAGGGAGGAGAAACATGGGTTGTAACAGGAAATTCTTTAAACATAAATCATGTTTTCGGGGCACAACCAGAACAGCAGAGGCAACAATAAAACCTTCCCCCAGCAGTCGGAATTATTTTCAGGTCACATTTTAGATTCAGTAGTGCAGAGTCCTGAGCTTGAATTTTTTTATTTGTAGCACAGCTGTCAAATAAAACATTAACTAGAAAATTTGTTCTGTCAAAAAAGGGATATTCTGGTGCTTGTGGTAATATTTGATATTAGTGTGTGGAGAGGTGGACTGGTATTAAAGGAAACAAAAAATAAAGGTTGAGGAACACTTATGAGATTATCAGAAAATAATTTACCCAAAAGAACAGCAGGTATTTATATGCTGTGATTTATTTAGGAGGAGTGAACCACAACCTCATGGCAATAACAAACATTGTTGAGGATGGCTGCCAGAACAGGAAAAAGTAAACTTAAAAAAATAATGTTTTTCAGAGTTGAGCCCAAAGTATAAATTGTAGAGAATGAAGTTCATTTGTATTAACATATGAAACCCTTTAGCTGTAACTACCTAAATGTCACTCTCACATTTAGATCTTCCCTGATAACCAGTCTAAACTTGTTTCACCACATTATTTTCCCTGATCCTCACTTGTTCTTTCTTTTTATAATACTTATCACTATTCATAGTTACATATCTGTTTGCATTTATTGCTTAGCATCTGTCTGTGCCACAAGATAGTGAATGCTGAGGGCAGGGAACGCGTCTGTCAGTTCACCAGTGTAAACAAGTAGGAAGGCCTAATGCTTGCCTCTTAGTAGGTGCTCAGTAAATATTTGTCGAGTGATAACTACGTGTGATAACTTACAGGGCAACAACTAAAACACTAGGAAAAAGAACCTTAGTGACTGAGCATCCATTTTCCTCACACGGACATTGAAGAAACAGAGCAGTGACTTATTAAGAATTAACATGTGAATCTCAGAAAATTCTGCCTTTGAATTTAATCTGTCTCACTTTTACAGCTAAATACTTCCACTATATCCTCACATGAGTTGGAAATTAAGTTACCAAAGTGGATAGCTGTTCTTTGCAAGGCTCCTGGTACACGAGGAACCAGCTGCGATTCCTTTGTGCCTTCTGCCTCAAGTACCTGGTCACAGTTATTTCACTCACCCTTACTCCTACAACTCACTGAGTTATTGGGTTCCAAATCTTAAATAAGCCTAGCCCTAAATAACGTATTTAAGTCACTCCTATCTATAGTTTACCTGCTCTCAGCATTTGGTATAGGCTAAAGCAAAAATCACTGTACAATACTCTATGATCAAAACATCACAATATGATGTATTCAGTTTCTTTCATTGGTTAAAATACACTGACTTAAGCTTTGGTTTCTAATTATTGGTAACAGTAACTTCAGCTATCTGATTTTTGTCTTATCTTATGTAAGGCCTTCCTGTAATTTAACCTCACCCATTTAACTAGTAAACCTGCCCATGCACTTCTTCATATAAACTGGAAATGAAATGAACATTATTATATTTTTCATATTTGATTTACTCTTTAAAATCTTTTCATTCTGTAAAGTCTTGAATTCTTCTGACTATATTCTTTATTGATATAAGCTATTTTTAAAATGGAATGTTTTGGCACCAATTTAAAAGGCTGAAGAAATTTAGAAGTGAACAATTTGAACACTTAGCAGTTAAAACATCTTCTTTGACTGAGTCTTTGCTCCCCCTTAGTAGCAAGAGAAAAAAATATACTTCACTAATTTTGCAATTTGAGATTGAAATGAATCTGATTTTATTAGAAGTAGGCTGTGTGCAAGATTGCCACTTGTGAATGAAAATATATATTTGACTTTCCATCTGATTTAAAGTATGTTTCAGTGTTTCTATTTGTAAGTTTTTGGCCTTTGCATTAATAATAAACCTCAGGTATATTGTTAAGGAATCCAGAATTTAAAAATTTAATGTAAATACTTTCTTAGTTACATTTACTATCATCTTGGAAAGTTAAATACACAAAGATGCCAAAACCTGAGATTTTAATCCTTTGAAAAGTTTTCTGTATGCCAAGTTCAACACAAACATTTTAGGCATGTTAAATTTTTTCAGCTTAGTACTCCTTTTACTTGAACATCTGAATTTTATTTTTGTGACCCCACTGAACAATTTGATAAAATAAAAAAAAAAGCTATGATAAATATTAAAGGGTAGGCATCCTATGACATGCATTTGTAGATTCTGTAGACATTTCAAAGGAACATGTTAGGTGGAAACTATAGGGTTAGAAGCACTGCTGTAAATATTCAGTTCTTTAGGCAAATTTGTGTGAATTATAACCACCATCTCTGTCTGGCTAAGCAAAGATTCTAAAAGGTGAGGGCTTTACATTTTTTCTGACACCTTTTATGTGAACAGCTCTTCCTGGATTCCTGTCCACAATCCCCAGTCATTATCATTAAACTGCCATAATCCCGATTTCAACATCACTCCCCAATGAATTTCCATCATTCAGACAATTAAAACAAAGAAAGAATGACTTGATTCAAACTGGAATCATAATGCATTATTTCTCTCATGAAAATTTCTGTGTAATCCTTATTTGAAAATCAGAAGTTCAGAAAATCCAAAGTAACTTATATCTTTCTTGTCTAGATCACTTAAAGAGAAAGAAGAAATTTATTAAGAGATGAGTTTTTATTAGTGAAGCCTGAGTTATAGAATACTTTTACAGAAAAGCAAATAAGTTTTGTTTTATCTTGTATCATATAGAGCAACTCAGGAAAGTGTTAACATGGTTCCAAAGGTTTTTCCTGGTCCTGCTTTAATCAGTAAACATGACTCATCAGTAATTTATAGTAGCCATTTATAATGATATAGTATCTTGGTCCTCAAATATTATTCATTGAAATGGTTTAACATGTCTTCCAAAAATGTTATCATCATTCAGTTGATTTTTGTTGTTGTTGTTGTAACCGTTAGTATTCAAAGAAAACAGGTCAAATTATTTTGAAATCTGAATTATCAGTATCTAAGTAAATATGGTTTCATTGTCTTATAAGTTATCTGTTTAGTAGAAATTTATTTTTTAATAGCAATTTTAAGAAATTTGTTTTGTATTACAGGAAAATTGGTCCAAGTGGTGTTTGGACATTGGGATGTTGTCACTTGCCTCACTCGTTCTGAGTCGTATATTGGGGGAAATTGCTACATTCTCTCAGGGTCACGTGATGCAACCCTTTTGCTGTGGTACTGGAATGGAAAAAGCAGTGGTATTGGAGATAACCCAGGCAGTGAGTATGCCTTATTTTTAAGTAAACTTTTTGCCTTATTTTTTAAGTAAACTTTTCCAAGAGCTGTAAAATAACATTTTGCAGTGAAGTTACCTTTTTAGTATGGTAAGAGGGAAACTGACTTATCAATTATTTCTGATTTCTTAGTTATAATTTAATCTCTTAATATTATTAACATGTTGTGACCATGGATAAACAACCAAGGATGAGATCTCATTTTTAATGTTATACGTTATTCTTATGATCCCAAAATGTTAATTCTTCACTGGAAATGGCTGTCACCAGATAAAATAGAAATGTTTTATTCCCAAACAATAAGATATAGCATAAAAGAGCAATCACATATTACGTTGTTTATTGAATTCATATTTTTAAAGAGCAAAATAAAAATTATAATTTCATGGAGACAAACCAGTCTTTATAAAATTATGCTTTCATTTACATATTAAAAGCTAAAACAGGTCATAAAAGGCCAATATGGAATATTCAAATTGGCTCTTGGTTTTTCAGATGGGAAATGAAAATGTTCACCAACAGCCTTAAACATCTTTATGAAACTATGCTGAAGGCAGTAAAACAAAAAATGTGTAACCATTTAAAATTGTAATTCACAGAAGGCAAAAAAGGAAGCAGCTACCATTAAAACCAATCGCACACAGCTGCAGAAAAGAAATGGCTTTAGAAAAACACATTAAGAAGTAGGAAAAAACAATTAAAGGGACCACCTGAAAAATGAGAATTTAATTAAAATGATTATGACAACACTGAGGAGTTCTTGCAAGAAAGCTTTAGATTTTTACTTGAGAAAGTAGACCATTTTAACTGCTCTTAAATATTTACAATTTCTTAATTTAAAGTAAGTTGCAATGTATTTGGCTAAGGAAGAATCACATTGCTCCTGATTACTTTACCTGAATATGCTGGTCCTTCCTTTTGTCACTCGGCCTCACAGTGTGGAATGGTCCGAATATGTTTAAATCTATCATATTTTTGATTTGACTTCTCAAAGCTGTGCTTAAATGTGTACTATTTATATGAAAGCAAATCCTTTTTTTTTTTTCAAGAAGTTGAGTCCAATGCTGGGACAATTTGAAAGGAAGTATATGCAAAGTATTTTTCAGAGCTGTTTCTCATTATTATGTATATTGTAGAACAGTTTTGTTCAGTGAACCTCTAACACACATATCTCATTTAAAAAAAAAAGAATTTCCTACTTGGATAAAATATTACAAATAATTTTAAGGCTTAGCTTCTATGACTAGGACAGACTTTGTAATCAGATCAAATTGTAATCTATATGTGAATATGGAGGGAGAGTGTGGATGGGTGTGCATTTCACATATTTATACAAATATCTATCTTATATGTAGTTATAATAAATATAATAATTTCAGGAATTTTGTTTTTCATATTGTTTTAAAAAGTACTTCATGTTCTTTTCATCACGGATAAGACATTCTTATCATCCAAAAGATAAAAACGTTTCATCTTCCTTTCTTGCCTTTTGGGATGAGTGAGTACTTTCAATTT
Source organism: Otolemur garnettii (assembly GCF_000181295.1). NCBI lineage: Eukaryota > Metazoa > Chordata > Mammalia > Primates > Galagidae > Otolemur > Otolemur garnettii. The sequence goes on along the minus strand of NW_003852436.1, from coordinate 10,137,707 downwards.
CTTTTTTCCTATCTCTGTAAATCCAGTTACTGAGACTCGCAAAATTATCTCAGGCAAACCTAGATTTGACGTAGATAATACAGTTACCATTCTGTTGTTTTTCTCAAAATAACTAGGAAAACTTTTTTTTTTTTACTCTAAATATTGTAAGTTGTCTCGTGCACATATAGAAATCTAAAACACAAAGATATTTGTTGGCTTTTTTTTTTAACTTATTTGACTTAATTATTACCAATGTGTATTCTGAGAAGTAGCTAAAAGCTTATTAGCTATACTTTCATGTAACAGCTGTTGTAGTTCAGAAATGTAAGTATATTTTAAATTTAGGATTTTCAGTTTTTCCAGAAAGAGGAAAGTACGATATACATATTTTTGTATATTTAAGTACCCTATAACTCACATTAGAGATTTTTTTACATGCATATTTTTTAAAAAATGAATTGTATAGGACTGGCCAAATCCCAGAGTTTGTATAAAAAAGAAAATCTAAGTTCCAAGCTCTGCTGTGGTCTTTCTATCTTGTCTGTAGAATGAAAGCAACAACAGTAACTGCCTTAAGGTGTTATCAGAAGCACAGGATGCTTAGAGCAAATAAATCACCACAAAAACACCATCTTGTTGGCATTAGAGTACAGATTATAATGTTATATTTTTCATAAAGCACTTCATCTACACCCTCTCATTGTCTGCAGCGTGGTGGACGTTAACTCCTAGTAATACTGGTAATGAAAAGTAAAAAAGAATATAACAGCACATCTAAGAAAAATTTTAGAAAATTGTAATGTATCTTGACTAAATCAAATTACCTTTCTCAAAGTGAACCTCATCCTTTCTGGCCCTTGTATAATGTCTGATGTTCCAATTTAATTTTGCTTTAGCTTTGAAAGATGAATATGGGAGAAAGACAAATAGGCACTTTTTCTTATAATGAGAATTTACACACATTAGAATGAAAAAACCGGTCTAAGCTATTCAAAGAAAATGACAAATAAACACAAAGACATTTTTACCGTGTGTAAACTGTTTCAAACCTTCGTGCAAGCTGGTTCAGATTTTATAAGCCTCTGGTTCTTTCATGGTTCCACGACGCAGCCACTGAAGTCAGAGCTTTTCAGATGAGGGATTTTAGGTTATGTTTATTCCTATTTTGTATCTCTAAACAATAAAAATAACCTTTAGGAAGTGGCCAGGCTTTTATATTCATATAACTGTCTGTGTTCTGTAAATACACAAAATGCCTCGACTTTAAGTTTTTGATTTTAGACTTTTTTCTTTTTGGAAGGAAAAATAGATAATGAAAGAAGACTAAGCTATTGCTTTTTCTGTATTTTATAGGTCTCATTCAGGTATTTAGTTTTTCTAATTTAAAAAATAATAGATAGTAATTTTACTTTCTAGGGTTATAAACCTGTATACACCATTTTTTCCAATCCAAAATTGGTGCTATATGTAAAGTTGATAGCTGTAATAACTATTTTTTCAAAATATCATGTTATCCAATATTAATATGAGTATTGCTTTGGCAAAAACAGGCTAATTCAAATTGGATAAAACCCATAAGTGGTATAATTTGGGGCTTTTCAAAAGATAAAAATGTTTTATGAAGCCTGCCTACATTACATGGTAAAAAGCTTGTTTTATTTTATACCAGATAGTCTTTTTATCTTTAACGCTATTGTCTTATTATACTTATTTCCTATGGAATGCAATTTTCCCAATGAGAAGAAAAATTAAAGTAGGATTATGTTTAGTTGTGGATATTTTTATTAATAAAAGTAACTATGAACATTTCGATAAAAGACGTTTTCCTGCATGGAAGCATAGCATCTCTCCTTGCACTAGTACTCTGTGTTTTAGGACAGAATCTTGTCTGCAAAAGTGCTTTTCCTGAGATGATCATTTTTCTTCAGAATACAATGTTATCCAGACTGTAAATTTCCAAATTTTGAAGAAAATATTCTCCAACGCATTTAATTGATACTTAAATACTTTAAACATTGACATGATCTTATTTAAACAAGATGAAAATATACAAAATAATTATTTTTATTTACTATTTTTATATTAATAAATCATACTTTTGGATTTTAAAAATTAAATGCTTATTAGGTATTTTTAGGTGTTTGAGTGGTTTTTTTTAAAGACACAGTTGATTAGCTTCAGAAGCAAATGCTTGCTGACCTTGAGGGTGTTGCATAGATTTGTGTGTGTGTAGTATTTCAGTAAAGTAGTTTTCCATTCTTGCATTCTGGTTTTGATTTGATTGAAAGGTGGCATTTTTTTCCCTCATTGCAATCAGACATGTTAATCTATGTCAGCTTTCTCCTTTATGTGAATGGCGTCTACTTAAAAAAAAAAAAAGACTATTTAAGTTTTCATAACAACAAGATTCTGGTTTTTAAGAATATTTCAGCACCGTTAATTAGAAAGAAGGTTTTATGAACCATAAGGCTAGCACTAACAGACCACAGAGCTGTTTTTTAAAGTACTGTATGCCCTGCTTTTTCTCTGTCTAAAACTTCATATTGTTATACTCTCATCAATCACTTAAGTCATTACCGTAAATCCTACTGTTGTTAATTTTACTAGTATCACCCTAATGAGACATTCCTGCTATAATTAAAAATGAATTCTAACTTTAAGGCATTCTAAATTTTTTTTTAATGAATTTAGAATGATCTTGCCACATGACTATAAATACTCCAGATATACATATAGACTACTCATCAAATCTGTAAGAAAAGTAGTATCATAATGTGTCCAGGTGTGAATTATTTACTGGTTGCCTTTGTGCACATGTGATTATGCATATGTATGTTTGTGTGCACATATTTAGGAATTATGTCCTTTTTATTGTAAAGACTAATATGTTTTACTGAAGCTACTGATAAATCCTTATTCTTTGTCTGGCCAAAATATAGGTGGATGTAATACAAACAGTATTACTCTCCGTAAGTAGGTGTCCTAGAGCACCATCTGCTGGACACATTTGAGGACCTAATGCTGGAAAATGTGAAAACTGGTACTTGGAAAGAAAGACAGGTGTACTTTGTTTTTAATTGCCTGTGATGTATTCTTTAAGGGTCAGAAATGTCAGTGTATATACATTTGTGTTGAACTGCATGAGCTTTTAAAAATAAATTGCTTTCTTCCTTCTTTTGCCCCACCCTAACCTGGACTTGGAGCTTTACAATATATATTTTATTTAAGGAAAAAGTGAGCATAATATGTCCCTAGTAAAACAAAGCACCACAGTTCCAGGGATGAGCTCTTCAGTAAGCCATCATTGAGGAATATTGTCTGGACAATATTTTAAATTTACATTCCTTTTATTCACGAGATTCTGAATACAGAAGTGATACTTGAAACAAGTAGCCCTTTTATACCTGATTCTTTGTCAAGAACATGAGTTCTTGTACATATCTCATCTGGGCCCACTTTCAGAATGCACTGTTGTAATAAGACCAGCCTGTGTTTTTCTTTTTTCCTTTAAGAATTTATCAAGAGGAATTTTGAAGGCAGTATGTTGGCAGTGTTCAAGTTCAGGTGACATTAAAAGTATGTCCATGAAATTCTCCAGAAGGTCTAGGATGTTTAGTGCTCCATGATGTAATGCAGGCCCTCAAGTTCCAGCAAAACAACTTTGTATTTACTGCTTGTAACTAATAGTAGATGTGGTAAAAAGGAATTATATTCATATGGCAAATGAATACAACCTTAATGTGCACCATATGCAGAGTGGTGGGGTGATATGCCAATATATCACATTTATTTACGTTGTTTGGTTGCAAAGAAAAATGACTATACCATTCAGCCTGTAGGCTATAGCCATATAAATATGAGAACAGAAGAACTGATGATTTATGCACTCATATTGAAACCGAGTATCTTCATATGTAGATTTTAATAGTGCCTTACCAAAGACAGTTGAACAGTACTTTATGCTCATCTGGGAAATTTAATTTCAAAAAAATTTGGAATTTAAAAAGATACTAATTCCCTTTAACCAACTAAAGGTGGGATTCTTGTTCTTTTAGAAAATTGTATAACTCTGCATGTATGTGTCCATGATATTATTGTAGAACTACTAAGGATACATTAATTAAGACTTCCTAAGAGCAACATATTAGACTGATTTTACCACCTTTCAGAAAGTTTATTTCTTTAGGGAAATTTTATAACAGCTTTGTGCATATGTACCTCAACTGTAATTTAGATATTCCTGAGACATAATGGAAAAAGAGCCGTTTTATATGAAATCAATACTTACATGCCTCTATTTCTTCTGCAAAGCAACAGATATCCAATTTTTTCTAGTTACTTTAGTTTTTGTGTGCTATACCCACTTACATGGCTATGCAGAGCAGAATTTAGAAGTGCTATTAACAGATTTTTAAAGATTCGTTTTCTTATTCTTTTAACCATTACCATTACCTAATTAGAATATCATTGCATTTCAGTTACCTACAATTTTTTTAAAGTAATTTTTCTCACATTCAAGTAAGAAAATGGATGTATTTGGTAAGACTTCAGAATTTGGATGAAGTGTTTTTAGGCTGGAAAAAAATTTTTTTTAATTCTTTCTGCTTGTTGTGGCTTAAGGCTACATGACTATTAAAACTTTTTAGCTTTTATTCTTTTTTGAGACAGAGACTCACTATGTCACCTTAGGTAGAGTGCCATGTCATCATAGCTCACAGCAACCTCAAACTCTTGGGCTTAAGTGATTCTCTTGCCTCATTTTTTGGTTGCACTTGTCATTGTTGTTTAGCAGGCCCAGACCAGGCTTGAACCCACCAGCTTCCGTGTATGTGGCCGGCACCCTACTCTGAGCTACAGGCACCAAGCCTTTAACTTTTATTCTTATAGCTGGTAACTATACAACTGAGAGATTGCATTATTTCCTTGGAGTGAGTGGGTCAAGATGTTTTTAATAGCTAGAGATATAAAAACCCTCTGTAGCTTTTCAGAGTTCCTTAATGTAATTTCAACAAAAGAACCTTATCTTAAGCTTGTTAAGAAAGACATATTACAAAAATTTTTTAAGTGATTTGGGTGTATAACAAATAGATAAATGATTTTTAATAATAATTTATATACAGAAAAATCATACTGTCAATGTTGCACATCAACAAATCCAAACAATTTCATTTCAATAAAATTACTACCTATCTATATTCTTTTTTGGAAGTAGAATTTGTACTGTTTATGTTATTAGACACCCACATAGATAGCAACAGAGGCTGTAGATGAATAAGACCCAAAGACCAGGCCCCTCTCTGGAAAATCAATAAGTAAAATGTCTCAAGAAAGTAGGAAACATGAAATATATTAGTTAAGTATAGTGTAGATGTCCACATAATGAAGTACTATATAGCCATTAACACACATACTATAAAGTTGTAACATTGACATAGAGAGAGGCCCTCTGTATTGCTAAGTATAAAAGATAACCAAATTATACATATATGATATCTTATAAGTATCTATGTCCGAATGTGTACATGCTTATATTCTATACATATTTATGCATAGAAAAATGTATGAAATGGTAACCAGACAAATGTTAGCAATGTTTATTTGTAGGTAATGGAATTCGGAGGCAATTTTTTATATTCTTCGTTGTAATTTACTAAATTATCTGACTGTTTTGTAGTGAGCATGTAGTACTTTGATAATAAAAGACAGTAATGATATCTTAATTGGGGGAAAGCACCTAATAATTGTAATACACTTTTACTCCCTGCTCTTGGCCACTAAGCTACTAGATGTTAATAGCAGTATTAGAATTTATATGGAATATCAAGGAGAGAACATCTCTAAGTGGCATATATACAGGATGGGTTAAGATGTACTTTCACTGAAAGAACTGTTGATAACAGAGCATGAAAAAAGCATCCTCCTACCGCTGTTACTACTGCTACTTTTAGATGATACTTAGTGGGTGCTCACCACGTGCCTGAGCACTCTGCGTATTAGGTCAGTCCTCATAGTCGCCTTGTGTGGCTCACTTAGCTAGCTAGTCTTGGAAACTAGATCCAGACTCAGGCATTCTGGGCCAGAAGCCACATTCTTAACCACCAAACTGCACTGCATTGTTTTTACTGGATTAATTGGGTTATCAGCTATAGAGAATTTGATGCAATCCTATTACTAAAGCATTCTTAGTATTTAAGGACATAAAAAGATAATTTTATTATTCTGAGTTCTTTTTTTTTTGCAGTTTTTTGGGCCAGGGTTAGGTTAGAACTCTCAACCTCCGGCATATGGGCTGGTGCTCTACTCCTTTGAGCCACAGGCACCGCCCTATTCTGAGTTCTTATAAGAACTTTCTTCTTTCTTCTTTCATGACATGGTGGGTTTTTTAAAAAAATATTATACATATAAGGGGCATACTTTAAGTATACACATACATATAAGTACATAGTCATACAAACCCATTTTCTTAAGTACAATTGACCTTTGAACTATGTGGGACTTAGGGGTTCTAGCCACCCTACCGCATGCAGTAAAAATCTTAGTATAACTCAAAACTTAATTACTAATAGGCTACTATTGACTGTAAGCCTTACCAATAGCATAAAAAGTCAATTAACACATATTTTGTATGTTATTGGGTTATAGTATTCTTACAGTAAAGCTAGAGAGACTGTTATTTTAAAAGATATAAGGAAAAGAAAATATATTTACTTTTCGTGAAGTGGAAGTGGATCATCATAAAGGTCTTCATCCTGTTGTCTCCATGTTGGGTAGGTTGAAGAGGAGGAAGAGGAAGGATTGGGTCTTCTGTCTCAGGGTGGCAGAGGAAGAAGAAAATCCACATATAAGTGGACCCAAACACAGTTCAAAGGTCAATTATAGACATAAGGGGTGATTCTGTGAAACTTTTATATATTATAGACAAAGGAAAAGAAATGTTATAAACCAAGAACTTATAGTTGTTTTCTATACCAATATTATCTTGTCTTGCATTAATTCTAATATTGTTTACCATAGGATGCTACCAAAATTTATAGTACTATATGACCATTGTTACACCCTATATATGACAATGACTTTTTGTCTATAGTCCATATGTTTAATCAAATTAACATTTTTTTCATCAAGAGCATTATGAATGGGGGAGGGGAGAAGTTAGTGAAGATAGGAATGAATAAAAACAAAGTTCAAGTAATTTTTCTTTGTATAATAAAAATGTAATATAATTCCTAGTGAAAAGTTAGGAAGTTAATGGAAAAGGTTTAAGAAACATTTAACAGCTAACCTCATTTCCACTTCAGCAAAGCCATTTCCTTTCTTAATTCACCATTATGGTGAGCCACATGAGAAAGCTTAGTATTCAATTTTCACATGTATGTATTTAATTTTTACATGAATGTTTGTAGTAATCAACTATAATTAAATGAAACAAAAGGCATGTGTAAAATATAAATATCCATCTTTAGGAAATGACCATGATGTAATATTTATAGTTTTGTTGTTTTTTATCTTACATACTTAGTAACATCATTATGTATTTAGTTTTTTAAAACTTATATTTTATTTCAAAATGAGTTCTCCTTTGAAATTATTATTTTTTTCTTATCAATCTAGGTTTCATATTTTCTTTTACCTCTAGTATATGGCCAAAAGGTCATATACTAGATTTTATCAATGTGGAAGATATCAGTTGTTTTAATTCAAGAACTTTCTTTATTAATGAACATTAAATATTGATTTTGCAGACAAATTCAGTTGTTCTTAGGTACAGTCTTTTAGACCTTTATGATAATAGATATTTATAATTTGCAGATTTATAGTACAATTAACAAAACCAGATCCATTGACCATTTAAAATCAAGTCATTTTCAAATAAAAAGCTATATTCATATTTTTTTCCTTATTTCCACAGTGTATTGCATACATACTCAAAGCAGTTCAATTAAGTGTTACTACGTGGATGAAGGAATAACTGAGTAAACAAATAGGATATGTTATTTTCTTGCCCAGGACTCATCTGAACCAAGTATTAATTGGAAGAAATAATTTTATGTTTACAAAATTAAGAAGTGGGAAATGCCAAACCCACTTCATTTCAGAATGGATGCTACTGAAAATATGGCAAATGAATACAAAGGATTCATTATGCTAATAACATCTTTATACTGCTAATAAGAACTTTATGGTGTGTTTTAAGGTGGTTTAATTTTCATAAGACTGAGGAGATGATGCCAAAAATACCAACAAGTTTATTCATTTTTTAAAAAGTAACTGAAAGTTTGCCAGAAGTACACGTCAGGTCTCTTTTTAACTGTATTATTAATCCCTTTTGCCTTAATGGAGACAGAGTTTATGAATTATTTTTCTTACTGAATATTTATGATCAGGATACTATAGAAATTACTCTTTCCTCTTTTATGTATAATTTTAAATGGTTCAGAGTCCATTTGATAGTGAAATATACATACTTAATGTTATGAGGACACCAAAGAAGCACATTTAATAAAAACATTGGCTATTCTGCCTAATGATGTTAAAATATTTCACCAAATGTTTAAAAACCTAGGTCCAATATAAATGGTAAATGACTATTGCAGAGATCTCATGCTATTTTATAATGTAAGTTGGGTTGTATTAATAGTCTCTGCAAGTTAGTAGTGATATTCAGTATTATGTACTGAGGAAAGCACATCTGTAAAAACTGATGTGTCCTGGTATTTGTGGCAGGATTTGGACTGTCTTTAATCTCATTTGACTTGTTCATCTTCCTTTAAGGCCATCCATAAAGATGCGCTGAGTATCCTTTCAGCCTTTACTTAGGATTTGCATCAGTAGCCATAAACCTGCTCTCCGGACAAAGACACCCTTTCCTTTGAAGTAATTGCTCAAGCTTTTCAAAGCAGTCCTAGAAGTCTGTCCTCTTTCTTTTTTTATTTTTCTTTAAGAAGAGTTTGAAGTGAAGCCCCTCAAACCAGTGGCAAAATAAATTTTTGTCTCAGCATTATTGAAAGCCATGACAATTTTTCAAGCAGTAAGACTAAAGGTTCTTAAGGGAATCTGTTCTGCTTTATGATCTAGCCTTTGGTAGATCCTACTATCTCAGAAAGCAAAGGTAAAAACTCTTTGTATTAAACTTACTTAACTACTGCGATTTTTATCAAAAGAATTAACCTGATATTTTCAGACTTCTTTTTTCCCTGCTGTTTATTTGGTTTAGAGACTTCCATGAGAGATTCTTGGTAGTTTTGGAATCTTTGAAAAGTAAAATATGGCCAAGAATCATCTTATTTGATCTTGATTGTTTCCCCCAGGTATTAACCCTATGTGCTGACAAGTAGTTGGGAGGGGCAGATTTAAAGAGTGCTGCAATGAAAGTGAATTATATGCTTCCCAGACTGTGCGTCCAGGCTTCCCTAACAGAAATATTACTTAGATAAGGGGGAGTTTGTCTTTCCTTTCTGTAGGGCATTGTTGTGTGGACTCTCCTATAATCCAATATGATAAACATATAACAGTGTAACTATAGAGAAATGAAAAAATTCTGTGAGCCACCTATAAAGCTTCTACTCTGCCTCCAATTATCCTCCCTACTCAGAAATTTCTTTCTAAGCAGTTCTCAAAATATCCATTGAACTTAAACAGCTTGGACCTGTTTGATTTAAATCCTATATTATATACTCATATAATATATATATAAATCTTAACATTTGTCTTATATTTAAATCCTATATTATATTTGTTATAGTAAAATTTTAATATTTAAAGCTCTTGGTTTGTTGAAATTTATGAAACTCCAACAGGTATTTACTTTGAACATACTTTTTCATAGGATAAAATGTAAAGAATGTTTGATCTATACAGCAGATAATAAAGGAAATACAAAGTTCGGTCTTTAAACAAGACTAGAAACAGCTTTTCTTAAAAGAAATGATATAATATCTCTGCTTAGATTGTGTATGGGTTTATAAAGGCCATTAATATACATTTCCTATAGGTAAGGGAAGAAAAATAGCACTATCTTTTTACTGGAAATCCACTGAGTGTTTGTGAAACCAGTTACCTGAGAACCTAAGGATCATAAGTCTACCCTTATGCTTTTAATTTGTTGTTTTTTTCCTTTTTCTCCCTCTCTCTCTTTGTATTTCCTGAACTGTCTAACCTGCTTCCTGGATTAGCAAAACTTTGCCAAACTTTGAAGGCAAAGGCCTAGCACTGAACAGTTCCTTATTTAGAGATCGGGCCCTAAGAAAGAAAACTGGTTTTTTCAGTCTTGAAATTACTCTATAGGTGTGTGTCTTCTGATTTGTGTAATGAAAAATGATTAGTATAGTTTGGATTATTGGGAATTAGTATTTTGAAAGTAAAGCATACTTACAAAAATCTTAATTATGAGTCTACAAAAAAGGATGCTTGATCTCAACTTACTATCTGGGGTTAATCACAGGGCTTCCTAAACTCTTGACTTTTATAGACATAGAACTCTTTCAACTCTTTTATCTTAAAGAAAAAAATACAATTGCAATTAACAGCAGTCTTCTCCCTTCCTCCACCAGGCTCCTGAAAAAATATTCTGAGATCTAGAAAACAAAAAGTTACCACTGACATGCTTAAGTGACGATGTCGTCTGGGACCTCCATTATCCATCTGCCCTTTGTTTACTTTGGCTTATACTTAGATTGCTTTCGCCATCGGTTTTCCTTTAAACTTTCAGTTTCCACTGAGGAATTCCAAGACAATTCTATGAAAATCAAAAAAGGAAAAATCACACTGAAGATATATTCTAGGCCTTAATGATTTTAATTGTTGATAAAAATGTTGCCAATTGATATAATTGCACAGTAATTTCAAAAATAACACCATGTGGCATTTTCATGGAATGTAGGGCTTCTTAAGAAAGGGAGAAACCATGATGGGGTTAACAGACTGGTAACTTTTTTATAACATAGTGTGTTTATTTCTAAATTTTCTGGCACAGATTATCTTTTACAGACAATTAAGCAGTTCATATTGGCTTATGTCATTTGCTTTCCTTTAAATTTTTCCCAAATTTGCAGGCTTTTTAAGGAAAAAAAATTCTTTTGTGACAAATTTTTTCTGGTTTAGGAAATGGCAAGTAAACTTTCTTTTTTTTTTTTTTGAGACAAAGTCTCAAGCTGTCACCCTGGGTAAGAGTGCTGTGGCATCACAGCTCACAGCAACCTCAAACTCCTGGGCCCAATCGATTCTCTTACCTCAGCCTCCCAAGTAGCTGGGACTATAGGGGCCCACCACAACACCCAGCTATTTTTTGGCCTGGGCTGGGGTCAAAAACCTGCCAGCTCCAGTGTATGTGGCTGGCGCCCTAGCCACCTGACCTACAGGCACCAAGCCAGGAAAACTTCCTAATTAAGGCAGGTTTGCCTCCCCAGAGAAATTTTTAAACTTGGAGTCAAATGAAACTAAGCTACTTGTTCTACTTAGTTCCTTGCATTTTTTTTTTTTGCTTTTATTATTATTTCTAATTGACACCCCACAATTGTACATATTTATAGGGTACAGTGCATATACAGTGTGTAATGATTAAACCAGAGCAATTAGCATAGCCACTCCCTTGCCTTGTTGTGTCATTGGAAGACACCCTTTATCACTAAGCATGTAGCCAGTTCCAGCATCGTGCGTGCTATGAGGTAGCACAGCCAGTGTGGTGCAAAGTTTGATATTTGAGGCTCCTTTGGTTATAGGTTCTCAGGAGTACCCTGTAGTCAACAAAGCCATGAGGGACACCGTGGGGACACGGCTGTAAATTATGTATGCAGTACATGCATTGTAGCTATTATGTGTAACACTAGGCCTGAAGTAATTGCTGGCTCTAGGTGAAGGGAGGCTGGAAGCTCAGAGACTGGACTCCTACCATCAGAATAGAGGACCATTACCTTTTTTTGATCATGGATCTCTGGACATTCAATAAAGCCTATCCCCTCCCCCCGCCCCCCCATCACCCAGAAAAATAGGCATGTATCAGTTACCAGCCATGCTAGACAACCAATCCAAATTAAGGAAATCAAGAACACAAACAAAATCCTGTTTTCTAGTTCCATTTATAAAGACTTTTTGTCTTTTGATCTTAGAGACTATAAAAGTAGAGAACTAGTTTAGTCTTAAAATAATATTGTTTGGGCTAAATATGGAATCCAGTTTATCTTTGTGGCTTGGCATGAATGATGTCACAAATCAAGCTGGGGCCATTCATGGTGTGTGGGTTCCTCATCAGCCGGACAACATTTTCTTGTTAGGTTGGGACAAAGATGCAGGATGACTTGTTCCTTCTACTTGTGAAGATGTTCTGAAATAATATTTGGTTCTCCTCTATCCTCCCTTCCCATAACTTTTAGTCACTATCACAATTACATGTGAGGGTTTGGTCTTTGTGTTTTTCCTCCGATCTTTGAATCATAGAGAAATACACTCCATGAGATTGCTATATCATGAAAGTACACAAGCTTAGTAAAAATTGTGTGAGTGAGCCTGCTGTGAGAGAGCATGAATCCTGGTCAGACTGGATTTATGATGGGTTTCAGTGAGAGGTGGGGTGGGGAGTCTTTCTTTGAAATGTTAATTAAATCAAAGCTCCAACTTTTATAATAACCCATACATCATCTAACCAAGGGGCTTATTTTTATATTTGGAAAGTATCTGAGGTATTTTAGAATGCTGATTTTGCCATATATAACCCTGAGTCTCAACTGTTGCTACTTGATAATCACATAAGGATTACCTGAAATTTAGTGATAGCTGGTCCTCAAAATAACACAACAGCATATAGTTGGTATCTAGTCCTAAATTAGGATTTTGGACAAATTCCCAAACTAAAAGCTAAAGACATGATGGAAATTAGGAACAAAATGTTGATTATTTAATCTGCATGAACTTGATTTGTTGTTTTTATTTGTTCTTCCTACAGGTGAGACTACTACACCTCGGGCCATTTTGACAGGCCATGACTATGAGATCACATGTGCGGCAGTATGTGCTGAGCTGGGCCTGGTGTTGAGTGGTTCTCAAGGTAAACTTGTGATACCTGCATAAAATGTATGCATTTCTTGGTGTCCTCTAAGTAATAAATCACCAAAGATGAATTTGAACCTTTTCTTTAAAGCTTCTGTCTGGTATAGCAGCCATCAGTCAATGGGACTTTTTAAAGTAAAAATTAAGTTCCTTGGTGGTGCTAGCCACATTTCAGGTACTCACATATGGTTTATGGAGACATGTGGACAGCACAGATACAGAACATTTTCATCATTATGGACTGTTCTATTACACAGCCACTTACTTTTCTCATTTCTATGAGGTAGGAGCAAGGAACATCTTTATAAGTTTATTCATTCTTTTGTTTTTGTTTTTGGTTTTTGAGGCAGTCTCACTCTGTCACCCTAGGTAGAGTGTCTTGGTGTCATCGTTCATAGCAACTCCAACTCTTGCCTCAGCTTCCTGAGTAGCTGGGACTACAGGTTCCCACCACAATGCCTGGGTAGTTTTTCTATTTTTAGTAGAAATAGGGTCTCACTCTTGCTCAGGCTGGTCTTTAACTCCTGAGCTCAAGCAATCTACCCGCCTAGGCCTCCCAGGGTGCTAAAATTATAGGCATGGATCACTGTGTCCAGCACGTTTTTTAATTCTTCTGAACTCTTTCTGGGTTCAACCTCACACCTGAATCAGTATGCCTAGCCTTCTCTGTTTTAGCTTACAAGTCTAAGGACTAGACAGTGCCAGATGGCATTGATGTTTATAGTGACAGCATCATTATTTAGGCCAAAGATACTAAGCAAGCCTTTCACAAAGAGCCCCATGCAACAAATAAGGAGCTGAGCAGGAACAGAGCTGTCTCCAAATCACTGTTTTCTTCATTGTAATAGTCTGTCCGTCTCATGAGCTGAGGTCTGAACACACAAAAGTACCATAATCGCATGTCTCTCAGCCTTATCTGCTGGGGAAGCATAGGGTATTTGAGTCACCTTTTCTATGTCCTGAACTATAATACTTAAGTCTAGCTAACAAGTTGTATTAAATATTTAAAGAACTGTAGTTAAAAATTTAGTTGGCTAAAACATTGAAATAGTCACAATGATAGCAAGAATTATAACTTAAAGATTCTTTTTCCCCCTTCTTAGACCTAATGACAACACACATCCTGGGCCAACATGAGTTCTTAAACTGTATGTGATCTAGTCCAGATTAGAAATGTAATATGAACCTCTCCTATTACAGGGCTTCCATGCTCTGCCCAGTAGTGTGGGACTGTATAAGTGACTGTGTAAGGTGAATTTTATGATTGTTGCATGGTCTTTTTATTTTAAGAGATGGGTCCTAGCTCTGTCCCCCACGCTCAAATCCAGTGGCATGATTGTAGCTCACTGCAGCCTAGAACTCCTTGGCACAAGTGATCTTTCTGCCTCATTCTCCCAACTAGCTGGGCTTATAGGTGTGAGCTGCTGCACTTGGCAGTTCCGTGGTCGTCAATTTTTTTTTTTTTTTTTTTTGTGCAGTTTATTTTGGCTGAGGCTGGATTTGAACCTGCCACCTCCAGTATATGGGGCCGGTGCCCTACTCCTTTGAGCCACAGGCACTGCTCTGGTTGTCAAAATTAATTTTTGTCAAAACATTAAAAACTCTTAGGCCAGGCATGGTGGCTCACACCTGTAATCCTAATACCTTGGGAGGCTGAGACAAGAGGATCACTGGGTATAGTGGTGGGCAATAGCTACCAGGAGGAATTTTTAGCTACCAGGAGGCTGAGGCAGGAGGATCATTTCAGTCCAGGAGTTTGAGGGTGCAGTAAGCTCTATTCCAGCCTGGGTGACAAAGTGAAACCTTGCCTCAAAAAAAAAAAAAAAACCAAGACTCTTACTCAGTTAAGAGTTAAAAAAAATAATAAACACTCACATTTACTTATTAGCACACTGCAGTTTAAAACATTAGAAACATTGAGAATTAAAATATTTTATTTCTTTGTGAAAAACTTATCCAGAGTGGTTTGAACACTGTTGACCATCTTCTCACCAAGTATACCTTTCTGTGCCTTGGGGAGTTATCATATTCCTAAGTTTAGATTAGCTTTCAAAATTTTATCTTTTGTGCTTCCAATGCCATAAAATATTCCATGGGACTCTTTTAATGTGAGACTGTATCACGTCTAGGACATCAGCATTTTTATTACAGCACTTTCCTAATTTATGTTGATAAGTTCCCTTCACTCACTCCCAGGCTTTATATCTAATGTCTCAGCAGTGTCAGCATTCCACAGGCAACTCTTGTCTTCTATAACGCTATTCTTATTCAATTCAAATTCCAGTTAGCTTTAATACTTTTCATTACTTTACTGCAGTTTTGTATTTTTTTTATCTTTTTTTATTTTTCTTTTAAGAGATAGGGACTTGCTCTGTCACCCAGGGTAGAGTCAGTGGCATGATCATGGCTCACTGTAATCTCCAAGTCTTGGGCTAAAGCAATCCTTCTGCTTCACACTGACAAGTAGCTGAGATTACAGGCATGTGCTACCATACCTGGCTAATTTTTAAATGTTTCTTGGTAGGGACGGAGACTTGCTGTATTACCCAGGCTGGTCTTAAAGCTCCTGGCCTCTAGCAGTTTTCTCGGTTTAGCCTTTCAAAGTGCTAGGATCATAGGTGTTAGCCACCACACCAGACCCTGATTATCCTTTTTTGTAAAATATTACATGGCTTTATAACTGGGAGACAAAGAGACAACGTGACTACACAGTTTGGTGTCTGTGCATGAACTAAAGAAATAACATGCTCAGTGACCAGTGACACACTTCAAAAGAAGTGATGTGATTGGTCACTGATCATTAGGCATATCTGTTATTTACATAATAATTTGTGGATGAAGAACAGACCATAAAGTGTGTGCCTGATGCAGTTACTGTGACAATGAAATTTGAACTGTGTTGTTGTGGGGCTGGTGGTGTTTAAGGAGTGAAAAATGAAATTCATGCATGCCAGGACTATGTAAAGACTGCCAGCGTGGAGAACACTGAAAACTTACAAACTCTGTGAAGGGCCAAGAAAAAGCTGAGAGCCTTGTTTTCAAAAGAGTGTGTTTTCAATAGCCATGTTGGGAGCAGGCAGTGATTCCATGTGGCCACAGTAATGTAGCTGGAGAGCAGCAGTGCGTACACCCCAGTTGCCCCTCTTTTCTGACTCAGCGCTCTCTCTTGGAACTTACTCACCACATAAGCAATTTTTATTATTCCTTTGTTGCTTTGCATGTAGTGAATATTCAATAGAAACAAAAACAGTTGTGGTGTGCCTGGGCTATTCAGCTGTTCCCCTGTCCCTCTGAGGCATCTAGGCCTGGTAATTAGTTAGCCTGGGGAGATGGCAATGTGGTTGCTGCTGCTTGCCATGTAGGCAGGAGTGAGAGAGACACACACAGCTGTGGAGAAGTGGCAGAAAAATCCCTGTGTGAATTTTGGGGGGATTGAAGGGACTCTTCTTTCAATGTCAGGTCGTGAGCAGTGAAAAGGAAGAAGACTTTGGCCTTCAGAATCTGTCCTAACTGGTTTTCCGTGCACAGGCCCATGTGCTGTGACCACCTGGGTTCCTGGGAGGTGCAGGGAGCCGTCACAGTGTGCCTGACAACAGCCCACGTTTGCTTACATCCCAGCTTCCTTGAAGCTGTCCCAGGATTTGAAATTTGTCTCATTCCTTCTGAATACTTCCAGTTTGTATTGCCTCCTAGGAATACAAAAAATGATGAGTTTTGTAAAGCAACTTCCTGTCTCTTAAGGAACAGTGAATTTGAATGGGTAAGACTCAGTTTCTCTCCTCTCTCGAGTGAAGGTGAGATCTGATAAACATGAAGAGGAGATCTGGGAAAATAACTTATGTGTAAGATGATATGTAGTTTTTTTTAAGGCTTTCTACAAGTTTAGCATGGTACTGTAATCCTGTTGCTCTGTGCTCAAGATGCAGATCACATCTGTCTGTTTTCATGAAATAATGTTGCCTTTTGTTTCTCCTCTGCTCTCAGAAGGACCCTGTCTCATACATTCTATGAATGGAGACCTGTTAAGGACCTTGGAGGGTCCTGAAAATTGCCTGAAACCAAAACTCATCCAGGCTTCAAGAGAGGGCCATTGTGTCATATTCTATGAAAATGGCCTCTTCTGTACTTTCAGTGTGAATGGAAAACTCCAGGCCACCATGGAAACAAATGATAACATAAGAGTGAGTACCCTGCAGACTTTCAGTATCCTCAATTTTTACCTTCAAGTGTGGGAGAGGGTTTACCACAGAAACTCCAGGGCTCTCTTTGGTTTATTTTTTAGAGTCAAGGTCTTGTTCTTTTTACCCAGACTAGAATGCAGTGATGTCACCATACTCACTACAACATCAAACTCCTGTACTCAAGTGATCCTCCTGCCTTAGCTACCCAAGTAGCTGGGACTACAGGCCTGCCCCACCACACCTGGCTAATTTTTTGTATTTTATGTAGAGATGGGATCTCCATATATTGCTCAAGCTGCTCTTGAACTCCTAGCCTCAAAGGATCTTCCTGCCTCAGTCTCCCAGGGTGCTAGGATTACAAGTGCTAGCCCCTGGGTCTGGCCCAGAAACCTGTTTTTGACTTGCTGAGGGCCCCTTTCCATGTTGACAGAAAATCATTAGCTATCCCTAACAAAGGTTCATGTGCCTCCCAGACCACAGCGGGTCCCAGGAGTGCTGACTGCATCACTTGCCCGACGAGCTGTGCATGGGGCCACTCATGGAAGGCAAGAATGCTCCTTCAACAGAACAAGTTTCTTAGGGGGCTTCTGAAGCCATCCTGGGTGGCTTTCAATTGCACTGCTCGGTTTTTTTCTAAATCTAAAAAATTCACTGCCCAGAGTTATTTTCTGATTATCAAAGCTAAAATAGAGCATTAGATCATACCTAAAACTGGCTTCTCTTTACAATTAAATAGGTTGGTGGTGAGAACAATAAGCATTATGACTATTTAGGAATAGCATCTAGTTTCAGGCTTAACTTCTTCATGAATAATAGGACCAAAACATGTTGCATTAAGGGGGTAGGGCTTCAATTATGATGTGAATCAGGCATATACTTTTCCCATGTGATACACCAGAAAAGGAAATGCTAGTGGACCTTCTGGGATCTTGCTTCATTTTGAGGGCAGAGCTCCACAAGTATTAGAGATTGAGGAAAAGAAAAGGACTGTTCCTTTGAGAGGCTACTTTTTCAAGGTCCTTTGTTTCTTACCTGCAAACTCCTTGGTGCAGGTTAAGGTAAAATGAAACTGGAGTGTCCCTATCATTTTCCAGAAAGGGGGCTGGCAGTGCATGTGACTTGTGTACAAACAGGGGATCCATAACATGTTGGGGCAGGAGCAGGGTCACAGGGGCCTCTGCCCTGCGTGTGGCTTTAGGCTACCTCTGGGCATTTTACTCATTGCTATTCCTGACCCTGTCATTTAAGCTCTAGGCAGCTTAAATGACATAAATTCCCAGTTCCCAGATCAGACCTGATCACCCTCTTCCCCCAAGTAAATATTGGGGTCAGGAAGTATTTAGGAGCAAAAACCTTACATCTAGCTTCCATTGGTCAGATCAAGGGACCTGGCTGTTCTGTATCCTAGGATTACTTTCTTAATTCACTAGTTGGCTTCCTCCTCCTCCCCTCCATGTCCCCGTTTACTCTCTGTGAGTTTCTCCATCGCCTTCTGCCGGCCTCCTCCACTAAGGCGCGAATACAGACACACTCACATTCTGCTTTTATTTTTCCCTTCCTTCCCATAATACTTCATTTAAACCAAGTACACATCAGAGGATTTTCCTTCCCTCTTTTCTTTACAATAATAATGTTGATAATCTGTCACTTTGAGTTGCGATTATATTGTCAGCTACACTAATAAATCTGTAAAATAATTTGAAATCCCTAGCTGACTGAAACAATTTCCGTGGCATTTCAGTTAGCACCAGAGGCTCTGGGAAGTTCCTTGAGGCAGCAGGAGGGAGGCTTTCTGCAGACTGTTCATATACACTTGCTTCTCCTCTCTGCCCTGTAGCCATCGTTTTTTCCCTCTGTAATATTTCCCACTGGATTTTAGGCTTAAACAATCCCTTGCCTTTTCCCCAGCACTCCTGCACTTTATCACGCTAACTTGCAAGTGGCAACTGTGTGATTAAAGCAAGCTTGCCCAAATGAGCACTACCTGCCTGCGGCTCCAGAGACTGACATTTTCACAGCTAACTACCTTGGGAAGCAAGGAAGGAAACCACAGGCTGGGAATACGAGACATCACAGAGCAAAATTCCCCAGCTGCATCCTGCAGTCTGAGCCTATATAAGGAAAGGACACCATGGAAACAAATTAGTCATCAGCTCAGACCAGAAATTAAGTTTCTGTGAAATACCAATAACCCTGCAGGCAGACAGCCTGGGGAAGTGGGGCACTAATCAAGGCTTCCCACCTGTTTTTATTTTAGATGCCAGATTGTTCGGTGGCATTTTGGTGAACAGCATGTCATAGTACACCAACTAGACAATGTTTAGATGTCTTAATGAGTAAGTTAAATTTAAGTAGGCAGCCTGCATAGAGCAGCAAAGTTATTTTATCCTAAACAAAGGATAGCCCCCATTTCACCCATAGGGGCTCATTTATTTTCTTTTCTGGAGGCTATGTTTTAGGATGTGGTCATCCGTAACAGACTGCTAGGGCCTGCTGTTACCTCCCAAAAAGCTCAGGATTTCATAGGATGAGATTAACATGAAAATCTCTGGGTATAACCCAGCCTGACACTGAGGAGGCCTATTAGAATTAAGAACCATGTAAATGATGATTTGGGTTGGAAGATTCAGTAAATGCTACTCTTACGGCCAGAGGAATTTGACAGACTTTTCATGAAAGAGGCCAACAAAATTTTTTTCACCTTGGGAGACTCATTAAATATTTTGAATACTGATGAATGTATAGCCCTAAAAGTCCAGGTTTAATTTAATTTCAGATAGAAGTAGGATTAGAGATTCTTTACTAGAACAAAGAATTAAAGATTAATGGTTTTAATTTATGCTTTAATATAGCACGTATCCAGTAAAAAGCCTTGAGTATAAAATTCAAGTGAACCACAACCATAGGTTAATGGATTTTCATCAGCTCTGTTTTATAAGTGTAGCAAATAATTGTTTGCCCTGGTTTTCATTGCAGGTCCAGATACCCCCTAGGGATTGTCATTTATGAAATGAATGGGGGAAAAGATACTGATTTTTACTCATCTTTAAAAAATCTTAATATCTGTGTTTAGTAAGACATACAGAATACTTCTCCACACAGGAGTTTTTATATCTTAGATATATATTTGTGTTCTGGAGAATAAGCTATATTTAAGAGACTACTAAAAGTTTGCATTTAGGGGAATGTGAATTGGTTTATGACAGCCCTTACTTTTCTATGATTTTTAAAAAAATTCGTCAAAGAGTAAAGACTTAAGACACCATGCTTAAACTCTGCATGCAGTGCAGTGTAAATATAATTTTATGGAATTGGATTGGTTTCTTCCTGGCTTGCTAGCATCATCTGTTTTCCTACAGTTCATTGTGTCCAGGTGGACATAAGATTACAGGTGTCTGCAGTGACTGTTAGAACACCCAAAGCCATCCACGGTAGAACGAAATTTGTATGTTAGTAAGCTCAGAAAATCAGACTTGGAGGGAAGAGGCAGGACTAGAGAAAAGGGGAATAGGATTGGCTTTTGGAGTAGGGAGGGACCTCTTATATCAGAAGAGGGCATACTTTCTCTGTAAAGAGAATGAATGTTTTAGGCTTTGGCAACTACCTGTGAGAACAGCCATAAACAAATGGGTATGGCCATGTTCCAAAAAAACCTTATCTGTGGATATTTAAATTTGGAATTCATATAATAGTTATGTGTCATAATAAATTCCTTTTTTTAACCATTAAAAAATATAAAAGTAGGGCCAGGTACAGTGGCTCCCCACCTATAGGTACCATGTTTCCCCGAAAATAAGACCTACCCAAAAAATAAGCCCTAGCATAAGGTGACCAGATTTTAACATTGGTAAAGTGAGACACCATTGACGGGGTGGGGGTGGGGCGGGGGAGCTTCTTAATTAAAAATTTGGTCTATATGGAGCAATAAAAATTTTTCATAGAATGCAAAAATAGTATTGTAATATTTTTTTTAATTTCAACATAAGTACAATTTACAAATATAATACATTAAAAATTTGTGTATAGTATTATTTTATTCTTTGGCATATTTCTCATTTGAGTGAATTTTTTTTAGTAGATTGCTGTCGTTGTTTAAAAGGTCATAAAATTTTTCACAAGAATTTGTTAAATTGGCTCAGCAACTGTGGCTCAAGTGGCTAAG
>NW_003852436.1:10109973-10115651 GCF_000181295.1 Otolemur garnettii | reverse complement strand
GTTACAAAATGTTTTTGTCATTGCCAATGCCAAAAAATGCCATTGTTCATTAAGTCCAAACAATGGTGGTCAAATTCTAACAACTGATCAATAATGCCAACTTTGATAAGCAGTTCTCGATAATCAGTTCTCAACAATTATTTGTTATTATTAAAGTTTAACATAAAATTAACAAAAATAATATAAAACTCATATCCTGGCGAAATAGCCACATGGCAGCCAAAAACCATCTATTCTTTTCCCGTTCTCCCACCATTCCCTAGCTTGTCGTGCTTTCTTTCCAAAAATCAGGACTTTTTTAAAACGCAGCAGGATGTGGGACAAATTATTAAAAATTGGGACTGTCCCACCAAAAGCAGCACATCTGATCACCTTACCCTAGCAGGATTTCTATGCATTTGTTAAATATAACCCCACCCCAATAATAAGACCAGCGTATCTGCATAGCCATGCCATGCATTTTAGCGCAGAATGGTAGGGAAGACTGGAATACCTTTTATCTGCCACAGTTCCTTTCTCTGAGCCCTTCGCACTTGCGCAGGTGGGCGTGTGGTAACCACAGTCGCAGGCATCCTATTGTGCATGTGCAAACGGCTAGGGGAAAGGAGTTCATGCATCACTAGTGCCAGCCCCAACACCAAGGTCGACTCCCCCTGTCAGGTTCCAGAAGAAGATGACTTAACTGTATTTGATAAATGTAGATTGTTGTATTATACTTAATAAAAATAAGCCATCCCCTGAAAATAAGCCTTAGTGTGTCTTCTTGAGAAAAAATAAATATAAGACAGTGTCTTATTTTTGGGGAAACACGGTATGCTCCCCTCCCTACCACTTTGGGAGGCCGAAGCAGGTGGATTGCTTGAACTCAGGAGTTTGAGTCCAGCATGAACAAGAGAGAGACCTCTTCTCTAAAAAATAGTCAGGTGTTATGAGGGGTACCTGTAGTCCCAGCTACTAGGGAGGCTGAGGCAGAAGGATCGCTTGAACCCAAGAGTTTGAGATTGCTGTGAGCTATGACACCATGGTACTCTACCCAGGGTGACAAAGTGAGACAATGTCTCAAAAAAAATTAAAGATTTTTTTCTAAAAAAAAAAAAAAAAAAAGTAAAAGCAGGCAAGACATACCTCATGCCTATAATTCTAGCACTCTGGGAGCCTGAGTTGGGTAGATCCCTTGAGCTCAGGAGTTTGAGATCAGCCTTAGCAAGAGCAAGACCACATCTCTACTAAAGATAGAAAAAGTAGCTAGGCATAGTAGCAGGCACCTATAGTCCCAGCTACTCAGAAGGCTGAGGCAGGAGGATCGCTTGAGCCCAGGAGTTTGCAGTTGTAGAAGCTATGAAGATACCAGTGTGAAGACTATTTTTAATTTTTTTTTCCTTTGAGACAATCATACAAAAACAAGCTGTGATCTGCATTTGGCCCACGGGTTTCATTTGTGGATGTCCATTTTACAGGATCAAAGAGTAAAACCTGTCTGTACCTCTGTTTAGCACTGGTGGGAGAGGATAGGGAGCCATAGACTAGAGCTGACTAAGTGATGGCTAGAGCACTCAATCCTGGGGTTTAACCACTGTGGAAGTTATAGCTCTCTCCTAGGTATTTTTCCCAACTGCTGTCAAAATCCAGCAGGCCCAGTGAAGGTACCAAAGCTGCAGGCCCCTTCCTGGGTGCCAGAGGGGATGTGAGATCAATTGGCGCTGTTTGCCAAACCTTAATGCAAAATGGGCTTTCCATGTCCATGATGCGACCAAAGAGATGCCGGGAGCTCCTCGTTAAGAGCACTGGTCCCAGTCCACAGCACAAACCATCCCAGCAGCATCTGTAGAACCAGAAGAGCTTGCCACCTCATCCTTATAAAAGTAAAAATTTAAAAACCAAAACCAAAAAAAAGTCATGCATTATCTCACTTTGCCCATTTGATTTCTGAAAATTGGCAGGTCTATAGCTTATGGTTTCCTAATACTCCTCAGGGCCTCTCTGTCTTCTTGCACCACAGTAGCTGGTGTAGCATAGCAATGAACCAAACACAGGGTGGGCGCTGAAGTTCCCTAGACCACATCTCTACTGAATGTTGCTGTGTCCCACAGGCCATTCAGCTGAGCCGGGACGGGCAGTACCTGCTCACAGGAGGAGACAACGGTGTGGTCATGGTCTGGCACGTAGCAGACCTCAAGCAGCTCTTTGCCTACCCAGGCTGCGATGCTGGAATCCGGGCCATGGCGCTGTCGTACGACCAAAGGTAATGCTGCTACCAACAGTGGTTTGAAACACTACAGAGCATTTCTGAGTTGGCTCACCTTTGCCATCAAAAAAGCCAATAAATATTTGGGTTTCTAAGAACACTTCAAAAGTGTGATTTTCTTTCTGATGGCATTGCTACTCTTGGACAAAGTGTGAGTTCTCAAGGAATAGACAGGATTTCAGTAGAAAGAGGTCCAGTTAAATTGCTATAAAACTTGAGGTATTTCTTTAAAGTACTTTTTTTTGGTAAATAAAAATTTAAGAGCTATAAAGATATTTAACATAAAACACCTCTGTCTCTGCCTACAGTGATTCCACTACAAGATATGGCTTACCTCCCCAGTGGTAAATTTGGGGAGGATAATCTTTACCTGGCATCTTACTTCTGCTTAACGTATAGCCACTGATTTTAGTTCCTATTTTTATTTATTGTAACATAACATAAAATTTACCATTTAGGCCATTTTTAGTTGAAAAATTCAGTGGCATTTACTATATTCACAATGTTGTCCAACCATTACCACCATCCATTTCCAGAAACCCCACCTGTTAAACTGTCTCCGTTCTACTTTCTGTCTCAGTTCCTTCTAGGCACTTCCTGTAAGTGGAATCAGACGCTGTGTGTCCTTGTGTGCCTGGCTTATTTCACTTAACATGTTTTCACAGTTCGTCCATGCTGTAGCATATATCAGCATCTCATTTCTTTTTAAAGCTAAACAGTATTCTGTTGTATGTAAACACTGTGTTTTGTTTCTCCATTCATCTGTTGACAGAGACCTGCATTGTTTCCACTTTTTAGCTGTTGTGAATGATGCTGCTGTAAACTTAGTGTGCAAATATCTGTTAAAGTCCCTGTTTACAGTACCTTTGAGTGTATACCCAGGAGCAGAATTGCTGAAGCATATGGTAACTTTATGTTTTACTGTTTGAGGAACCCCTAAACTGTTTCACACAGTGGCTGCCCCATTTTGCCTTCTCACCAGCATGAATGAGGGCTCTACTTCCTATACATCAACACTTGCTGTATTCTGAGGTTTTTGTTTTGTTTTGTTTTGAGACAGTGTCTCAAGCTGTTGCCCTAGGTAGAGAGCTGTGGCATCGCAGCTCACAGCAACCTCAAATTCTCGGGCTTAAGCAATTCTCTTGCCTCAGCCTCCCAAGTAGCTGGGACTATAGGTGCTTGCCACAAGGCCCGGCTATTTTTTTTTGTTGCAGTTGTTGTTTTAGCAGGCCCTGGCTGGGTTCGAACCTGCCGGCCCTGGTGTACGTGGCTGGCGCCCTACCCACTGAGCTACAGGCACCACCATATTCTGGGGTTTTTTTTTTTTTCTTTTTTTAGACAGAGACTCAAGTTGTTACCCTGGGTAGGGTGCTGTGGTGTCACAGCTCACAGCAACCTCCAACTCTTGGGCTTAAGCGATTCTCTTGCCTCAGGCATCCACCATAATACCTGGCTATTTTTTGGTTTGTTTTTTGTTTTAGCTGGCCCAGACCGGGTTCGAACCCACCAACCTCAGTGTATGTGGCTGGCACCCTACCCAGGAGCTTCAGGCACTGCCCATGTTCTATGGTTTTTTAAATAACAGCTGTCCTAACAGGTATGAAGTAGTCTCCCATTGTGGTTTTTATTTGTACTTTCCTAGAGACTAGGAATACTGTCTTTTCACTCTTTTTATAGTCCTTAGATGACAAAGCTTTTAATTTTTATGAAGTCAAATTTACTTTTCCTTTTGTTACTAGTGCTTTTGGTGTCATATCCAAAAAATCATTGCAAAATCCAAGGTCATGAAGCTTTTCCCTCTGTTTTCTTTGGAAAATTTTATAGTTTTATAGTTGCAACTATTTGTCTTTTTTTTATTCTACTTAGTGTTTCTGAAATTTATTTTAATAAAAAAACTTTTTGGGAGGGGGATTGGAGGGATCACTTCTGACGTTTATTTTACAAGGGTACAAGTGAATCTTTCTAAGAGCAGAATGTGAACGTTTTAAAATAATAACTAAGAAAATGACACGAGGGCTGTGTTAACCAATTTGATGGAAGTGTTTCGGATTGTGTGTGAAAACCCCACACTGTACCCCAGAAGTGCATTAATGTACATAGTTACCATTCAATAAAAAAAAAGAAAAGAAAAAGAATAAACCAGAAATTATATTAAAAAAAATTTTATTGTTTGGGATTCATTGAGGGTACAAAGAATTAAGTTACACCGATTGCATTTATTACATAAAATCCCTCTTATAATTGTGCCCACCCCCAAGAGGTGTGCCATCCACCATCACCCCATACACCTCCCCCCACTTGATCATTTCCCTGACCTCCCCCTCATATTAGCTCATCTACTGGCTTCATATTAAAATGGAGTACATTGAATTCTTGCTTCCCTATTCTTGTGCTGCTTTACTAAGAATATGTTCTACCTCTATCCAAGTTAGTACAAAAGATACAACGTATCCATCTTTTTTAGTGGCTGAATCGTATTCCATAGTATACATATACCACAGCTTGTTAATCCATTGCTCGGTTGGTAGGCATTTAGGCTGTTTTCACATTTTGGCAATTGTAAATTGAGCTGTGCTAAACAGTCTAGTGCAAGTGTCCTTATGATAAAAGGAATTTTATTTCCTTCTGGGTAGATGCCTAGTCATGGGATTGCAGGATCAAATGGGGGGAGGTCTAAATTGAGTTGAGTGTTCTCCATACTTCCTTCCAAAAAGGTTGTATTAGTTTGCAGTCCCACCAGCAGTGTCAGAGTGTTCTCTTCTCCTGACATCCACACCAGCATCTGCAGCTTGAAGACTTTGTGATGTGGGCCATTCTTACTGAGGCTAGATGATATCTCAGGGTGGTATTGATTTGCATTTCTCTGATGATTAGGTTCAATGAGCATTTTTTCATGTTTGTTAGCTATTGATCTGTCTTCTTTAGAGAAGGTTCTATTCATCTTTCTTGTCCAGTGATATATGGGATTATTGGGTCTTTGTTGATTAATTTCAGTTATCTATAGATACCAGTTATCAAGTTTTTGTCTGATTCATAATAAGCATCTTTTCCCATTTTGAAGGTTGTCTGTTTGCTTTGATTGTTGTTTCCTTAGCTTTACAGAAGTTTCAGTTTAATTAAGTCCTCTCTGTTTACTTTTGTTGTTGTTGCAATTGCCATGAAAGTCTTCTTCATAAAATCTTCCCCAAGGCTGATATATTCAAGTGTTTTCCCCACACTTTCTTTGAGGATTTTTATTGTTTCATGCCTTAGATTTAATTTCTTTATCCAACTTCAATCAATTTTTGTAAGTGGTGAGAGGTGTAAGTCCAGTTTCAGTCTTTTACATGTGGTTATCCACTTCTCCCAGCACCATTTATTGAAAAGGGATTCTTTTCCCCAATGTATACTCTTGTTTGCTTTATCAAAGATTAGGTGGCTGTAAGATGTTAGT
>NW_003852436.1:10097267-10109656 GCF_000181295.1 Otolemur garnettii | reverse complement strand
TGGTTCTAAATGTCAGTGTCTCTATTTTGTGCCAATACAGTGCTGTTTTGATCACTGTGGCCTTGTAGTATAGCCGAAAGTCTGGTAGGGCAGTACCCTTGGCTTTGTTTTTATTACTAAGAATTGCCTTAGCTATACAAGGTTTCTTCTGGTTCCATACAAAATGAAGAATTATTTTTTCCAAATCTTTAAAGTATGATGATGGTATTTTAATGGGGATTGCATTGAATCTGTAATTTGCTTTGGGTAGTCTAGACATTTTCACAATGTTGATTCTTCCCAGCCATGAGCATGGTATGTTCTTCCATTTGTGAATATCTTCTATTTCTTTCTTAGGGTCTCATAATTTTCGTTGTAGAGGTCCTTAACCTCTTTTGTTATGTATATCACCAGAAGAGGTGAAGGTATTTCATTTTTTTGAAGCTACTATGAAGGGAATTGTGTCCTTGATTAGCTTCACATCTTGGCTGTTATAGACATATACACAGGCTATTGATTTGTGGACATTGATTTTATATCCTGAGACATTGCTGTATTTTTTTGTTATAACTTCCAGGAATCTTGTGGTTGACTCTTTGGGGTTCTCTGACTATAACATCATATTGTAAGCAAAGAGCAAGAGTTTGACCTACTCTGCCCCCATTTGGATGACCTGTTTCCTTCTCTTGCCTGATTGTATTGGCTAGAACTTCCAGCACTATGTTGAATAGTAGTGGCAATAGAGATGTTTGCTTCATAGAACATGTTAAGGAAGATTCCTTCCTTCTCAATTTTTTGGAATAATTTCTGAAGTATGGGTATAAGCTCTTCTTTGAAGGTTTGATAGAATTCTGGTGTGAAGCCTTATGGACCAGGACTTTTTTTTTGTTGGGAGATTTTTTATTTTTTCTTCCCATGTCAGTTCTTGAAATCAGTCTGTTCAAGAGATCTATTTCTTCTTGATTAAGTCCAGAGAGAGGGTGTGATTCTAGGTATTGATTCATTTCCTCCATGTGGTCCAATTTCTGGGCATAGAGTTTCTTGTAGTACTCAGAGATTATCTCTTATATCTCTGTGGCATCTGTTGTTATTTCCTCATTATCATTTCTGACTGAGGTTATTAGAGATTTTACTTTTCTCTTTGTAGTTAATTTGACCAAAGTTATTGGTTTTATTTATTGTTTCAAAAAGCAACTTTTTGTTTTGTTAATTTTCTGAATGATTCTTATGTTTTCAATTTCATTCATCTCTGATTTAATTTTGGTTATTTCTTTTCTTTTGCTAGGGTTGAGATTAGATTGTTCTTCTTTTTCCAGTTCCATAAGTTGGTTCATGAGTTTGTTGATGTGCTGTCAACACATCAGGGAAAATTTCCCTTTTAAGACTGCTTTTGCTATATTCACAGGTTTTGGTAACTTATGTCTTCATTGTTGTTATGTTTGAGGAATTTAATGATATCCTCTTTTATCTCTTCCTGAACCCAATTATGAATCAGGATAAGGCTGTTTGATGTCCTGAGAATAAATGTTTTTGTGGGAGGTGAATTCCACCTTTATTGCCTGTGGTCTGAGAAAATACAAGTTATAATTTCTATTCTTTTAATTTTGCTGAGGTTTGATTTGTATCCTAGGATGTGGTCGATTTTGGAGTATGTACCATGGGCTGATGAGAAAAATGTATACTCCTGTATAGCTTTGGAGATGGTGTGTTCTGTATATGTCTCTTAATCCCATTTGTCCTAGGGTCACATTTAAGTCCTTTGTATCTTTGTTTTTTGTTTTTTGTTTTTTTGAGACAGAGCCTCAAGCTGTCCCCCTGGATAGAGTGCCATGGCATCATAGCTCACAGCAACCTCCAACTCCTGGGCTCAAGCGAGTCTCCTGCCTCAGCCTCCCAAGTAGCTGGGAGCACAGGCGTCCACCACAATACCTGGCTATTTTTTGGTTGCAGCCATGATTGTTGTTTGGCCAGCTTGGGCTGGATTTGAACCCGCCACCTTAGGTGTATGTGGCTGGCGCCTTAGCCACTTGAGCCACAGGTGCTGAACCAAGCCTTTTGTATCTTTGGTTAGTTAGGGGATATCATATTGCTCAGACCCATAAAGGTCTGTTTCATCAATCTGTGAGCATGTCAGTGGGTAAATATTTAAAATTGAAATGTCTTCTTGTTGTATTGTTCCTGAGGCCAGTATAAAGTGTCCATCTTTGTCTTTCAGCTTTAGTTACTTTAAATCAGCTTGTGTCTGAAAACAAGATTGCAACCCCTCTTTTCTTCTGATTTCCATCTGTTAACTCTGAGTCTTGTTTTGTCCTTCAGGGCTAGATGTATCTCCTGGAGACAGTATGTAGATGGCTTCGGCTTTTTTATCTAGTCAGCCAGCCTGTGCCTCTTAAGTGGTGAATTCAGTCCATTGACATTTATTGAGAGAATTAGTAAGTGTGGTGGGGTTCTATTCATCTTATTTTCTGAAAGTCAGTTGTGTAGTTTTATCCTTTGTGCCATTGTGGAAACTAAGTTTTGATCTTTAGATTCTGGGTGTTTACTTTGCTGGTGGTCCATTGTGGTGGTCAGTCTTGAGAATAGGTCTAAGTACTTCCTGTAGAGATGGTCTTTTTGTGGTAAATTTCCTCAGTGCTTGTATATCCACAAAAGGTTTGATTTCTCCATCAATTTTGAAGCCTAGTTTAGCAGGATACACAATTCTGGGCTGAAAATTATTTTGTTTAAGTATATTGAAGGTAGATGCCCATGCTCTCAGGCTTAGAAAGTTTCAGTTGAAAAGTTGGCTGTCATCATAATGGTTGTGCCTTTATAGGTCAGTTGGCATTTTCTCCTGCCTGCTTGCAGCATTTTTTCTTTCATCTTGACTTTGGACAGATTCATTACAATGTGTCTTAGAGAGGCTTTATTTGAGATGACCCACGGTTTGATATCCATCTGAACAGAGTGTGTCAGGGTCTTTAGTAAAACTTGGGAAGTTTTCTTTTATGACAGTCTCCAATAGGACTTCTATTCCTTTGGGATAATCTTCCCCTTCAGGAATCCCTATTATTTGTATATTTGAATGCTTCATGGAGTCTTGTAGTTCTCTAAGCACCTATTCTGTTTTCTCTCTCTTCTTCTCTGCCTCTTTAACTACCTGGGTTAACTTGAAAACTTTATCCTCTAGCTCTGAGGTTCATTCTTCTCAAATGTCTAACCTATTTTTGATACTTTCTACTGCATCTTTACATTCCCTGATTGTCTCCTTCATTTCCTTAAGCTCTGCCATATCCTTTCTACATTCTACATATCTCTCATCCAACTTTCGGTTCTTTCTGTTTTCTCATCCATTCCTTTTATTGTCTTTACCATCCATATTTTAAAGTCCATTAATTCTTTATAGGTGGAGTCTTCTGTAATAGCTGCCTCATGGTCTCTTGGGGGAGTTCTCTTGTTTTGGTTTTTCATGTTGCCTGAATTTTCCCATTGGTTCCTCCTCATGTGTTCTTTTTTCTTGTTCACCTCCTTGTCCTTTTTACTTCTCAGTGCCTCCTTTGCATCAAACTGAAGTCCCTTGCTCTTGAGGACAGTATGTTGCAATATGTTGCTGGGACACCAGGTGGCAATGTGGGTTTTTTTTTTCCCTAGGAAATTGAGAGCACAGCCAGCAACCTCTGTTGTCCTTATCCCAAACTTAGTTGCCTTTACTGACTGCCAGATTGTTTCCTCATCATTCAGACCCTGCTAGATTGGGATCTTAAAGCTCACAAGAATCCTTCAAGGACAGGTCTCACAGTCCCCCCTGACTCCAGTTCCCATGGGATGTGGGAGTCCCTCAGCCTGTCCTAAGAGTAGAGTTCTGATCCCAGTAGGTGGAATTAAGTCAGTGGTGCTTTAGCCTCCTGAAAGATCTTCTCACAACTTTTCCACAATGGCAGCCCCTTGGCCACTGAGACCTTCTCAGTATGGCAGCCTTGCCAGCCACCAAACCTATGGCAAATCCACTCCAACCAGCATTCAAATCTGGTTGCTACATACTGTTTGAGTCCACCACTCTTCCAAGCTTTCCACTCAACGCAGTTTCCCTCAACAACTGAAAACTCCCGAAAGGCTTCCTCCTTTTCCCAGACCTCCATGGGGTGGGGGTGGGGGGGCAGCAGATCCCAACCTGTTGCAATCACTTGCCTAACTCATCAGATTTCCACCTCTCTGGATCATACACTGTATCCAGCTCACTACCTCCTCACTGTGCTCCCCGAGCTATGACTGTGGGTAGGGTCCCTGGGCCAGATAATGGCTGGGTTCTTTTTTCCCCAGTCATTCTAGGAGAGCTCAGCTGAATGATTCTTGTCATCTACCATCTTGCTCTGCCCTCTGGTTACCTCCATCTTGCCTGTTTACCTCAGCATCCCAGCCCCCTTCCCAGGCCTCTATTTGTAACTATTTAAATTGCACACAAATTTTATGAACATCCTGTATATTGGTAAGGGTCAAACTTAGTTTTGCATGTGGATATCCAGTTTTCTTTGTACCATTTGTTGGAAAGACTGTTTGGGGTGGTGTTCTTTTGGTTCATTCTGTTAATGTGGTATTATATTGATTGATTTTTACATGTTGAATCATTCTTGCATTCCAGTAATAAATTTCACTTGTGCATAATGCTTTCAATATGCTAGAGAATTCAGTTTGCTAGTATTTTGTATCTGCACTCATAAGGGATATTAGTCTTTAATGTCAGTGACATCTTTGTCTGTAGTGTTAAGTATTCCCTCCTCTTCAGCTTTTCTGAAAGCACTTGTTAATTCTTCTTTTAAATGTTTGGTAGAATTCATCTGGTCCAGGACTTTTCTTTATTGGGAGGTTTTTGATTGCTGATTGAATTATCTTAGTTATAAAATTCTATTTTTTCATGATTCAGTTTTAGTATACTGTGTATTCTTAAGAATTTGTCCATTTTATCTCTAGATTATCCAATTTGTTGGCAAGTGAGTGAAGCTTCATCTATATTTACAGCCACTTACCATCACTCATATCACCACTTGAGCTCTACCTTCTGTCAGATCAGCAGTGGCATTAGATTCTCACAGAAGTGTGAACCCTATAGTGAACTATGCATGCAAGGGGTCTCGAGCTCAAGTACATGCTCCTTATGATGATCTTATACTTGATGATGTTGAAACCATTTTCTTCCCCTCCCTCCCATGCACATACTGGCTATACTTGTCTTTGCATGACTGGAGAGTTCAATATCTTTATGTTTAAAGTAATTACTGATAAGGAAAGAAAGATTGACCTTTGCCATTTGCTCTTAATATTTTCTGTCTTCCTGAAAGTTTTGTCCCTCCTTTTCTCATTACCACCTTCTTTTGTGTTTAGTTGATTATTTTTTTGTAGTGATACATATTAGTTCCTAATTTTGATATGAGGAATAAGAGAGGATACTGACTATGGCTTCTAAGGTTTGGTCCTACCCAGACTACACTGAGAAAAGTCTAATGGAGTCTACCTAGGAGCAGCTCAAAGAAGGCTGCTCCAAACTATTCATCTTACTGCTCTCCATCCCCACCATGTTCTCAGAGACAGGACAGCAAGAAGCAGCAGTAACAGCAACTCCTGTTGTTAGTGATCATTTCAGTAAGTCACTGTGTTATGAGGATTAGGATGGATATAGAATATTCCTCCCCAGAGGTGAGACCAGTTCAAATTATGGCCAATATTCTTATTCTTCATTGATTCTGTACCTGTCAGAGATGCTATCTCTGTCACTTGAATGAGTGCTGCTTCCTCCACCAGCAGTTCCTTTGAGATTTTGATTCCTTCATTTGATTCTGATGTCTATATAAAGCATAGGTCTTGCCAGCTGTCAGGTTTTAGTGACTCATCTCCATGTACTGGCTATACTTGCCCTTTCAATGAGAAGGCATGCCATGGCTTGGATCCTTATGGAGTGTCAGATGCCATACTCTGAGCTTTTTCAGGGCTACATTTTAGTCATAAAGCACCTTGGTTCTCACAAATTGAGAGAGGTTTTGTGCCATCTTCTATTTTTCCCTTGTGGATTTGGGAGGGCAGTTCTTCCTTTAGTAACAGATCCCATGGAAACAAATGTTTGTGCAACCCTTCTCTCTGTGCTTCTCCCAGGTGCATCATTTCTGGCATGGCTTCAGGAAGCATTGTTCTGTTTTACAACGACTTTAACCGGTGGCATCATGAGTACCAAACCCGCTACTGATGGCAACAGCTACTCACCAGCCCTGTGCCCAGGATGGGCAGAAGTTCCCACCTGAGCATCATTCTCTTAGAAATAGCTGTCACATCTGAATGGAACTAAAATTTGCTCAAAGCAGCAAAATATTTTTTAAAGTTAATTGCTATTTTTGTAGACTTTGCTTGACTTTTTGGGGGGAAATAGCAAAGCAGAAAACTGGCTGCTGGGTTCTGTAGTTTTAAAAAAATCTATATTTTTAGTCATAATGAAAAATCTATTTTCACCAATTATGGAAACATACAGTGGAGCTAGCAAACCCACTTATTCTAGCTATATTATGAAAAAATATTTCCCATTTATCTGCAATCTTGAGAAATATATGATTTTAACATTGGGGAAATGAGTTATAATACTGGGTTAGGGGAAGTTTATGCAGTAATTTGGGTTCTATATTTTTAGAAACAGTTGTGCTTCAGCGCTGAAATTTCTGGGATTTAAATAGTAATGTTTAAATTATGGTAAATGTAATTTAAAACATTTCGATGAATTGTTTCTATCATTATTATTCTTCAAGCATGTTTTAGGCCTAGAAAAGTATGTTTTGGGGGAGGCTATTTTATTTTACCGTGCGGTTACTATAAAGGTTCTAAGTTATAGCAAGTGTGAAATAGTTACCATATTTTCCTGATCTGTCATCTTCATAGCACAACAAAATAAAATGACAGAAGTGCTCTTGGGCTAATTCACCACCTTTGTTTTTCTTTTAAAGTAAATGAAAGTACCAAAGTTCACCCTGTGGTGTGACTATGCCCAGAGAATGAGGCAGGGCCATTGCTGGGACACCCCTCCCCAGACTGACAGAGGCCACCGGGTGCTGTATTAAGCAACACCTGTTTTACCTTCTATTTGTTATTAAAAACTATCTTCACCTTCTTTTTGATTAGAAGTTTGTATTAAGAAACAATGTTATTTTGGTGTTGTATTATTCTACTTTTCTAGTAGAGTGCTGTGTGGAATTCTGTGAAAAATATTTGAGAAAAGGCCTGTATTGCATAAATAAATTCTTTGTAATGTTGTGAAATTTGAGTCGAAAAATGATATTTTTTTCTCTATTGCAGCTTACATAAAGAGATCCCTCTTTCTTTCCCCCTGCACATTCAGCTGTTCTCTAAAAGCAAATATTTGGAATGAGTAATTCAGTCTGACAGAAAAGAAAACTGAATAATGGCATTTGTGCTTGAATTGTTGTATATCTAAATTTAAACATTAATAAAACAATTACTCAGAAAGAAAATGGTGAACTCTGGTTCAGGCATAGTTTTTGATCAATAACTAGTAAGAGACCCTCCTAACTGAAACAGGAAAACAAGCTTTCTTTGGGCAACTATCTCCCCCTTTTATAGAGACTTACACTAATGACCTAGACCCGACTCTTAACATGTGACAAAACAAGGGACTTTATGTAATGGTCCACTGAGATTCATGATTTTATAAACCATTAAGAAAGAAAACAATAGATGGTAAAACATGAGAGTGGGAAAGAACATCTTACTATCAAAGAAATGTGCAAGTTACCAGTAAATTAACTGAACTAAACATCCTCCCTGTTATTATGAAAATTACACTTTGGAAACTTACTTTTAGTGGGAAAATGGTAGCAGAAAATTAGCACTGCCTTAGTCACACACCACACATAAGCTATGTCGACTATCCTGCCTTAACAAATCTAAAACGAAGTCAATAAGCAGCTTCCTTTGGAAAACTAAAAAAAAAAATCAGTGCCTCCACTACCTTTATTATTTTAAAAACTTACAACTATGGAAGATTAATTAAAATATAAAGTGATACTTCAGAAAATTAATATAACTGGCATCAACACAGAGCTTCTTAATGCTAGAATCTATTTTACAGTTTATTCAATCTTCACTTATCAAATTTTAACTCTTCAACAGAAAATCACCATGACTGCAAATAAATGTAAACCAGTTAAGGAACAAAAGGTCAAAGCCGACGTGTCTGGGGTGAATCTTAATGCCCCGCAACACAGGAAGCATGGCTGCATGTTCCGGGAAGTGGCTGTGGCTGAATATGCTGGAATGGGCTGTGTGTTTGGTCTACACACAGCCCGTGAAGGCTGGTTTAAAATGCACTGCCTTAAGAAATTAAGATTTTCCTTCCTGACATATCGATTCTTACTGAAATATAATCAATCAAGTCCCTGAGATGTTGTCATTTAAGAAACACCAGTAGATCGGGCAGTGCCTGTTGCTCAGTGAGTAAGGTACCACTCACAGTAGGCCCCATATACCGAGGGTGGCAGGTTCAAACCCAGCCCCAGCCAAACTGCAACAAAAGAATAGCCGGGCGTTGTGGTGGGCATCTGTAGTCCCAGCTACTCGGGAGGCTGAGGCAAGAGAATCGCCTAAGCACAAGAGCTGGAGGTTGCCAGCACTCTACCAAGGTAGACGCCACAGCACTCTACCAAGGGCAACAAAGTGAGACTCTTGTCTCAAAAGAAAGAAAAGAAAGAAAGAACAATATACCAGTAGATCTCCAGGAGAGAGCCAGAGGACTTAGAAAATAGAGGACAGGAAAATGTGAAAGACGTTGATACAAACCTGTAGGCAGCTCACTTGCAGATAAGCATCTTACTCCAAAGTAATAGCCACAAATTAACTGTTTTTATAAATCAATCCAATGAGAAAGAACTATTTTCCCCATGAAGAAACATCACACTTCAGATCTGCTTGGCATATAAAACAGGAAGATTCAAAATGGCCTGCACAGAAAGCACAAGCAGCTATGTTGTGTGCAGGATGCGAGGTTAGTGGTTTCCAACCCGTTACCTCTTCCACTCAGCTCCAACAGCAGTGCTGAGCCAAAGGGTCAGAGGGGCAGTGAGATGGCAGCAGTTGGGTCACTCAAGTTGCAGGAGATGGCCAGGATGCAGAATCCCAGATGCAGCCAGACTGCACCTACTTGGTACCCTCGTTAGCAAATACACCTGAACTCAAACAGCATGGAACAGCTTACAGCCACAGGGCAGGGTGGGGTGGGGAGTTTCACTAGAGATCTTTGATACATTTTCACTGGATATGATTTCAAGAGCTCCTAGACACACACATCCCAAACTTGGCAATGACACAAACAGGTCAAGAAGCAGGATCACCTTTTCATTTAAACAGAAAGAAGAAGGCTGGAAGAAGCCAGCACTGAGCTGGGTGAAGTGGCCTCCCCAGCTTCTGGTGTGTGGCAAGATGACAGGGCAGCAGGCAGCTCCATGGCCTCACATGAAATTAGGCCTGAGCATGTCCACAAACAGGAGGCGAGAACACAACTCAGATCTCAGAGTCTGCATGAACCACACAGAGGGCAGATATGCCGGGGCCCCCCTGGGCTATTTCTGTCCTGCCACAGAAGGAGGAGATGGTTTTCTACTCTACCCAGCCTATCCACCACCCTCTGCGTGTGTGCATGAAGTCTAATCTATGTTAATTACACAGGCTTCACATATTATCCTTGTGGGGATTAAAAAAACGCTTCAAAGTTCTCTTTGATTTCTTCTCAGAGGAGTGAGCAAAATCTCTTTAGTATTTTTCTTTGGGATAGATTTGAAAACTTGAGTCCTTGAGGAAATTCCTGGGTCCTCTGTAGTCAGGACTATAAACCCAAAACTACTGTGAGCCACACTGATGCCTCACTCCCAGCCCTGGCTCCTTCTAGAACCAGAAATGCAGATCACTCAGAGGGAGGGAATCACAGCCCTCTCCCTGATGACACAGGGATGGATTGGCTTTGGGCAGGCTGTCTTCTTTCTAACAGCCAGGCTTCTCTGGCAAGGTTAGAAGACAGACTGTCCATGTTTCTGCGAATTCCAAGACTTCAGCAATCACATGCCAGAAACATGAAGTGAATTATTTCTCTGTCTTGAGTTCAGGAATATTTTTCCTTGCCAAAACCACAATTGGGGGGGAGGGTGAGGAAGGTTGGTTATTTCCTTATACCTGGCAGGAAGAAGCTTTGGATCATTTGAAAGACAATCCCCAGGCCCAACGTCAACCTCAGCACTGACAGGTGTCCAGCCAATTCTGGCACTGCACCAGACTTGGTCCCCTATGATGAAACCATCCTGACCATGCTGGAGGCCTGTGAGGCCCAGCTCTGCCCAAAATGAGATGGGCAAGGCAGGGGAAGATGATGGTCTCTGTATCAAATATACCCTACACCCCTCCCACCCCTGCCTTTCAATGCTGGTGGCAAGCCCTTTCCACAGCTTGACTGTCTCTGAGTTCAAGGATTTGCATTTTAAATCCTAAAATAGACACTTAACGTCCCCCCACCCCCACACACTGGGCCCAGACTAACCAAAGCAGTACATTTCAGCTTCCCTCTGGAGACCTTCTTTGATTAGACTTTCTATTTAGACTTGGATCTTAATAGCCACAGAACCCTTGACATTTAAGGCCCCCCTGCTTCTGATAACTCATCAGCCTCCTCAATTTTGTACCCCTTTGTCAGTGGCAGAAAATCTCCGTCATCCCACCTGGCCTTATGACAGACTTGTCTCTTCTAATGTATCTCTGACCACCCACAGGATGGCCTCCTTATAAGGCACCTGCCAGGCAGCACCAGCAAGGTTGGAAAAGCTCTTTAACTATTTTGCATTTCCTTATTTATTAAATGCAGATATTTGTATCTATGTCTCAGGGTTGTGAGGCAGCTCAAATGAGATCAGAGGGAATACTCTGTGAGCTGTACACTTTTGTGATTGTTATTGCCCATCTTCTAAGCATTTCCAAG
Source organism: Otolemur garnettii (assembly GCF_000181295.1). NCBI lineage: Eukaryota > Metazoa > Chordata > Mammalia > Primates > Galagidae > Otolemur > Otolemur garnettii. Next base: position 10,098,687 of record NW_003852436.1, on the reverse strand, counting down.
AACTAGATGGTCATTCCTTTCGAAAGCAGCTGCTCCCCTCAGTGGCGGGAGACACTGGAGAGACCTGCTCCGTCCCAGCTCTGCGGCTGTCTTGACAATGCTTACTTCAAAAAATCTGCCCCTCCGGGATGGCACCTGTGGCTCCATTGGGTAGGGCGCCAGCTCCATATACCGAGGGTGGCAGGTTCAAACCCGGCCCTGGCCAAACTGCAACAAAAAAATAGCCAGGCGTTGTGGTGGGCACCTGTAGCCCCAGCTACTCGGGAGGCTGAGGCAAGAGAATCACCTAAGCCCAAGAGTTGGAGGTTGCCGTGAGCTGTGTGATGCCATGGCATTCTACCGAGGGGATAAAGTAAAATTCTGTCTTTACCAAAAAAAAAAAAAAAATCTGCCCCTCCTTATCCAGAGCTATGTTCTAGGGAGAGAACCAGCAGAGATAACACATTACCCCAGCCCAGCCTCAGGTCACAGTTTCCACGACCAGAGAGCACGACAGAGCATGCAGGGACTCGGAAGCCAAAGAGGAGAAATAACATCAAGCTTCTAAGAGAAGCCATAGAGGTGGAGGGTACCCACCCCTGGGGAACGGGCTGGCCTGGCCCCTTCACCTACTATAACCGGGCCTTCTGTCACTCCACTGCTCTCTTAGTAGAATCTTACTTTGACTTTGCACTCCAATCTGACCTTTGACTCAAATCCTCCTGCCTGCTGACCTTGGGCTGACCATCAGAGCAGCTAAAGCCAGTCTGCATCTCTTCTGCAGAACAGTTCTTCATACAGCCAAAGGCGTCAAGCCAATGTGCTTCTGGCTTTCTCTAACTAACACTTCATAGATTTCCCCACCAGTACTTCGCTGCCAAGAGCTTCAAACACTTTGTACTCCTACTGTCCTCTGACCTTGACAGTCATTGCTTTCTCTGCACCACACAAGTAAAGGCCCCAAGAACAGAAGTCAAGCCCCAGCTCAGTCTCCCTGCTACTACCACCCATGACCTGCGCACGCTTCTCCCACTCAGTGAGGTTACACTGATGTTTCTCAGCATTAGATGCTGCAGACATTTAAGCAGCTCTGTTGGTTCCTGGTGACTTGGTGATCACTGCATTCCACAAGCCCAGACCTTTCGCAGGAAGCAAGGCTGTCGACCAAGGCCCCAGACAGGCAGGTAATAGAATCTCAGCCCTGTGACCTCACGCCACAAGTTTGGATCAGCGTCCTGGCCTGCTGCCTTCCCTATAAATGAGTCCATCCCATTTAAAACAACAGATAAACATTCTTTCTACGCTGTTGTGTTCACGTCACACGTAAGAAGGGGGGAGGTGGCATCAGAACAAAGACTGAGGCTGCGGACGGTCTTTAGAGCTGCCTTGCTCGTCCAGTGAGGCAGCCACCAGCCACGTGTGAAAAGTGGTCTCTCCAAAT
>NW_003852436.1:10085949-10097071 GCF_000181295.1 Otolemur garnettii | reverse complement strand
CACTCTCTCCCCCTAGATAGAGTGCCATGGTGTCATAGTTCACAGCAATCTCAAACTTTTTGGCTTGAGCAATCCTCCTGCCTGCCTCAGCCTCCCAAGTAGCTGAGACTACAGGAGCCCACCAGAACACCTGGGTAGTATTTCTATTGTTAGTGGAGACAGGGTCTCACTCTAGCTCAGGCTGGTCTCAAACTTCTGAACTCAGGTCATCCACCTGCTTTGGCCTCCCAGAGTGCTAGAATTATAGGCTTGAGCGTTGTGCCTGGCCCACCTGTTCCTTTAAACAAAATTGTAATGTGATAGTAGGACGTGCTAACTTACATGCCCTGTATGATATTCCTATGAAGCTGCAGTCTCTCTCGAGCTCCTTCTCCATCAGCCTTCCATTTTTCAATTTGGTCAGTCTGTCCTGAACTGTCTCTGCTATCTCTTACTCACATTTCACCATTTTATCCAGGAAGATAGTCTGGGGAAGTTTTACCAAATGCCTTTAATTCACATATTCAATGAATTTCTCTCATAGCAACCTCTCTGAAAACAGAGAGACAGAAAATGAGAGGCTGGACTAGGCCCAACTGCTGAGTCCGGCAGGCACCCACCACCACTTCCCGTCTTTGACCCCTACTCAAAGGTCAATTTCTTGAGCCACTGATCCCCAGCTCAAGTATGGAAATAAACACACAGTATACAAGCCAGTTCTCTCCCTGCAAGATCTGAGGAACTCAGCGATTAAGTACCTGTATTTAATTTGGATCCTGAGAACACAGAGAGCTTAATAAATGTTAGCTAACTACATGTGCAGGTGAACAATTTTCTTGCGGTACCAGAATGTTTAGGATCATTGTTTAGATGATGTGTCACCTCCAGGCCTTGGTTTGCCCCAGATGAACTGGGTGCTCCCAAAGGAACATGTACCTTAGAGTTGGGAAGAGGCCAAGCTGCATAGCAGCCCTGTCTCCTGCCAATTCTGTGACCCTGGGTGTGTGACTTCACTTCTGTCTCTCCACTAACACCGCTAGGCTTTTCTGGGATTATCATCATTCAGAAACAGCATGCTGTCCTAGTTCCTTTCTCCACCTCATCCTCACAGAGGGTGACGGCAAGTGCTGGACAAGAAGGTGTTCCTCGTTCTGACACCAGTGACTGCTACTGTCCCGGCCACTAAGTCTTCAGCCACATTTCCAGGGACGGAGTGAGGTTTCCGGCCCTGGTTAGCACGGGGCCTTCCTGTGTTACTGTTTTCATACTTCTCCTTCCTTTCCATCAGCTCTTACATTAACAAAATTATTTCCATTGAGAGCTATAAAAAGTCTTTTCTTTTTTTAATTTTTTTTTTTTTATTGTTGAGGATTCACTGAGGGTGTAAGAAACCAGGTTACACTGATTGCATTTGTTAGGTAAAGTGCCTCTTATAATTGTGTCTTGCTCCCAAAAGGTGTCACACACCGAGAACCCACCCCCTTCCTCCAAGAGCCATGAAAAATCTTGCTCACTAATCAGTGAAGAGATACATGCAGAATGTTCTAGACCTACATCTTAGCTTTTCTGAAACTGTATTCCTCCTGGAGCCTGTCCCTGCTTGCTGCGGGCCTAGGAAGCCCACCTGCCTTTTGTGACCAACCTCTGGACCGATTAGGGCTTGGCATGAATCCAAACATCACTGCATTGCCAGGCCTGGCAAATTTTCTCATTCCAAGGGAGACGCAGAGCTGAATTAGATGGTTTCAAGCCCTAGAGTTGTAAAGCCTTCAGAAGCTGGGGACGGAGGCAACCCCAGGCTAACCCACGCCCTAGGCAGGCAGAGGTTATGAGGTGATGGAAGCCAGGAGCCTGGCAAGGAGAACTGTGAGGCACTGGAAAGAGAGACAGGACACTGTGTAACCTCCAAGACACAAACAGACACACACCAGGAGCAGCTGCCCTGGGTCCCCATCCTCTAACCTTATGCTGTGGGTTCCATAAGATTCCTTGGATGTGAACCAATAACCCATATAGATTCTTGAGCTTTTGTTCCATGAGTTTCTGCACCCACAATAAAATAAACTATAACCAAGACCCATCTCTGTAGATTCTTCCCAAGTTTTCTCTTTCCCCACTGTGGCTTTACAAAATTGGACCGTGGCACCTGCCAGAACCTGGGCCAAGGTGGTGTGCTTTGATCCCACATGCCCTTTGCAAGACAACAGCACAGAAACCTTTGCCAGTCTCTGATTAATTTTTCTCAAGAGGGAAAAGTTTATTGCAGGTTGGGTACACTTGTAAAAGGCAAAATCTAACAGTAAGAAGGAACCCGAGGGCCCGCCAATTGAGAAGATGAGCAGGTTAAAACAAATACACCGATTATGTACAATTATTAAAAAGAGCAGGGCAATGCACAAAAAGGAAAAACTGCCAGCAGCCTTCCGGAGTTAACAGAGGATGTCCAGGGAGCGCCCTCTTGCCCCGGCCCTGGCTGTGCCCGCGCGAGTTTCCTCCCGTGTGGTTTCCGCCTGGCTCCAGATCAGCAGATAACGACGGGGGACACTGGGGCCCTCAGGAGCCGTGTTCACTCTGCTCTGCCAGCAGCTGCCTGAATAGAAGCCCCCTTTGATGCCACAGGTGCCAAGCCTTTCCCTAAAATCCCCGAAGGCGGCTTCCCTAGCACATCCTCATACACGCCCCGGGACAGCTGGTAGACACCTGAAGACCTGGCCTTCTCCTGCGTCTGTGTATAAACAAACACCCAGCCTCAGACGAGCTGGCACCCCAGCCCAATGGCTGTGCAGCTTTGTGGGCAAACCAGGAGCACTTGGCATCAATGTCCAGTGACCAAACTATCTTCTTCAGTGTCCGCTTCTTCTATTAGAAGGTCAGTCCCTTCCCCCTGCAGCAGAAGAAGGTGTCATGTCCCTTCTTACAGGGCTCCCACAAAGGGACAAATGCAGTCCTAAATCTTTTGTAAAAAACAAGAAGGAACACTCTGAGTTTACTTAAATAAGGGAGAGCTCTTGGTTCATCCAAGTGTTTCTATAAAAATGCATTTAACGCTGGATAAAAGTTGCACATTCTCCTGGTGTGGTTGTAAAATGTCCACTGAACTGAAATCAGGGATAATTTAAAATGAGTCACTCCAAGTATCTGCCAGCAAAGCCGATGTGGTCTGGGACACCTGCAGGAACCAGAGGGCAGAGTCCAGAGCACCAGAGAAGGCCGCGGCCGGTGCTAGGCTCCAGAGCACCCGGCCCCTGTCCCCTGCAGCCCGGCAAGGCCAACAAGCTCCCAGTTGCAGAGAAAGGCTCCTGGTGAGGGCAGCACGGCCAGGCCAAGCACAAGAGCAGGCTCCTGGCGTGGCGGAGGCGGTGGCTTGGCCTGTGCAAGGGCTCAGTCTCGGTGGCGGCGCCAGGTCCCGGCCCGCTCACCACCTGTGGCAGCAGGGGGACAGGAGGGTGCGGGAGATTCCGGAGGGGCAGCAGCCAGGGCTGCCGCCCCGGACACAGGGCTCCCCTCGGCGGCGGGAGGCACTGGAGAGTCCTGCTCCGTCCCGGCTCTGCTGCTGTCTTGACAGTGCTTACTGCAGAAAATCTGCCCCTCCTTATCTAGAGCCGTGTTCTGGGGAGAAACCAGCAGAGATAACATGTTACCCCAGCCCAGCCTCGGGTCACGGTTTCCACGACCAGAGAGCGCGACAGAGCATGCAGGGACTCGGAAGCAGAAGAGGAGAAATAACGTCAAGCTTCTGAGAGAAGCCATAGAGGTAGAGGGTACCCACCCCTGGGGAACGGGCTGGCCTGGCCCCTGCACCTACCACGACCCGGGCTGGGGGCCCAGGGACAAAGCAACTGGGCGTCCACTGTCCTACCTAGTGCTGAGCTGTGCCTGGGCCTCGCCTGCTCTGCCCATGCCTCGACCTGAAGCGCAAAGGAATCCGGAGACAGTGAGTGAACCCAAGGAGGGGCTAGTCTTCCGGTTTGCTTTTCTAAAGAAAGTTTTGTCACAGATAGGAAAGTCCCTCGAATGTCACCTGCGTGAGTAACCCCTCACAGCCTATGGTGGTGTAATCTGTAAAAAGCCCGGGAATCCGATGGAGCCGTGTCGTCCGCCTTTCAGATTCTACCCGGCCTCCTCACTTGCTCTCTCCGTGTGAAGGATTCCGCACCTCAACACACCCAGGAGTTTTCAACCTGCTCAGCAACTCAGGGAGCAGAGAGCAGCCACCAGAGGGAGGAAATCGCCTTGCTCTCGGTCCCCAGGCTGGGAAGGGAGACTGGGCCTTCTTTTCTCCCTCTTGGAGCATTTCTTCTTGAGAAACCCATCAAGCTGCCACCTCACTGGCTTTTCCAACTCTGATGGGGCCTGTAGTTCTCAGGGACCATCAGCTAAAAGGGACGATGGTCCGGAGTCATCTGTAATCTACCCTCGGGGAAAATGTCCTATAGATTCTTTCAGGATTGAACAACAACAACAAGAAAGTCTGGAGAAAAAAGAATCCATGACAGGGCTTGCCCAGACTGACCGGTGTGGCACGTGGTGCCAACTACAAACAGGTGTTCTCCACGAGCCCTGCCAAGCTGGGCTGAGCAGTCCGTAATTCCCACGGCCACTCTGATCACCTGCAGAAGCAGTAACCGTGGAAAAGCCTGGTCAGAAATTTAGTGTCCGAGCTCCGAGTGCAGAGGAGGCCGCCCTGCCCCAGGTAACATGGAAAACACAGGCAGCAGTTGTTCCTACCACGTTTCTCCTTGGTAGAAGAAAACAGTAACCCCAGTTATTTCTCCTTTTCTCTTCCTGTCACGAGAACAGGTATTGTGTGCAGCAGGGAAGCTGGCTGTGCAGTTAGTACATACCGTCGCCTTGGACCTAGTCAGAGGGGAGCAATGCAGGCAGCGGGAGAGGCGAGAAGGCGGGAGAGAAGCGGGGACAGAAACCAGACTTACTTTCAACAGAAGCAACATGAGTGAAACAGTTTTGTCTATCTTAAAGTAAGGAAAGAAACCCGAATCATTCCCCAATTTTCCTCTAAAAGGAAGCACAATCCCCGAGTGGAGAATGCAGTCCTCTGGAATCCATCCTTTCCCAGGTCTGCACGGGAAGACACAGGGCTGAGGTTTCTTATCACTCCCTGTCCAGCCTCCTTCGGGGTCTGGGATGGGGGAGCCCTTGGGGTACACATACTGCCTGTCACGGCGAGTCAGAGAAAATGGAAGGGTGATAATCCCAACCCATAGCCTCTCTGAAACCAAAGCTTTATCTAATAAAATTATCTTCTCTTATTCCAAAGGCTGGCTAACTTTATACTGTCTTATTGACAAAAATTCATCTTTGGAAAGACAGCTGGTGAAGGAGGACAAAACACCGTCACAAAGGCACTTGTCTTATGCTGCCATTCACAAAAAGAGGCTTTTTCTATGTTAGTGGAAAATAGCTTTCAGCAGGAGAACCACTGGAATCATCGCCCTGCGTATTTGCCAGCTTCTGATCTAGGAAGGAAGGCAGCGTGGCAAGCTGAGATGTTTTAAAACACAGTTTTCCAAGGGCACACTTGGCTGGCTGAGAAGGGCGCCAGCAGGTACAGGAGACCCGCGCCAGTAAGGAGCTAAGAGCTGGGCTGCGGTGTCAGGAATCTGAGACAAGCATGCAGACTGCAGGCTGCGGATTAGGAGGGGCTCTGAGGAAGCACAGCACGGTGAATACCAGGATTCTGCTTCAGGCCTTCCCACTGTCTCAACTGGGTAAAGAAGGAAATTCTGAGGTGTCTCTCAAACTGTCAAATCAAACTGTCAAATAAAATGCAGACAACAGCATGAACATCACTTTGTTTTGCCTTTATTTAACAATTCCTATCCTATAATTTTGTCCCTGAAGCCTCAAGCCCCAACTTTGCAAGAACACTGGGGTGAGAACAGAAGGAAGGTTCTGCCTGTTAGCTATGCAGTAGTTGTCTGAAGATTCAGCCTCAAAATATTCACACACTATGTCCACTCTTCACTAGTATCTGCAGGAAACCATATTAGCCCTACATACCCTAGTTAGGAGGACATACGAATACCAGGGAGAGCCATTTTGAGGTTTCGTTTTTTTGTTTTTTCAAATAGGATCTCACTCTGTGCTAGAGTGCTATGGCCTCAGTCTAGCTAACAGCAAACTCAAACTTTTGGGCTTACGTGATCTTCCTACCTCAGCCTCCCAAGTAGCTGGGACTACAGGTGCCCACCACGACATCCAGCTAATCTTTATATTTTTTTGTAGAGACAGGGTCTTGCTCTTGCTCAGGCTGGTCTCGAATTCCTGAGCTCAGACAATCTACCCACCTCGGCCTCCCAGGGTGCCAGGATTACAGGTGTGAGCCACCGTGCCATTATTTTCAATATAAAAACATTTAAAACTGTTCCCAAGGACAGACACGCAGACACAGGTGATGGTGAGGAGGACAACACAGAAGCATCACCAGCTTCCCCGACACAACCATGCCCCGGACCAGGTCCTGAGTTGGGTGAGGATGAGGAGGAGGCCTCCTCCTCCCACCACTTTTGGAGACAAGCCAAAATTCACAGGCCAGAGCCCAGCTTCACTGGTCTCTCCTGTTGTGCTGAGTGTGACAATGACATTCAGCAGTTCCTCAGAGCTAACAGCCTGCAGAGTTGTGTAGGGAACGTGGGGTTAGAGGGGCCCTGCCACCATGCACAGAATGACAACAGAACACATGTAAACACACAACTTTCACAGTCACCATCGGAGTTACAAGGAAGAAAGCGTTGTCCATTCACACTGACACCCTATTCAAGCCCAGGGCTTTGCCATTTGACTGCTGAACTTCTTCACCAGCAAATGGGAAAATGCCGCTCTACGTAAACCATGTAAGGTAGGTTCTGTCTGAGGGGAGCCGGGCATCCTCATCCGGAGCAGAGCCTGGGCTGGGCCGTGAGGCAGAACAGCCAATCATCACAGAACCTCTGCCGAGAGCCATTCATAGACAGACTGGCACAGGCTTCTGGCCACTGAATCAAAAAATGACCCAGGCAATGACTCCCTTACGAGTCACTGGGATTTCCCCTGAGCCCTGGGTACAGGGCAGTGAAGGTTCTCCCTTTTAGAAGACTGTGAGGCTTAATTAATACAGTTATTAAATTTTGATGGCAACAAATCTCTCTTAAGGTTTTCAGTACATATTGAGAATGCCAATTGCTCATGTTTTATTTTCCTAACTTTTCCCAGAAGCTGCCCCAATGCAGTACACGGCCAGGCTGCAAACCACTTATCCCATCCATCAGTGCCAGCTCTCCTAGGGGAGTCACTTGAAAATGTTCTCATGCTGGGGGCTCAATCAAGATGGTTCTTTTCAAAGTGTAAGCTGTAATTCTATGACAACTCTGACTTCCTAGGTTTTCAGCAAAACAACTCTCGAGACCTTTCCAGCATTCTGGCTCAGAGCACCCCCAAAGTCCTACAAGTCATCAAAACATCCAGTTTGCAAACTGGGGCTTTGTCTGGGTACAGGGGTGCAGCAGGGGGGCTGCAAGGGTGTTCAGAGGGAGGCCTGACAAATAAACACAGTCTGCCCTGGGGGAGAGAAGAGAGACAGACCAGCAGGTGCTGAGGCCGGGGGATGCCCAGTACACACAGCAGGGCATTTCACACCAGGGGCTGTGGGCCACACGGAGGTGTGTGGTTGGCAGTGTGGCCGTGCGCTTCCTTCCAGCGTCGATCTGGACCCCAGGTTAGGGTCCCGGACTACCATGCACCATAAGAAGAAGCAACTGTTTCCCCTCTGGCTGGACAGGAAGCAAGCAAACCCTTTCTAGAGGGTGAGAGGCCTGTCCTGGGGTGAGGGTGATGAGCTGTGGAGATGGCCCAGTCCTAGCTGTCAGGACCCAGGGTCACTGGGGAGGCCAAGCGCCTGACACCTCAGTGTGGACTCTCTCCTCCGGGGGGTGGGGTGGGGAGAACAGAGATGCCTGTCAGTTTTACTTGGCTACCATGGCCAGGGAAAGACACTCAGAGCTAATTTACAACCCAATCTTACGGGTGCCCAGGCCTGGACAGCTGGTGTGGGGTATGTTGACCTCACCTCTGGCTCAATTCTTATTTTTTCCTTCCCTATTCTCCTTTTGCTTCACCTCCTTTAATATTGCTTTTCGTTTTAATCTATTGTGCTTGTGTATTTAGGTAAGCTGCCTTAGAGAACATTTTGGAAGAATAAAGGGGTGCAAAAAAGATGGCCATTGTTGTTACTGGCCTCTCCTAAAAGTTTGCCAATACAGAAAAAAACTAATTGTTTTTACATTGTTCTGTACTTTCAAAAGCCCCAAACTGTCTTTTATAAAATACTGATTTTTTAAAAAATGAACTCTGTTTAACTCTGGCCTGTTTCTTTTCCCAAGTTCCAAAGAATAATTCGTCTTTCAAATCATCTCTTTCTGAAGCCCTGCATACCGGGAGTTACTTCCTTGTACTGTAATTCCCACTGGGCTTGGGGTCTCCCTCTGGATGAGAAAGCAGAGGCGAGAGTGGAAGCAGCTGCCTCGGAGGGTCCCGAGCCCAGGAGCTGCCTGGTGCCTGGACCCATCAGACTGGCCTTGTTGGCACCTGCACAGGCCCAAACTGCAGTGCCCACGGCCTGGGAGTTGGCCAGATGAGTGCCCTCCACATGCCAAGCCAATCTGCACATGAAAATAGGGACATGGAAGTACCAACTTCCATGTGAGAGTTCTTCTTAGCTACTTAATTCAAAGGATTCAATGTTGGCTCAGCAGTCAGGCCAGACAGGGCAGTGTCCCATAGCAGGCGCATGCGTGCCACTCACCATGATGACGGAGACCCCAGTGGTGGTGCTGTTCTGTTTGGGAAGCGCATTATTAAAGTGCTGTTTTAGTTTACCTGTTACCTCAGCTTGCATATTATTCTCCTGGGAGGCATCATCCTACAGGAAAGAAAAGAATCCAATAGTGATTTGTGACCATCACATTTCAGCTGCCTGTCCCTTCACAGGCGTCCCTCTGCCCCTGACCTCTTCCTTAAAGGGCTGATCTGACCCACAGGATCAGCGGAACCATGATGTTTCAAAAGCAGTCACTGTTCCTCTGCAACGCTATGGCCTCGGAAAGACCCCGTGCAGGTGGCACCACTCCTCAGGCCTGGAGGAGGCTGAGGACAGGGCAGTCTTCATGAGACAGAAGCACCATTCTTTAGGCTTCTGAGACCTTCCCCCAAGGCACATAATCTAGAATGATCCCTCCCATGGAGACACCAAAATTAATTAACAATTTATCATTTTAGTCAAGAATTCATTTAGTTGTTAGTTTTTATTGCTCATAAACAAATGTGGCATCCCAGCTACCTGGTCCAAGAACCGAGTCACTTAGTCTGGAAGAGCAGCAAGCAGGATCAGAGAGGGTGCACCAGAGGTCACGAAGTGGGGGGCAGTGAGGTGCACAGGGACACCCCCACACTGCCACCCACCTTAACAAAAGCCTTTGGGTCATGTAAATCAGCTTCCCTCTCCTGGAGCCTCCAGGATATGCAGGAAATGTGAGCTCCCCATTGTGGTTGTTCAGTGTGCTACGTTGACCCTAGACCCATGGGCATCACCCAAGTCCAAGGGGACTCTGCCCAGCTGTCAAGACACAACGTCTCAGCCTCCCATCAGCAGCAGGAGGGCTCCCCTGAGCACGGCTGTAACAACACAGACAGAGATCAGGGTCTGAAACGTGCTCACCTGCAGGGCAAAACTCGAAAACGCTCAACCCCAGAAGCACAGAAGGCGAGAGGGGAAAGCTCCTTAAACAGGCCCGCAGCCAACTCCTTTATTCTGCAGACGAGGAAACTGGGGCCCAGCAAGTGCCAGGGACTTGCCCAGGTTACTCACAGGCAGCATCTAAGACTAGGACCCTGGTGCCACCTGCTTTCTCCCAGGTAGCCACCTTCAGGCCACTTGCTCATCAGGAAAGACAGGCATTTCGCCAACCACAGAGCTGAGGAGCGGAACTCTGCGTGTGCTAAGCACACGGCCGGGAACTGTGCTGTTGGCCACAGAACACACAGACGTTCGTTCCCTACGAATGTGGCTACTTACTGACACCCAGGGGTGACTCAGGATTTGTCCCGCGGTACACCGAGCTTCAACGTTTACCTGAAGCATTTGACTGATTAATTCCTAAAAATTAAAAAAAAAAAAATAATAAGACTCCAGAGGGAGAGAAAGGCAGTAATTCCAGCATAAATACAGAAATCTGAGTTTGTACAGGCACCCTAGCAAAAAGCTAACACAGGGGCTCGGCCACACGGATCCACACTCTCAGCATCTCCCCCCAATGCCCCCGGCACTGACGAGGCCAGCACAGCGCACGGCAAGAGAGGGGTTCTCCTGGGTCTACGTGAAACCAAGACGTCCTCTCTGGAGAGCTCGGGTCATTATTTTCAGCCCACAGGGTAAAACTGCCGTATTTTTCCTTTTGGCAAATCAGTATATCTCAGAGGTTCCTGCCTATATTCTGACCGATGCCCAATATGTACTTCTTGAATAAGTGAAAGATCGAATGTCGAGAGCTCAGAGGAGCATGGAGGACGGCAGGGCACACTGGGAAGGTGCCGGTCAGCTTTCAGAATGCAGCTGGGAATTTCAGAGACCGCACCCAAAAAGCCGAGAAGTCCCTGGAGCTCAATCCCAAGAGCTGCTACAGCTCCATCAAGGGGTGAGGACGCACCGGACCGCGTGCCATAACCCAGAGAAACAGGCCTCAAGGGTACCTTAGCAGAGTCCGTGATGTTATCCCAGTAGGGGGCTGGAAACTCCAGCTTTCCAGCCAATATCTGGTCAAAGAGATCTTCCTGGAGATTGTTCTCACTAAGTCAGTGACAAGGAAAGGGAAGAAAAGCCAAAGTTACCATCCAGTTTCTCAACAAAACGTGCATGGGAACAGGGCAGGGAAGGAGTCCGTCTTTTTGGCTTCCTGTATCAATCGTGTATCTCAATTGCATTTCTGATGACAAGCTTTACCTTTCTGACAATGAGCCCCAAAACATTTCCTCAGGCCGGGGACTGAGGCAGAGAGACTAAGACAGAGATAACGACTCAAGAAATTTGTTTGATGAATGGAGAGTTTGAGTTTGGGAAGATGAACAGGTTCTAAAGCTGGATGGTGGTGAT
>NW_003852436.1:10085009-10085709 GCF_000181295.1 Otolemur garnettii | reverse complement strand
CCTGGCTACTTGGGAGACTGAGGCAGGAGGATCTTTTCAGCCTAGGAGTTCAAGGCTGCAGTCCAGCTATGATCATACTACTGCAGGGCCAGCCTAGGTGATAGAGCAAGACCCTGTCTTTACAATAAATAAATAAAACAACAATTTTTTGTCATATATACTTATTGCAATAAAAAAATAAAAAAATGTACAAATAATGAAAATCCTTATTTCGGGGAAAAAAAAAAGAAAAAAATCAGCATCTGCCCTCAATCTCTCATGGCAACAAGGGTGGAAAGCAGCAGATCTGAGCCAGATCTGCCTGTGCTTCCTTTTCTACTTTTCCAGCAAAGTAGCCAAAGATCACCAGTTTATCTAACATGTGAAAAAGCCATAAGGAGTTCAGAATCTGGATAAATCATTCCTGAAATAATTAGTTCATCTTTAGCAGCTGACTTTCATTTAAGCTCAGTCTGAGAGAAAGAGCCCATCCCAGGGCGTCAACCAGCACTGCACAGGTGGAGGTAAGCATCCCTCCCGGCCTGCACCTGCCCACCTCCTCTCAAAGTAACACACACAGAGTTGGTGCTCAAGAAGGAAATGATGGCTGGACTTTGATGGAAGGTGCCACGGAAGTATGAAAACCCACTGGGAAGATATCCCCAGTCTCCCGTACAAGCTCACCTCCATAGCCACAGAGCCCCCCTCACGGCAGGTCTAC
>NW_003852436.1:10076868-10084886 GCF_000181295.1 Otolemur garnettii | reverse complement strand
GAGGAACAAAGGATTGGCTTTCCAGGAGGGTACAAGGCCCCATAATGGGTGGTTGGAATCAAGATCAAAACCGAGGAGGGGAAGTTGAGTGTTAGCTGGCAAGTGTGCAGCACTCCCTGGAATTTTTCCACTCAGCCTTGAGGGTTTTGCTACCAACCCTCTCAACGAGGAATAAGGGGTGCGAGCCCTCGGAGCAGACCCTTTAGCACAGTGTCTAGAGGTAAATCCTAGGGCTACATAATGATGTGGCTGCCTCATTCCTGCTCTGTTAGAAACAGCAGAGTGAGAGCTTTGTGAACGTCCAGGACATTTAAGCAGACCCAGCTGAAGGGACGTCTGCTGGTCTGTGGAGTATGGACACGAGCCCCGCTGAGAGGCAGTCAGGCTGCCCGACTGGGAGAGCCAGGAGATCTCCCCCTGGGCAATATGATAAGACTTGGTCTCTACCAATCTTTCACTCTCCTGAAAGGGGATTTTCTTTGAGTGAGCACACATTTCTTTCCAGGTGTCAAAATGTTTTTTTACAGCAGTTGATTCCTGGCAAAACATCCCGACAGTCAACAAACAAAACCTGAGGCCAGTGTTTTCCAACGCTTTTTACTCATGGCACACTTGAACCTATAGTGAAACATCCACAGCACACTTAAATTATGTTGATTTTAAAAAAAAGTAAAAACATACACTTACTGGGTTTTGAACTTCATTAATAAACTTTAAAAATTTTCAAGGCACACCTAAGATTCTCTCATTGCACTGAGAATCATTGCCTTAGATAGGTATCTCAGCGATCAGAATGGGACCCAGAAGGGCTTTGAAACGCAAGAACTTGTACAGTTCTAGTGAGGCTGCCCCTCACCGGCAGAGTACAAGGCTAAAGGTCATCTATCCTTCTTGGTAGTCATATAAGTAAAGCTACTCTGATTAAGTCTCCATAAAATTTTGTATCACACTTTAATCTGGCTGAGATGCCTTAGGAAACTTTTAAATTCTAAAACAATATAGTCCTTGGAGCAAAGAGCTGTTATGTCTAAAAATATCTATTAAGAAAAACCTCAATGGGCACAAAAACATAGAATGAGCAGTATTTGATAGTATAACCAAGTGATTATAATCAATAGTAAGTTAAGGTATACTTCAAACCAACTAGAAGAGTGGAACTGGGATGTTCCTCACACAAAGATGTGATAAATGTTTGAGGTCATGGACACCATCAAGGTACACTGTACGCCTACATCAAAACATCACAGCGTCCCCATAAAGATATACAACGACTATGTACCAATAGCAATTAAAAATTTGAAAAAAGAAAAACCTCAAAAAATAGCAACAGACACGCATTCTCTCTGTTCAATTACAAGTCACTAAAGATCAGAAAAGGACACCCGGAAATGCTGTGAACTGTTTCATAAATTCGAACTTCACTTATGGGGGGTATGTGTGTGTGTCAGAAATATCAAAAATCTTAATTTAATCTTTGTCAGTGTCCCTAAGAGTATATTTGCTTAGGCAACAACTAAAATTTTGAGTGTCTCTGTAAAACAAATCTCTTATTTAGAATGAAAAGAACAGACAGGGGTGTCCAACCTGTGCCTGGAAGGCACATATGCTGATTTTGTGAGGACTTTTTTTTGCTATCTGTGGCATCAGGTATCATGAAAAGTATGCACAGATTTTTTTTATAATAATCAGTGCAGCAGAGAAAAAAACAAAACTTGAATGTCACTGGACTAGCGGGAGAGGACATTTCAAGCTAAGGCAAAAATCTGAGAAGCCCAAAAGAAGAAAGAATGAGAGATGCTGTAGTCACTGAAGCTAAAACTGTAAATGTCAAATAACTATTCTGGTTTAAAAGATCTGAGTTAAAGTTGTCTTGTGTAAAAAACAAAGAAAATATTTTCAAATATTTGTTTGAAGGACTTTTAGCCACAAATTTATGTGAGGAATCTATTTTATTTTATACCAAAAGTATCATTATGTAGGTACCATTTCTGTAATTTCTATGTATATTTTTATATTATCGTAAGTTATAAAATCTACCCAGAATCCCACTGTATGCCATTAAGATGCTTCTGTAACTAGCGCTCACCATTGTAGAGTCTCTTTCATTGCAATATGGTATGAAAAAGGAATGCACTTCCTTAAATTTTGCAAGTAGGCTACCTGGAGTTCTAAGATCTGCTTCTGAATATAACATGAGGGCAACTGCTTTCAGAATGCAGCCCACTGCTCTGGATTAGCCAAATTTGCCTCTAGATCTCACAAGGAAGCTGCTGCCCTGATAACAAGCCATAATCAATACACACTGTTCAGTCTGAGTTTTACTTTTCTCAAAAAGTAAAAAACAAAGAAAAAAAAAAAACTTTTCTGACTGCATTGGCAACTGGAAACACTAGAGGGAGTCATGAGCACACATTCCTCTAAAACTGATACCCCATACCCTTTTCTGTCTGATCTCAACCTGGGTTCGCCCAGGGAAGGGAACTCAGCTGTAATCAGCCCCAGGATTACCTGCTATCGAAACACACTGCCCATCTACACTTGACTAGCTCACAAACAGGCCATCACTGAAACCAGCCGGGCCCAGTGACATTGTAAGCCTGGCCACAAGTTACTCCCAGCCCCCTGCACTCATCCTTTCCTCCCACACCCACTCTGGGCTTAGCTATCTGACTTGATTTGGTCAATGAGACATCAACAAGGGTGAGGTGAGCAGAGACTGAGAAAGTGCTCCGGAGGTAGAACTTGCCTTCTGGCTGTTTTGGGGAATCTTACATCCACTAGCATGTGAAGCCCAGGCTAGCCCACCAATGACAAGAGGCTCGTGGTCAGTTCATCTCTGCTGTCTCAGCCCACACTGAGCTGCCAGACACGCAAGTGAGGCCAGACTAGACCACAGAGACTTCACTGAGCCAGCCCAGGCCAGAACCACCACCTAACTCAGCCTGTGGGTCGCGACCCCTTTGTAACAATGAAAATACATCCTGCATATCAGATATTTACATTGTGATTCATAACAGTAACAAAATTATAGTTATCATAACAGTAACAAAATTATATTATGGTTGGGGGTCACCACAACATGAGGAACTGTATTAAAGGGTCGCAGCATTAGGAGGCATTAGGAAGGTTGAGACCCACTGACCTAACTGATCCACAGAATTGTCTTACACCCTTAACTTTTGGAGTAGTTTCTTATTCCAGCAAAAGCTGGAACACATAACTGATATGTGCAGTAATCCTAAAATCGGCAATGACCTGGGCAATGACCTTGATGATGACTGTAACAAAGGCAGCCAGATGTAAAGAGCTTTCTACCTATAAAAACTCCACTATACCACAAGGTCCTCCCCCACAATGCTACATCTTTTGTTAAAGCATTTATGATTTGGGTCCTCAACAAAGCATGCCTTCACGATCAGTTTATTCTTGATCAATATTCTTGTGATGTGTCTATTTCCACCATAATCTGTGTTATTTTTTTTTTTTTGCTTACTGCCTTGTCAACAAAAAAAATTGTTCAACTCAATTAAAAAACAGAACTTTAAAAGATAAACCTTTCAAATATTCCGTATGTTCAAAACTTTTCATAATTAGATGTTGAGACAAAAAAAGATACCATATTATGCCACGTATAATGAGCACTTTGTCAATATTTTTGAAGGAAAAACAAAAATGTGTGTTGTACAAGGATAGTACCATTTGTTACCATCACATAAAATTTCTTGTATCTTTTGTCTATTCTGCTGATGCATTATTATTTGTTACATAAAATTTCTTGTACCATAATGAGTTAAAAAAAATCAGCGCTAAAATCCTTTATAATACAAAAAAGTACCTAAATATAAACAAACAAAAATTTGAATTGAAACAAAAGATTGTTTTCCTGAAAGTATGGGTCAAAAACATAGCAAAAAAACTATTTTTCACTTACTGGCTTAATACAACACTATAAAACTATGGCACAGTAATGAATGTTTCGGTCTCCCCAAAATTCCTATGTCAAAACCTAATCCCCAATGTGATGGTTTTAGGTATTAGGAAGTGGGGCCTTTGAAACATGATTAGGTCATAAGGGTGGAACTCTCACAAATAGGATTAGTGCCCTAACAAAAGACCCGGAGATCTCCCTGGTCCCTTCCACCACGTGAGGTTACAGCAGGAAGATGACTGTTTGTGAACCAGGTGGTGGATCCAAACCAGACACCAATTCTGCTAGTGCCTTGATGTTGGACTTCCCAGGCTCTAGAGTTATGAGAATTAAATTTATGTTGTTTATAAGCCACAAAATTTATGGAATTTTTTTTTTTTTTGAGACTCTATTACCCTGGCTAGAGTGCCATGGCCTCAGCCTAGCTCACAGCAACCTCAATCTCTTGGACTCAAGTGATCCTCTTGCCTCAGCCTACTGAGAGCTGTGACTATAGATACCCCCTGCAACTCCTAGCTAATTTTTCTATTCTTAGTAGAGACAGGGTCTCACTCTTCCTCAGGCTTGTCTCCAACTCCTGAGCTCTAGTGATCCACCTGCCTCAGCCTTCCAGAGTGTTACAGGATTACAAGTGTGAGCCACTGTGCCCAGCTATGGTATTTTCTTATAACAGCCTGAGACAAATCATGGCCTCAGGGATTGTTCTGTTCACCACTTTATTCCCAGCATTCAGCATAGTGCCTAGCACATAGTTACCTCTCAAAAAATAGCTGTAAAATGAACATAGAAAGGGATTAAAATGAAAAGAGAGGTCCAGAACACTCAAAAGAAAACCAAACATGTGTCCCTAAATGAACTTCTGCTTCTTGGTCATTCACTTGCTCCACAGGGGGAGATGCAGAGCTGTGGCCCAGGCCCCTCACTCACCCACCTTACTGAGGCAGCTAGATTAATGAGTGTGCCCTGCCCCTCATCAAATACCTTGACCACTGTCTGTGGCCACATTGCGCCCCCCACCCAGGTGAGGTGTATGGTCAAGAGTTGGTCTGTTTTCAACCCTGTTTACACCAAGTGTTTGTAATTGAACTGCTTAAATAAATATCATGTGAACTAGTAAAATGAATTTTAAAAGAAAAGAGTTTCTGTTTCCTTGACAACAAAACTGAATGCTTTGGAAAGAGCATATAAAACTGAAGTTGAAAAAACTGCCATCAAATTAAGTAAGAGATGTAATTATCAAGAACTGGATAAAAGTATACCTGAAAAGATTCAGATTATTACCTAAGAATTATTAAATCTTACTCTCATTTAAAGAGACTGAGAATACTGAAATTGTAGACACTGTATTAAGGGTATATTTTAAGAAAGACTGACCACAAGAAACTCAGAGGACCATACACAGAGCAAAGGCCTTGACCTCACATCAAAATATGATAAATGAATATACATGAATAAATAGGTTGTAAATTATTATAAAAAGTAAATGGTGGATTTGTATGTAATTTTTACCTAACATTTTTATTTAACCAACCAGTTTCTGGTCTTGACTGCCAGGAGTTACAGTATCTTCTTCTAGACAAAGAAAATTTCCAAGTCAAATACGATCACTCCAAAGGCCACTGACCTGCGGAATGGTGGGAATCCACAAAGAAGTATGTAGGTGATCACACCAGCCGCCCAGATGTCCACCTTCAAGCCGTAGCTGTGAAAACAAAGTGGGTGGGAAGTGAAGAAATAGAGATACAACTCCTAGGAACCTTCCACAGGACTTAAGAATTGCCTTTGTTAGGAAAAAGGGTCTTTGGGATGTCAAACTCTTCATTTTATGTAGAAGAATTAATTACCCTGTGCGCAACATCATCTGTTTTTTTCCCAACCCAAACACAAGATTGGCCTTGGAACAAAAGGCCAGGCCTAGGCTCAGCTAGATAAGCACAAACTCTAGTTCCTGAGGTCAAAGTCATGGAGCCAGTTACAGTGTCCCTCCTCCACTCTCCACCTTCACAGGAGGCACTGAACCACAGTCAGCAGTAACAACAAAAACAGACCTTTACCCACTAAAGCAAAGTATTAATCAAAACCACCAGGAGTCTCACCCAGTTTCAGCAATGATTTCTGGAGCCACATAAGTTGGTGTGCCACAGACTGTGTACAACGGGCCTTCCACCACAGTGGCGAGCCCAAAGTCTCCTAGTTTCAAAGACTTGGTTCCATCAGGATATTCACACACCTGGAACAGAAAGCAGCTGCCATTTAGACATTGTTTGTTTTTTTTTTCCCCCCAACAATTGCAAAAGGTTGGCTTAGAATTAAGCAAAAAGAACACAAAATACATTTATTATTAAATTCAAATGAAATGTCTCCTTGTGATACTAACACCATGATTTATCTTTGTTGGTTTAAAGTGCTAATTCTTCTCTTCAGAGATTTTGCACAATTTTGTGAAATTTAGAAAAGATGGTACTTTCCACCTTTGCAGAAAGTTCCTTACTCAGGCATATAATGGACACACGTGCTTGCATACATAGTAGTTAGGGTGTAGGTGGCTGTTTACCTGATGGACTTGAGAGAGGCCTTTAAGCATGGAGGTAGGAAACTGGCCTTTATTTAGTGTTCAGTACTGTATTTGTGAGGTACTTCAAAGTGTGATTTATTAAGCATCTACCAAAGCACTAGGTGTTCTCCAAGAGACTTCCCATGTCTAGTTAAGAAAATAAAATGAGGGGATAGAGACCTTGTTTTCTGGTTAGTCAATGATGAAATATAAATGTCATGTAGGGGGAAATTTTGTAAGTTTAGAAAGAACGTGGCATCTGGGATCAGACAGCCTGTACTTGAATAACAACTTCACTCATCTCTTGGTTGACCTTTGAAAGAAACATAACCACTCTGTGTTTCTTCATCTGTGAAGTGGGATGATACTGGTATCTTCTTCATGAAGTTGGTATGAAGAGAAAATGAGACAAAGCTCAGAATGAGGCTCAAAAAAATTCCTTCCATTCAAGACGTAAATAGAAAACAGATCACGCTCATGGATTGGCAGAATCAAAGTTGTGAAAATGGCTGTACTCCCCAA
The DNA here is from genome assembly GCF_000181295.1 of Otolemur garnettii. NCBI lineage: Eukaryota > Metazoa > Chordata > Mammalia > Primates > Galagidae > Otolemur > Otolemur garnettii. The sequence goes on along the minus strand of NW_003852436.1, from coordinate 10,077,882 downwards.
AGTGATTTACAGATTCAATGCAATTCCCATTAAAATACCAATGTCATTTTTCACAGATCTAGAAAAAACAGTTTTACTCTTTGTACAAAACCAGAAAAGGCCCTGAATAGCCAACACAACCTTATGTAGTAAGAGTAAATCAGGAGGCATCATGTTACTAAGACTTCAAGCTATAATACAAGGCTATAGTAATCAAAACAGGACGGTACTGGCACAAAAATAGAGAAAAACGTATGAATCAGAACAGAGAACAGAGATGAAATAATCCTCATATTAACACCTGATCTTTGATAAAGCAGACAAAAAGATACACACTGGGGAAAAGAATCCCTATTCAATAAATGGTGCTGGGAGAACTGGATAACCACAGGTAAAAGACTGAATCAGGATCTGTTCCTCTCACCACTCATAAAAATTAATTTACAATGGATAACAGACTTAAACATAAGGCAGAAAACTATAAGAATTCTAGAAGAAAATGTTGGAAAAATTCTTATAGATACCAGAGAAAGAATTTATGAAGAAGACCCCAATGGCAATGATGGCAACAATAAAAATAAACAAATAGGACTTGATTACATTAAAAAAGTTTCTACACAGCCAAGGGCCCATTTACCGGGGCAATTGGCCACCTTCCGGTTTGGGGAAAAACATTTGCGTGCTATACATCTGATAAAGGGCTAAATAATCAATAACTAAATTGGAACTAGTTGATCAACTCTCAAGCACGTGTATGGAAGCAAAACTGAAAGGAAATCAAGCAGGTGGGAGGGGAGAGGAGGTTGAATTCACAACTAACTGGTGCAATGCACATGTTCTGCGGGAAGGGCACGCTTATAACTTTGACCTAAAATGTGCAAAAGCAAATTATGTAACCAAAATGTGTGTGCCCCCATTCTGAAATTTTAATAAATGTTCCTTCCATTTCCTGGAAAAAATAGATGATTAAATTAGATAATTATTGCATAGGAAAAGGTTTAAAAATGCTAGTGAAGATGTAAATGTTTATGCTGA
>NW_003852436.1:10071545-10076617 GCF_000181295.1 Otolemur garnettii | reverse complement strand
AAAAATTAAAAATTTTGCTAGGCATGGTAGCACCTGCTGATAGTCCTAGCTACTCGGGAGCTGAGCTTAGAAGATCACTTGAGCCTAGAATTTCAAAGCTACAATCAGCTATGATCACTCCAGCCTGGATGATAGAGTAAGATCCTGTCAAACAAAAACAAAGAAAAAAAACTAGACACAACATAAATAGCTAAAAACAGCAATGACTTAGTAAATTATGGTATATCCCTATAATAAAATGCCATGTTTCCCCGAAAATAAGACCTACCCCAAAAATAAGCCCTAGCAGGATTTCTATGCATTTATTAAATATAAGCCCTACCCCATAATAAGACCTAGGGATGGGTGTGGCTATGCAGATATGCAGATATGCTGCATAGCCACACCATGCATTTTTTCAGCACAGAGAGGTAAGGAAGACTGGAATACCTTTTATCTGCCACAGCTCCTTTCTCCAAGCCGTTCACACTTGCGTGGGTACGCATGTGGTTACCTTGGTCACAGGCATCCTATTGCGCAGTGTGAACAGCTAGGGAAAGGAGTTCATGCATCACTAGCATCAGCCCCACCAACAAAGTCAGGTTCCAGAAGAAGATGATTTAACTGTATTTGAATAAATGTAGATTGTTGTATTATACTTTACAAAAATAAGACATCCCCTGAAAATAAGCCCTAGTGTGTCTTCTTGAGAAAAAATAAGACAGTGTCTTATTTTCAGGGAAACACGGATATCACACACTAAGAAGCTCTTCTCAAATAAATATGGTAAATATTCACTACATTACATGGAGTAAAAAAGACTCACAATTATATATAAAATATAATAGTCCAAAATGTTAACAACTTTATCTCTAGGTAGTAACATTAAGAATTATTTTATTGGCACCAGTTATAAAAAAAAATTAAAAGGAAGGATTTTCCTTATACTTTTTAGTGGTTTTCGAAATGCTCACAGTGAATGTGTACTGGCTTCCTAATTAGAAAAAATTGATTTTATATATAAGCAGACTTTCCTTATGGAGTAGAAGTCTGAAAGTTACATTCTAAATGAACACTTTGGGACGCAGACAAGTGTATTTCACAGCATAATTCAGATCTGCCCGTGGAATTCGTCACTTGTTTGTAGAGTCTATTTCCCTCTTGAGTGTCCATTTTGAAAACACTGCATTTCAGAGATGAATGGCTGCAGAGACGTAGTCTATATTCACGTGTCTTTTTCTATTTTTATATTTTAAACGTCTTTAATTTTTCTTTCTATTTTACTATGAACTGAATCAGATTTCATCTTAACCACTACTAACTAAAGGAGAAGAAAAATTTACAAAATGTTTTGTTTTTTCAAGATAAGCATGTTAACAACATCATCTACTAGTCTGGCACTTAATGAGAGGGAATAATTGAAATGGTCATCAATAAAAAGCATCAAGAACCCCAGGGCAATGAGCCAATGAGTCCCGGCTTTATGGGAAATTTACAGAGGATGCATGGTACCTGTGATGTATAAAAATGTTTTTCACGTTAGTATTTTAATAACTTATTCTACTCTTATAATATACACATACCAGCACATATCTTTATGACTCTAAAGTCTCACAGGAGTAATGATGAAGATTTGGAGTCCCTCATAGATATTTCTAATTGAGTCAGCCCACACTCAGCAGACACATAGTCCAAGCTATTAATGATTTGTCCTGAAGTAACAGAATCCAGATCTTCAGTCATACCACAGTCTTAGGACAACTTTCCATCTATTATGTTTAATGTAAACATTAACGAGAACAATCTGATTACAGTTAGAATTTATGATATGTTTACCGAAATCCAGACTTCAGAAAGAAATTCCGAAGTAATTGCAATGATAAGAATATTATAACCACAATTTCAGTAAATGTCTGTAACATGAGAATACAAAACGTTTTTATTAATGTCATTGCTGTTTTGTTCTCACTACTTAAATATACACTCATTAGGTATAATTTTGAAAAATAGTGTTTACTTTAAACATTCAATTTAGAATTGCCTAGGGGTATTTAGGGGTTGTTAGATACTCAGAAGTCCCAGACGTACTGTTTTTCACATACCCTATAAAGAATTCAGAGTCAGATGCAGGAGCATAAATAGAAGGGGACTGGACAGTCTATAATCGCTGAATTATGTCTGGGAGAGTAATATTCCTTGGCTAAACATCAAACAGGAAGTGTCATAAGGGGTAGACAAGCCTGAAATAATATTTTATTTGATTCATCTCTCCCCAGTGCTAGCAAATATGTAAAAGATAATATGAACACATTTCACATCTTAGCTGGAGATTTTCTTCAAAGCATATATACACAGGATACACTGCTTTAAGAAACTAACTTTAGTCAGGCACCATAGCTCATGCCTGCAATCCCAGAACTGTGGAAGGCAGGGGTGGGCGGATTGCTTGAGGTCAGGAGTTTAAAACTAGCCTGGGCAACACAGTGAGATCCCATCTCAAATTTTTAAAAAAGGTAACATTTATTTCAATAAAGAGGTGAAGCAATGAACTGGGACTCCAAAGGTTTTCTGGCAGAGTTCAGTTCTCCCCAGTAACTGACACTCTTATTAAGAACTTTCAAGATTTGGGTGGCGCCTGTGGCTCAAGGAGTAGGGTGCCAGCCCCACATACAGGAGGTGGCGTGTTCAAACTTGGCCCCAGCCAAAAACTGCAATACACACACACACGCAGAACTTACAAGATTTCAATATTCTCTCAAACAACATATTACTAGACTTCTATAGTTACTCCATTGGGCAATTAGAAAAAGAACTATTATTCCTATTTCACAGATGAAGAAACTGAGGTTACTGGTAAGTAGCCAAGCAGGGATTCCAGCCAGAACCATTCTTTGTTCTACCGTATCTTTCTGCAATAGATTCTATATCTGAAAAATAACTGAGTAGACCTACCCAAACCCTGCCTATAGCCTGAACCTGAATAAAGATTTTGAGTGAATGTATACAATCACAACTATACAGGCTCCAGCCCTGCAGTGTTCAAATGCCCCACCACATGCTGAGAGATGCCTCCATCAAAAATTGCTCTCAGGATGCAAAAATAAAAAATGTGAGGAATGCAGATCCCACAAAGTCTAAATAAAATGTCAACACAAAGATTTAAAAGGACTTCAAATATGAGAAACCAACCCTCTTCTCTCCCCTGTCCCCAGAACTCCTGGCAAACCTGAATTTATCACTGGTCTCTCATAGTTAACTCTGACAGGGCACCACCGGGCTGTAACTCACAGCATTAACAGCCACCCCTGTGCTCCCTGACATGGCCACCCATCCATCTCCACTGGCAGGGTTTTAAATTATGACACGGCTACCAGGGAAGGGGATGCAAATCAGATGTCTGAATGCTCTGGTGTTTAAAAGCTGAATTAGTTCTTAGAGACAGAGAGGCTGACAGTCACCCCGGGTGTTTACTGGGAGTGCCTTCGTGGTACTTTCTCCTCCTGGGCCAATGCACCTGCTGACCAAATCTGGAAACTGCTGAGTGATCACGTTCCAATGACAAACACAACATATTTTACTTAAGACACATGTGGCTGAGGTTGTTTCTGAAGCCTGACCACAAGGCCCATCTCCATCGCACATTAGCCTCATCCAGACGTCAGGTTTGTCATCATCTTCAGTCTTCTCCCCTCTGGGCACCACCCAGGGGTTGGTGCAGGTACGGGAGGAGAGGGGAATACTCCTAGGACGGGTGAGACCAGATGAGGAATGTAATTCTGATGTGCGGGCTACATTCTGACACATATCACGTTGGAGGTATCAACCCCTCTTGTACTATCGACCCTTTATGCATAATCAGAGTAAGGAAGCAGCATCAGACCTGGAGGGTACTTCGCATGCATCAGGAACTGGGAATAGAAAAGTAAGAGATGGGAGGAGAGAGTCGGATCTGTGAGCAGGGAAGGGAACACTCCCTGGTTTATAGGAAAGTTCACTAATGCCTCCACCACCTTCTTGGCTGGGCCTTAGCAATCAGAGCTGTAGGACAGGTGGCTCCAGAGTAACCAGTGTCTCCCCAGCAGCCCTGGGCCCCCATATTTACAGAGAACAGAATAACTGGAGCCCCAGGGATGACGTAGGCTGTGCAGGGCCTCCTCCTTAACGCCACGGGATGTATACCTGGTCACACCTAGAGAAAGCCCTGCTGCCCCCTCTTCTGAAGCCCCTGGCTCCAGTCAGAGGACAGAGCACTCTGACAGATGCTGAAGGCCTTGACGGCGAGACGTCTGAGGAGAGAACCTACCATCCTCACTCCCAGCGGGGCTCAGTGTACAACTGTCTTCACTGCTCGTTAGAGTTGACACAACCAAGTCCATAATACTCTTTCTTGTTTGTTTATAGGACATTTAGAAATATATAAAAAACAGGGACTCTGCACTAGCCAAAAAAAAAAAAAAAAAAAAATCCCAGATCTGGTCTCAAAGCCCATCCTTTCAACAAGTACTGGTGAAGTACAAGCACGAAGCAGGCTGTGTTTGAGTGCCAGCTGCCAGCCGAGTGGCCATCACTGGTCAAACTCACTTCACATGTCCACTCTGTGCTGGCTCCAGACTGTCCAAGGTATTAAAGATATAAAGATAATTAAGATACAAACCTCGCCCCTGCAGTGTATACAATCCAAAGAAGAGAGACAAGTAAATGATAAAAGTCACAACACCACGGCAAGTGCAGCAGAAGCCAGAGGCGGCTGTGACTGGACTCTGCCCAGAGTCTGGGGTGATGTCAGACGATCTGCCCAGTGCCTTGTAAGATGAATGGCTTTGCCACATTGCCAGGGAGGGAGAATGTTGCACGTGGAGACGGACATGGACAGAACCGATGGAGATGTACAGCTATTGATGGTCACATCCTTACTGAGGAGGGGGAAAACTGTGTTTGGACTAACATGATATGGAAGAGGTAAGTAAGCTCACTCCCCAGCCGTCATCAAGATGACACTCAGCTCCACACGGTGGAAACAGAGCAACCCACTCTCGTGTGTGTGTGGAGGGGTGTGCATGCCATGCTCCCAAAACAGCTTCTGTAAAATCCCC
>NW_003852436.1:10041566-10071156 GCF_000181295.1 Otolemur garnettii | reverse complement strand
CTGGGCTTAAGCGATTCTCTTGCATCAGCCTCCCAAGTAGCTGGGACTACAGGCACCTGCCACAATACCCAGCTATTTTTTTGTTGCAGTTTTTAGCCGGGGCCAGGTTCAAACCCACCACCTCTGTATATGGGGCCGGTGCCCTACCCACTGAGCCACAAGCGCCGTCCGTTCACATCTTTTATGCTGAGATGACTACTTGTAAAATTAGACTACTTGTAAAATTCTGCCCAGCACATAAATGAACCACTGGCATGTTCCACTTCTGCCTCCGATAGGCTCTAATTCTGTCTTAATTCTCCAGAAGTTTTTGCCCCATAAAGTGTTTTCCTTTAATCAGTACCATCCATCAAAACATAAATAAAAATTTATCTTCTTGCGTCTAGTAAAAAGTAAATGTAGATCAAATTAAGAAATCCATTAGTATTTTATGGTCCTTGACACAAGTCTTGCTGATTTTTTAAATGTCAGTCTCCGCAGGATTGGTACTGACTCTCAACTAACACTGTTTGTAAATAATTACAGTCACTTTAAAAGAAGAGCCACAGAGCTGGACCAGGAGAAGCAGGGCTGACATACCAAGAGATTCTCGGGCTTGATGTCCCTGTGCACGATGCTGAGGCCGTGGAGATACCTGAGGGCGTTGGCCAGGTTGTACACCATGGCGCTGCCGTCTCTCTCCGTGTACTTGGTTGAAGAAGTAATTGCATCAAAGAGATCTCCACCCTACAGGATACACAAAAGAACACAATCCAGTCATCAACCGTGCAGTCCTATAAAGGCAGGGGAAAGGGTTCACTGTCCTGGAACAGATGAGGAAATTGATACAAGCACCACAAAAACTGATGATTGTAAAGAAAGTTACAAGGTAGCAAAACCGTTTACTGATGAGGTCCTTCAAGACTGTCATGTCTTGCGATTGGGCACCAAGGAAATCTCCCAGTCCTTACTTTGACTAATTCCATCACCAGAAAGAGCTCCGTTGCTGTTTCCATCTCCTCAACCAGCATGATGATATTGGGATGCTTCACGCGGCGCAGGATGGACACTTCATTCTCAATCAGGTGCTCCTGCCAAACGGAGAGTGTGGGGGCAGAAATCAGAGACCACAGAACCCTCCGCTCTCTCCCTGCGGCGTCTGTGGATCTGATGCCAATAGAAGCCTCTCTCCTGACACAGGGACAACCAAACCTTGGTCTTGCTGGTTCCCAGACGGACAGGACAGGTGACTGTGGATATCTTACTGTCACTACTAAAAAGAAAAGATTTCTAAACATCTCCTGAAAGGGGTCAGCGGTGCTGCCCTGGTACACAGAGCACACCGTCTCCCAGGTCTTCCGTGTCCAGCACCTGACGAGGCCGTGACGGCACCACAGAGTGGCCCACAGCACGGGGCTTCCCACCTCCTCGGAACCGCTTTTTGCTTTCAGTATACACTGAGGAACACAGACAAGGCGTGCCAGAATACTCAGCCTGCTCGTCACACACCACTTATGGTAGGGGTCCTCAAACTTTTTAAACAGGGGGCCAGTTCACTGTCCCTCAGACTGTTGGAGGGCTGGACTGTGGGCCCCGGGATGAGTCAGCTGCTAAGCAGGACAGGCAGCGGTGGCAAAAACACTCGGCGGGCCAGATAAATGTCCGAGGTGGGCTGCATGTGGCCTGTGGGCCGTAGTTTGAGGACGCCTGACTTACAGCATTAAACATTTTTAGGTTTTAAGTCATTACCAAGATGACTTGAATTGCATGCTAGAATTCAGGGAAAAGAAACTTTCTTCCTCTATGATGGAGTATGAAATCATCCACCAGGTGGATCTTCCTTATCATCTTGTATCTTAGAAATCTGGAAACATACAGTTCTGTGGGGACAACTATTCTCATTTTAACTCTAGTTAATCACTTCTCCTCTGAAAACACCACCTGATAGTCACGCCCACTGAGTCATGCAGCGGGGATCAGCACTGTAGCAAAATGTTGACTTACAGAATTAAGGCGTTATCTCAATACATCAACCCACGAATCATAACAGCGACTGCTCTATTTTAAACGAGACACAAAAACCTTTCAAAAATGCCTTATGGCCCTATTCCTTGGTCCTCACTAGCTTTCGTAATGAATTCAGTGTTCCAGTGCAGTAGTAATTTATGTTATCCCCAGGTCAGGATGCTAGTGAAGGTTCCTGCTTATCTTCTGTACCCATGTGTACAGTATTTTTATACTCTAAGCCACCTGAAATTCTTTTGACCACAGCTAGAGGTATAAATTGCAACAAATGAGTAAACAACATACAGAGAAACGCGTCCCGTCCCGAGCTCCTGCACGTGCCTGGCTGTCTTTCTTGAGCACTGAATGAGCTGTGTGTGTCCAAGCAGCCACTTAATACGTGTCGGCAGGTGACAGTGCAAACGTTAACCAGAAGTAGGGACAGAAAGGAAGCAACATTTCCCAGGATCTAGTCACTAATTGTCAGTGGCTGGGCAGGGCATGAGTGTAACGTCTGAACGCTTCATCCTTAGAACAGCCTTTAGAAGGTAAATGTAAACATGTGTTTCTGACATCCGGGTCCACATTCCTTGTACTATTCATAATCACTTTTCACAAAGGAATACTTCAGTCAATGTCAACTTGGGAATTTTTCTAAACAAAGATGATAGCTGGAAAGCTGAAAATATCCAGTTTTTCATAAAGAGAGAACAAGCAGCATCACACTGAGCTGGGGGTTAAGAACCGTACCAGGCTCTGTGCAGGGAGGAGGATCTGTGTGCCCTGCAATGAGCAGGGCTGGGAATCTTTTCCTGGCTTAGGACTCAACAAACGCTTCCAAATCTGAAATAACAGCAGCTCTTAGACCAACCAATCACAGCTGGGAAGCCGAGCTCAGTGTCTCCTACCCGCTTCCAAGGCCCATCTGTGTAAGTGACCAAGCAGCAGACAGCACCACGGTCCCTCCCCAGGGAAGCCTGTATAACCAACCCCTTACAGGCACAGAGACAAAGGAAGACTTGGCAAAGCCTCCAAGCACTGATTCACGTATTTTAAGCTTTCAGATCAACTGTGCCAAGCATGTCCTTAATCACACTAAAAAGCAGGGTTAGATATACTTCTGTGAGCACGTAAAAGCAAGCAAATGGATTTATTTCACTCTGCGAAACAAAGACAACAGAAGTTACTACCATGGCAGTAAAATGCTTTTTATTTTGAAGTTAAATGAATCTGTCACTTCCATTCTCCTCCTTGCTCCTCATTTTCTCCAAAGTTGGTAGAGTCTATAAATTTGCCTCTTTAGGAGCTCCATTTGTGATGCCAGTTTAAAGTGGTATCTGTAAAACAGCCCCATCACCAGTACCCCAAGCTCTCAACCTGGAGTTAAAATAGGATATCTTTCGCGTAAGGAGACTACAACTCCCCAAAGTCATTATCTTCTTCGAGAAAAGGCACAATGGAAAGTCTTCTGAGATGCACTGTAGAACTTCTGCTAAGGGCCACTGGTGCTTTCAATACTGAACAAGTATCACAGCTCCACTTTCCCCATTATTTACTTAACACTGTCTCAGCTCGCTGCACCCTACTTGGCAATGGCTAGTCCTTGAGGCAGAGTGAATGTTTTTCTTGGAAGGTGGAAGTTGGTAGCATTTGTTTCTCAACCTCTTTCTGTCCTAGTAAAATTGTTTATGAAAGAAAAATCCACTTCGTAAATGAACCACCAGAAACAAAAGAATTACAGAAAAATCTTACAAAACATGGTCTTCCTATTTCCTATGTAACCCATCTGTAGTCTTTGTTTTTAACACGTAAAAACACTCTCTAGGTTAAATTTTCCAAGAGAATATTTTTAATATGAATGTCACTTTGTCTTGAACCATATTGAACTTACATTGCTCCATCATCTACATTATTTATGTTAAGTGATTCATGATTTTAACTCCAAATAATTTACATATAAATCATTTCATGGCACTGTTCCCTGGTTCTGTGTGAGAGCTAATGACATAGAAAACTGCTAACTTGGCAAAGGATACGGCCTTATCTTTGGCCATGGTGATTTTTAATGTACAAAGAGAGAGAAAATAAACTCTCCCAATCCAGATTAGTTACACTGTCTCAACCCGTCCCAGCCCCAACAAAGAGTCCTCTCCTCCTGTGTTCTGTCTCCCTGAACGTGGCTGCCCACGTTGAACGTGGCTGCCCCAAGCCAGCTAGGAATTACACTTCAACCCTCCTTCTCTCACCCTCTAATAGCCACAATCCCTGCCCCTCTGTCTCATTGGTGGCCTCTGAACCCACCCACTCCCTTCTCTCTAGACCTCTCGCCAATCTCTCATCTAGACTGTCTTTGTCCAGAACTTTGTTTACCCACTTCTTAAGTCATTCCTATTTATTCCTCAGGACCAGATTAGACCTCTCCTTCTCTGAGAAGCCTCCCTGCTCACTCCAGGATGGGCCAGGTGCCCTGCCACACGCTCTTGCCCCACCTGTACTTCCTCCATCCCTGCTCTGTCCTGCTGTGTTTTAATCCTCCACGTGCTGGTCTGTAATGCTTTGGAACTGAGAGCGTGTGGAGGTTTGTATTTACCTTTCTCCAGCACCCAGCATGGTTAGTTGCTAACAACCAGTATGTACCGAAGTGCTTGTGTGAATAATCACTTCTCCCATTGCGTCGGCGCTGCAGCGGCTTCACAGCTGACATCAGTGTTGCTTTGTGAATATTGCTGAATACAGTAAGGGACAAAATGTTCATACTGCCATATGTGATATCTGTGGCAAATGTAAGTAGTAGATTGAACAATGGCCACCCAAAGATACCAAATCCAAATTCCTACAATTTGTAAATATTAGCTTGCCTAGAAAAGAGGTTTTTGCAAAAGTGATCAAGGATCCTGCAGTGAAGAGATGACCCTGGGTTATGTGGGGTGGGGGTGCTAAACGCCTGTGCAAGGGTCCTTATAAAAAAGAGGGAGATGTGTTCAGACAGCAGAGGAGAGATAAACACAGAGGAGAAGGCGCCAGGAAGACAGAGGGAGAGATTGGAGTGAGGGGCCCGGAGCCCAAGAACACTGTCAGTCACCAGAAGCTGCTTTCAGGCAAGGAATAAATTACCCTCACAAGCGCCGGAGCAGCATGGGTTTCTGACTTCTAGCTTTCAGAACTGTGAGAAAATAATTTTCTGTTGTTTTAACCCACCAAGTTTGCAGTAATTTATTCCAACAGCCTCAGGAAACTAATACAATATACTTCTGGATTTATGTCCTGCCTGGGCCCATGCAGATGACGAATGCAAAATCGTATCAGGTGGGAAGAGAAAGCAGGACCACTTCTAAGCTCAGGGCTTCATACACTGTGGGAATTCAATAAATATTTATTTAGAAGGAAAGAGAATATTAGAGCTGGAAGAATTCTTAAACTTACAAATACCATAGCCTTCAAAACAGCCTCCATAAATCAGGCCCCAAGGCAGCTCTTGCCATAATCTACTTAGACGGTCCCAACACGCTTTCTGTCCTCGGCCCTGGTGTGGGCGGCTCTGGCCACCTGGTAGGCTGTTCTCCCATCTCTGCCTATTGAAATCCCGCCCACGGTTCCTGCTCCAACCCCAGTACTTCTTGTGCACTGGAGTCTTCAGCAGTCACCTACCTCTCTCCACAGGCTTCCTCTGAACTGCCATAACACTCTTTGCAGAATTGGTATTAATTTGTCAAATTACCCTATGCCTAGCCCAGTGTCTTACACACAGAATACACACTCCAAATCTGAATGAATAAATTAATCTAATAATGCTCATGTACATTACAGATAGCAAACAGAAGGCAAAAGGAGGATTCCTCCCCCCTCCCAGGTTCTTATCACATGAAGAAATTGATAAATTGAACTTACAGAGGAATCACGGTAGACTTGCCAATACTATAAACCAACAGCACTGAATCCAGCCACTGCTTTGCGTCTGGGCGACTTTTTAGAAGCTATCTGAGTCTCTGTTTCTTTATCTATAAAACTGGTACTTCTGTTCTGTAAGTCATTAAGGCAGTGTGCAAAGTTCCTATATATCCAAAGCTAGATAAATAAGACGTTTTAACAAATGACAGATATGTTCAGACATATTCAGTATTATTAATTTTCTGTATACAACAAGGTGACCGGTAATACCCCAGAAAAGAGGTTGAGTGCCACCCTCTTTAAATATTTTTTAAAAGCAAATTCTCTGTACTGTTTTTTCTAAAAATAAAACTTATTTATTTATAACAAATTGAGTTTTGAAATTATAACTTTATATAATTTTAATGTGGAAACAGTTGCTCAATAAGGAAGATGTAAGGGTGGAAAAAACACATGGTTATGAATTATAAAAACAGAATGACATTCAGTAATAAGAAAAATAAGATATAAATGTTTGACATGATCTACCCACTGGCCTCAGCACATCATGTACCAGATAAAATTTATTTTGCATAAAAAGATCTCTTTTTTTGGCTCGGTGCCTGTGGCTCAAGTGGCTAAGGCGCCAGCCACATACACCTAAGGTGGCAGGTTCGAATCCAGCCTGGGCCTGCCAAATAACAATGATGGCTGCAACCAAAAAATAGCCGGGCATTGTGGCAGGCGCCTATGGTCCCAGCTACTTGGGAGGCTGAGGCAGGAGACTTGCTTGAGCCCAGGAGTTGGAGGTTGCTGTGAGCTGTGATGCCATAGCACTCTAAGCTTGAGGCTCTGCCCAAAAAAAAAAAAAAAAAAAAAAAGATCTCTTTTTTTGATTATGGAGACAGCTGCTTATGTTTTAATAGGTAAATAATATCCTTACCATGGCATTTTTTTTTTCTTTTTTGAAAAAAAAATTTAATATAGTTGTATATAACCCAGCTTCCCAAATTTTGACACATTCTGCTTAAATCACACAATTCCAGAAGGAAAGAGCAACTCTTGGTGAAATGGCTACCACCGTTTAAAGAAGTCAGTACTATTATTAGAAGAAGAAAAGCATATTAAAGTATTTAAAGAAAATTAAATATAAAGAAAAGAGAACATTACTTATTCAAGGGGGCATTTTGCAGTCTTTGCCTCATTAATCATCACCATGTAGTGAAAAAAGTAAATAATAAATTTGCCTCCTGGATTTTCTGTTAGGGGTTCTAGGAAGATTTTTCTAAATTTTATCATAACATTTTAAGTTTTTTATTAAAAATATACAATTCTGTAGAAGCCAAATGAAGACTACTTTAGGAGTCCCAAAGCAATAAAATCACTACTATCCCATCAAGTCCTGCTAAACGTAAATTTTAAATTCCTCTGGCATATTAATAATGTTAATAGTTAACGTGTTAAATTTTTCGTATATGGTGGCAGGTTTCCATGTCTTCCACGCTTTAATTCAAGAAACCTTAACAATGACCTTATGTCTTAGTTATTATTAACAACCAGGTATTAGAGGAAGAAACAGAGGCACAGAGGGATTGAATAGTTTTTCTAAGGTAACACAGCAGGAAACAGGCAGAGCCAGGAATACACTTTATACAACCTGGCTCTAGAGCACCAACGTCCAACAGACACATAATATGATTCATATGTGTAATCCTGAATTGTCTATCGGTCACATTAAACATGTAAAATGCAAGTAAAATTATTTTTAAAATGTAACTTACTTAACCCAATATATCTCAAGTATTTTCATTTCAACATGTAATCAAATAGAAGGATACTGAGATATTTCACATTCCTTTTTTAGTACTAAGATAAGTCTGCAAAATCTGGGGTGTATTTTATAGTCACAGCATATTCCAATTCAGACTGGCCACATTTCCTGAGCTATGTAGCCATATGTGTCTGGTAGCTCCAGTGTTAGACAACATAGTTGCAGGGACGGCTCTGTTAACAGAGATACTACCAGAAAGGAATCTGGACAGGTCTTTGTTATCACTTTTATGCAATATTTACTGTTTCCAAATATAGTTAAAGTATCAGTAGCTCTAGTAGCATTTTACCAGTTGATCTTTCTCCAGTCACAGTTTCAGAGTGGGACAGAAGATTAAAGTTTGTCTTACTGGAAAGACAATTCTACACAGTGCTTCAGTTAATTTTGCATCAGCTCTTAAAACACAGAGACAGGGGAAAGGGAAGATTTCCTTCCTGACTAGAATAACGAAAATAACATTCTCCTCTGGGTCAAAGTTTCAGCAGCCCCTTCTTAAGATAGGGGTTTCCTAAGCTAGGGGTTTCCCAACTGTGATGCAAACCCACTGTGCATATATCACCTAACCAGGTCCCACTGCATCATTTCCACAGGACTTGGGAGTTAAAGGGGAAGCAACACAACCAGGAGTTCATGTCACCTTTTAATAAAGTCTTTTGTTTCTGACCCAGGAATCTTGTGTGTTCTGCCAGCCTCTATGAAGCTAGAAAGCTAATTTGTAAGCTTGAAAGTAAAGTCTGAGACTCCTCACAGTTCTTGATGTAACTTTTGAGTGTTGCTGGATTTTGAAACAGGCATCTCCCAGAGAAAAGAACTTCTGTTTTTTAGTTAGGACCAAAATCAAATACTATTTCAGAATTAAAGTTTCCCGAAAATAGTAAGGAAAAAAGGTTAGACTGTTTCCCCCACTATTACCAGTAGTCTATTCCTGCTACAATTTGTCAAATCCCCACTTAAGTTCCTTCATCACAGTAAATATCTCACTGAGTTATTTCCATTTCTTTTACATAGCAGTTATCTTTACAGTACCTTTCCACAACATTTGGCTTTGTCTATAATCTTCAGGGCAAACTCCTTTCCAGTGGACCTATGGAAGAATCAGAGGAAGGTCATTTAAAGACATGAGTAAAAAACACTATCATTCCTATTTTCTCTGATAGCACAGACTCAGAAGAGAAACTTGGCTGCTTCCTCTGTGCAAAGACAATGCTAAGTGGAAAAAAGGGCCACACTTACACTAATTAAGTATCCTTTTATAAATATTAATAATTATAATATTAATCAACTGATATTTAAGGTATTTTAATTCTGTTGTATCAGCAATAGATAAAAAAATTTTTTTCCATATTTAAATCCAAAATAGTACTCTTAGGAGACAGAATAAAGTTAATAAAAAATCGATCAAATTTACTAAAAACTTTATTATCAAGGTGTCTCACATTAATACGCTACATCAGCCCCGTAACTCAGCACTGAAAAGTCCCCAGACTTGTGTTATTTATTTCTCAGCCGATACATCAGCGAGGATGTGGTGTCACACTGTTCACATTTTCAAATGCCCTTACTGGCATGAGAAACATAATTTACTTGGACATGAGAACCCTGATGTGATTATTTAATTTTCCAACCACCTTTAACATGATCTAATTTGAACATGCCAAAAACACCTGTTAGTTTAGGAAGGCAGCTTAATAAAGAACACCGCAATATTCTAAGGCCACGTCAATTTTCTCTAGGGCAGCTGTTTTGCCAGGTAATCAGCACACACCGATCAGGCCCAGTTTAGGACTGTAACTATTTAAATTGCTCCCTCTGTATAACATAAACTAAACCCTGCCAGGGATTTCAAACAAGGCTTTACAAGTCATATTTTGGATACTTAATGTGTCAATCTATGTACTAGAGCTAAGTAAAAAGGAGTTATCTTATGTACCAATAAGAAACACTAAAGCCTCACCAGAAGTGTAACAAAATGGAAAAACCATGAAAATTAGCCCTTAGAATAGGCAGGATGGGGTGTCTAAACACGAATCTAATCTGAGTATTTCTGGTTTTAATATTGTTTATAAAGGTCTGGAATGGGCAAAAGTAGGCTGACTCTGATCTTCAGTCTGATCAGAGTTCACATCTAACTATATTCAGTTAAGTGATACCTGAGAGGGAGGGTTACTGTGGGAATTAAATGACTTATTAGCAGTACAGCCTGAGAATGATGCCTGGCTCGGGTAAATGTTATAGGAGATTTTCTACCAAAATGACTGTTATTTTTTCCTGCTCCTCTCTGGCTTCTGGACGAAGCCAGCTATTTCTCTCACCCAAACGCACATCACTGCTTGATCCTCTACCTGTATACATACAATTTTTCTTGTTAAATTGCTTATGGGCATGCACAGTGGGTGGTCTCAAGGGTAGACCCTTTCAGGAAAGGGGGGAAAAAGACTTCCCAGACAGGCCTTTGGTTAAGAATAAACTTGAAGCAAAAAAGGTAGATAAACAAATAACTATGCTTCCTATCCACTCACCTGTCCATACATTCTTTGACAACTGCGAAATTGCCATCACCGATGACCTTCCCAATTTTGTACTTCTCAAGAAGAGCTGATTCAGAGCACCTGTTTCCATTCACACCTGCAAAAAGGATAAATGCAAAGTCTCAAGAAAACATAAGCATTTTATATTGATTCCTATGTGTTTATAAAACATTAAACTGCAATGCCTTTATTTTTAAATCTAGGGTGAAAGTAATCTCTGAGCATATCTCCTGAATAGAACATCTGAATCATCAATTTCCTTTTGACCTTGTTGGTTAGAATCAGAAACCACCATATTCAACAAATTAACAAATCTCTGAAATATCAGCTAAAATATAAGTGATCAAACTTGGGTGAAAAGAACATCTAATTAAAATTTTTCCAAACTTTTTATGAAGCCTTTTTGTCAATGCCCAAGAATAGGGAATAGCCAAGTGGCTGAGGTGGGAGGATCTCTGGAGCCCAGGAATTTGAGGCCAGCATGGGCAACAGAGCAAGACCCCCACATTTCTTTAAAAAATAAAAGAATGAGAATGGTGGGGAGAATGGGATGGTGGCAGGAATTTCGTCTTTGAAAGGTTCTCAAGATTCTCCAAAAAAGACAATTCTAACTAGACAAGATGTATTGTTAGGGCTAATGTATGGCTCAAAGCCTTCTTAGCAAGGTGTATGTGGGGGAGTTTAAGATGGCCCACTTTTCACCAGGATTGCTCAGCACATAACAGGCAACAAACAAACACATTTTTGTTCTCTGACTGCGAAAAAGGAAATACATTTAGGAGTTATGAGCACATCACTGTTAAGGGAAAATGAAAGAAGCCCAAGTCCCAAATTTAAAGCTGCAATAGCCTAACTAAAGACAGTTTGAGATTTTACGTAACTTGAAGCATACCCCACCCCCACAACGCACCCGCCAAGGCTCACTAGACTGCTAGGAGATATGATCACTGTCCTGTTTAGGAAGATGGTGATTTATCACAAGTGGATTTGGGGTGGCTACCAACTTCGCAGGGACGGTTTCCTTTACAAAAGTAATGATCAGATGGAGAAATACCTTCAGGACTCATGCAACGATCCAATTCAGGTCCACCATTTACATTGGAAGAAGATCTGCCATGGGCAGAAATCTGCTGAAGGAGAACGATCATGCTTTGTCAGGATTAATTCACAAATCTTTAGGTAGCTTAAAACAGACAATGCTTACGGGATGTAAAAAGTACGGATACAGAAGAGAGGACGCATACTCTTTCCTGCCTTTCTCCCTAGACATATTATTTTCCATTGAGATCAGATACCAAGAAAATTGACACTGTGTTACCTTTTCTTTTTTTTTTTTCCCCTTTTGAAATTGTGTTGTTTTGACTCCAGTGAAAAGAATTACAGGAGAAATTATGGCATCACAGCTGAACAAGGTACTTATCATTGGCAAAAATAAGGCTCAGAATTATAGGTTAATTCTAAGAGTTCCGAGCTAAACCCCTGGATCCTACGAGTTCAATTATTATACTTCCTCAAAATGCAAGATAGCTGGTAGATAAGCAAAATTTTTCAAAAGTTAACTTTCTGATTTTCTCCTGTTTTATTTTATTTATTTATTTATGTAGGTCAGTGAAATCATAGGCAGCCGCAGAAGCAGCCGCACAAGCAGCCGCACTCTGTGCTAGCATGCTTAAAAGCTAGAACATTTAAAACCAAGGTCCAGAGAGGGGACTTACAGGGAAGACTAAAAGAAAACTACCTCATCCTGTATTCCATTCCCACCCTCGGCATCTACACTTGCCCCTATCCCATCAGAGGCCTCCTTAGTTACTGGCAGTCCCTCCCATCCCACACTGTACTGAAAGAGAAATTTTTCCTAAGGAGAGTTGTGACATCATCCCCAGGAACCCAGAACTCCTTTGAGTCTTTGTCACCAAAAGAATAACCTCAAGCTCGGGCAGTGCCTGTGGCTCAGTGGGCAGGGTGCCAGCCCCATACACCAAGGGTAGTGGGTTCAAACCCAGCCCCAGCCAAACCGCAACAACAACAACAAAATAGTCAGGCATTGTGGCGGGCGCCTGTAGTCCCAGCTACTTGGGAGGCTGAGGCAAGAGAATCACCTAAGTCCAGGAGTTGGAGGTTGCTGTGAGCTGTGACACCACAGCTCTCTACTGAGGATAATAAAGTGAAACTCTGTCTCTACAAAAAAAAAAAAAGAATAACCTCAAGTTCTCCGGCCTGGTATTTAGGCTGCAATTTTGTCCACCTACCTACCTGTTCATCATATGTATATTATACTTGAATTAACTCAATGCCATTTTTTTGGTTAAGTTAAGCTTCCTGTTTTGTTGTTTTGTTTGTTGAGACAGTCTCACTCTGTTGCCCTGGGTGGAGTGCCGTGGCATCATAGCTCACAGCAACCTCAAACTCCAGGGTTCAAGCCATCCTCTTGTCTCAGCCTCCCTGAGTAGCTGAGGCTGCAGGTGCCCACCACAATGCCCGGCTAGTTTTTCTATTTTCAGTAGAGATGGGAGCTCTTGTTCAGGTTGGTCTCAAGCTCCTGAGCTCAAGCGATCCACTGGTGCTGGCCTTGTGGATTACAAGAGCAAGCCACTACACCTGGCCTAAACTTTGCAAGTCTAATTTTTCTGCTCTGAAAATGGAGATGGTAGCAGTGCCCAGCTCAAAGATGTGCTAGAGAATAAACATTAGCTCCTACCCATGAAACCATTTAGCAGTCACTGACATGTAACACTAACTTGATATTGGCTGATTAGTACCTTTCCTTAAAACATCTAACACAGAAACTTGAAAGGAGTGACTGAGAATGTTTTTGAATTGTTGAATGTAAAATGGCCATGAGACCTTACACTAAATAATTTATGCCACACCTCTTCCTCCTCTAATCCACCTGTAATCCAAGACTGAAGACTGCTAGTCATGAAAGTCAGAAATCCAAATTAACATTACTGGCTTCTATCGACAAAATTCTTAACAGAATAAAGACAAGAAGAATGTAATATTTCTGGAAAGTTAGGTATATTGCAAAAGATAAACAGAGAAATCTCTGGGGGTCCCCACTTGTGCCAAAGAATAAAGTGATGGGCCCGACAGACAGGATGTAAGGGTATACGGCACGCCTCCTGGGGAGGGGCCTAACTACGACTTGGACTACCCCTCACAAACGCAAACAATGTAACCTCATCATCTGTACCTTCATATTAATCTGAAATTAAAAAGAAGAATAAAGTGAGGGGGGATGTGGATTGCCAATGCTTAGGATGGCAGTGGCCAGCTTACCTGCATGTCTGAATCCACAGCGCAGAGCAAGGCAGCCCCACACACTTGGGCTGCCGCCAGCTGGCTCAGGCATCAGCACCGGGCAAGCACCATCTCCCCTCCTGACATTCAGGGTCACCGGACTTTGAGCAGCCTACAGTCCCACACCCACTGCTGAGGCCCTACAATCTACCTCTGTCCCTGCTCTCCCTGAGGCCTACTCGCTCAGCTGTCCTGAAAGCAGGTGGCATACATCTAACAAGTTCCTTTCTTGAGCTAATCTGAGTAAGATCTGGTTTACTGCAAGCTGACATGTCCTGTCTGATTCTAGGAAGGAAGACTGAGGAGGGGCTGGAATGCAACAATTTTTACCCCTCATCCATGTTCATGCGGACGAGTGATTCCTTGAAGTGTTTATTAGCTGAGTTCCCGTGAGCCATTATAACGTTCCTAATGTTTATTTTAATTCAATCCCCATTCCCATCCTATCCTGATACCTTGTACAAACCAGTAATTACAAACCTGGTTTGTGTTGGGATTCATGGGTGACAAGGAGCCGGGAAGGAGACCAGGAAACAGAACAGGGGCGGCAGCTGCCTCTCCTGTGGCTGAGAGCAGGGGGCAGCCCATGGGCTGAGGCCTACGGAGGAGGAAGCCCCGTGCAGGGGGAGAGGGCACAGCTACTTCACTCAATCACCAGGAAATGCAGCTTTCTTGGCAAATAATAACGGCAAGAACATTTTTCAAAACTCTCAAATTTAGTTTTTTTAAATGTTAAGCCTCAAACATTGAAAAAAACACAATATAGTGTTAACAGGAGTGACGTCTCAATTATTTATCCAAATACATTTCTTTGAAAATAAAGCTTTTATGAAGAGAATGAGAACATGGAAAAAAAATTTAATTTCGTTATAGTACAGCTGACCAGAAAGACATAATAGACAATCTTCCTTTTTTCTCCTTACTTGTCAGCAACAGCCACAGCAACAATTTGGGCTGTTTGAAAGGATACGAAGACAAAGGCACATGGTTATTCCTGCCCAGAAGTTTGCCATCTTATGAGGAGTCATAAGTGCACTTAAATTTAAAAGGCTTCCGTGAAACCTCTCAATTCCTGGGCAGGTGCTGATGGTTACACACGGCTCTGAGGGGCTGCGAGAGGGAGCCATTTTGCCACAGCACGAATCTGCACGTGTGCGCTCTCTCCAATCACCAGCAGTGATTAAATTCATCTGACTCGCCAATAATGGAGCTTAGCTTTCCCAAAGTACAAGAAAAGCTTGGTATTCACCAAGATTTCCGGACAGATCACGAGAAAAATGGGAACATCTATTGTAAAATATAAGAGAGAGCATTTCCAGTGCTGAGAGAGAAACCCAGACAAAAGCAACTTAACTGCAGGGGATATGGCTATGACTTCACAAAATTATCACCTTTTCCTTTGCAAAACCGTTGTATTTCCCTAGCCCTTGTAAGAGAATTAATTTTACTGAAGCAAGGATTAAATTAGTAGGAGAGAGATCAAATACGGCATTTATGATTAGACCTGCCCCTATTGTCAAACTGACAATTTGTATTAAAATCTCTTAAAATGCTAATTAGCATTCATGCTTCCATCAGCAACTGTGATGCTGAGACGGCACCAAGAAAAGTGCCGTGAGGCTGGGTGTTGGCGAGGTCCTCCTCTATAAAGCGGAATGGTTGCAGCATCTGCGCTCTTTCAAGATACTGTCCATGATTACCAATTGCTTCAGAAAGAAGGGATTATGCTTAAGGGTGGGAAGGAGAGGGGGGATGTATTTCCTGAGGAATTCCTGATTGGTTTAGGAGGAAGGTAAGAGCAAACGCCCTAAAGGTAAATACCCCAGGGTGTTCTGTCCTAAAGGTAAACACCCCAGGGTGTTCTGTGAGCTGCCTCCCTGCACCACCCAGACTTTCTGGCAGCAGCAGCTCATTTTTATGAGTAACCAAGGAAGGGAAATGCATAGGAATCCTCTTCTGCTAAGAATTTATTGAAGAAAGACTAGAAAACAGAGCAGAAAGAGCCATACAGCGCTCCCAATTGCTAGCACCATTTAAAACGGCACTCACATCTGAGTACACTGGGTGATGAGTAACACTCCAGCTGTCTGTGTTCTCAGCCAGGAAGTTAGGTCAGTGTCCCACATTAAATGTCTTTGAGAAGCGAATTGTTATAATTTCTACAAATTCAAAATTTAAAGAGAAACGTTAAGTACGACTACACTGAAAATGTGAAGTTTTGTTCAGAAACTGGCAAGTCAACAGCATGAGGAACGTTTACTCACTACCTTATGGCATATTGCTATGGACGAGTATAATGCTGATGCCATTTCATTTTAATTTTTTATAAAAGGAAGAAGATCTTGGACTGAGTTATCTGTGCACAGTGAGTCAACTTTCTTGAATGTATTTTAGAAAATGGCATCGTAATTGGAGTGGTAAGTGGTGTACTCCAAGGTCAGAAACATTTTCTATAAAGGGCCAGACAGTGACCTTAGGCTTCTCGGGTCATCCAGTCCAGGTCGCAACTATTCGTCCTGCTGTAACAGGAAAGCAGCCGTAGACCATATGTAAATAGAAGAGCATAGATGTGTTCTACTAAAATTTTATTTAGGAAAAAAAAGTGATGGGCTTATGCCCAGGAGTTTGAGGTTACAGTGAGCTATGATGACGTCACCGCACTCTAGCCAAGGCAACAGAGACCCTGTCTCCAAACATACAAAAAAATAAAACAAAAGAAATGATAGGCTAACTTTGGCCAGCAGGGAAATTCCTGGCAGTCTTTTAGGAAAGCTTTTCCTCCTAGGTTTCATTTTGCAAAATCAGTGGCATTTGAGACTTAAGAATGATTAAATCTCTTACTAATGATTAAGAGTGGTAAAGAGAACTTACTGCTTGCACATGAGTAAAACATGATTCTCATACTCTAGAATAACCTTCAAGGTATGGTTGTTGTTCTAAAGCAGGCATCCTCAAACTGCGGCCACGGGCCACATGCAGCCTGCCTAGAACATTTATCCAGCCTGCCGGGTGGTTTTGCTGCCGCTGCCTGTCCTGCTTAGCAGCTGACTCGTCCCAGGGCCCACAGTCTGGCCCTCCAAGGTCTGAGGGACAGTGAACTGGCTCCCTGTTTAAAAAGTTTGAGGACCCCTTTTCTAAAGCAACAGTTTTCTTATTAGAATCACCTAGGGAGATTTGAAAAATTCTACTGCCAGGTTGCATCCCAAATTAATCCTAGAGGGAGAGTACAGGTATTAGCATTTTTAGAAGTTTCATAGATGATCTAATGTGCAGCCAAGGCTTAGAGCATTGATGGAGGACTTTGTTTAAGTGTGCTCTGTGGCTTGCCCAGTAGGCTAACCATAGCAAGTCATCTATAGCCAAAGAACAACCATCTCCGTAAAAAAAGGAAAGAAGATACCCATATAGTTTATTGAATCCTACTTTGTGCCAAGTCCCGAAGCGAGTACTTTACATCGAATGAATCAGATATTGTCTCCATTGACCTATAAAGAAATTAAAGCTCACAGAGGTCTGCAATGTGCTCAGTTACTGCGGCAAATGTGGACTCAGAATAGTAATCCCAGGTCTGACTTCAGAACTCAAAAGAGTTTTTCAGCTATTTTCATACTATCTTCTCCTCTAAGATTAAGAGAGGATTCTTGAAGGATATTAAACCAAATAAGGGTGTCACCCAATTCCAGACTGATAAAAATACACACTGTGGTATATTTAGAACACATTTCAGACATATAACTATAGGAACATTCTTGTAATTTATTCACAAAATAGACAAATTAAGTTCATAGGTTTTCCTCACATAGAGTTTAAGAAAATGTTTTTCTTTAAAAAGATGACTTCTGAAATGTACTACAAAATTTTTAAAAAACAGTATTCTAAATGGTATTTGTAAGTAGGTTTGTTTCATTGTTCATTTTTGTGGGCTTTTTAAACACTGGAAACATTTCACTAACCAGAAGGAAGGCCAGTACAAATCACCACAAATGCGGAATTAGGAATGCATTTAGGTACAGAAAGATTTATTACTTTTATACTGAATTTCTCATAAATTGAAATACTTCAGTATAAGATATAAAACTAATCTGAAGATGGAGTGGGGGCTCACACCTGTAATCCCAGCTGCTAGGGAGGCTAAGGCAGGAGGATTCCTTGAGCCTAGAAGTTTAAGACTAGTCTGGGAACATGGCCAGACCCTGTCTCCAAAAAAGCAGAACAAAACAAAACATCTGAATCAGCAGCACCTTGGGAATGGAAGCATATGAAGTATTCTTACCTGTAGCCACACCTTAGACTTGGTTTCATTCTGCAAGATTAGTGGCACTTGAGACTTAAGGATGACTTAATAGTGGTAAAAAGAACTCACTGCCTGCACATGAATAAAGTTTAAACCAGCAGCCAGCCTGACAGTCTATCAAAGAGCTACATGAAAGTTGCTGCTGCCTGTCTGTTCTTCTGAGCTGACTACATGGCCTGTCAAACCAAGAGGCTCCAACACAGAACCTCCCCACATCTCCTTGAGTGAGCCTTTCAAGCAAGGTGTTGGCTTCTTGGATTTTGAACAGATATGTGGGATGACTATACTTACTTGTTAAAAATGCCCATGAGTTCACTGTGAGGTTATACTAATTTCAGGATTCCATGGTGGTGGGACAGGTGCCTATGGAGGCTATCACAGTTGGCCACTGCAACAAACTCTGGAAGCCTTCACTCCATCCAGTTACCTCTGATGTACTCCCCCCCAAAATTTCTGTTGACTTACTTCTCATGAATAAGGACCACTTAAGAGTGACACATGCATGGCTTATATTCAGGTAAAATTCTTAAAATTAATCCAATTTATACAATGATGTGCTTAGCAAACTCTCCCTCCATCCCCACAAAGATGAGCCATTTACTCCTCAGTTGCACAAATTTACTGTACAACCTCAAGTGCAAATTACTGCCCTCAGAGTCTGAAATATGCTGTCATAGTTTGTTTTGTTAGGGTGCTGAAATCTTCAGAACTACTTAGTCCTTCCTTTGGTTTTTGTTTCTCTCCACTAAAACTAGTTATGTTCAAAGATGAAGTCACCACCCAGTGTTTCTGGGGTAATGAAAAATGCTCAGTCTTCTGCTATTCAAGATTATTAAGAAGTTTTAATTACAAAAGAAAAGTCGAAGCTCCAGAGAAAAGCAAAAATGTCTAAGGTCAGCAGCTACCGTGGATTTACATTTCACAGCTTTAAAAAGAAGTGTTCAAGTTCAGAAGGTCAAAGAGTTACATTTTAGCTCTGCCAATCAGGATGAGATACTACCAGCCCTTTCATCACACTTCACAAATCTGGAAAGTCTTTCACCACCAGCAGACCCAGGAGACATCATCAGATAAAATATCAGCACATCAGACAGTTTATAATCTCAAGATGTTGGATAATGTTCCAAATGTACTTTTTTCTTCCTTCTTTCAACTGACAAGAATGCTCACAGTAGACAGCCTCCAGGCACACACTTCAGCATCAAAACACGAGACATTCTATCCCTCAGTGTCCACAGATGTGCTCGTGACTCTAAAGCCTTAAGTTACTACCGCCTTAAAAGTCTTCAACTGGGACGGGGATGATGAATTAAAGTTCAGGGAAATGCTTTCTTCATCCATCTGGCAGCTGATGACACATTTACTACTCTTTATTGCCTATCTGTCCCAAAGAAAATGCTGTGATTTAAGCATAGCAAATATCCCAGCAGGGAAAGTTATCAGCTAGATCGAAGGATGCAGAGGAAACAGAAGATTCTAGGCTGAGGTCAAGGAGAAAATGAAAAATCAGAAAGACAGGGATTACCAGAAAAAAATATGTCAGCAGTAGCGGGGCTTTAGCATTCGAGGCGGAGAAATAAGAATAAGCAGGGAGTGATCAGTCCAGAAAACAGAAGGACTGGAAGGAGAACAAAGCAATAAAATTAACAGGGAGAGACTGGGGATCATCAGGAAGGAGGGGGCACCGCAAGCACGGGGAGGACAGGAGGCGGGAGGAGGGAGCAGGGAGCAGGGGCAGCCCAAGCAGGAATTTTGGGTGGCTGATGAAGAGATGAAAACAAAAAGAAGACTGGTGTGGTTGCCAGACTCCAAAATGGCTCCCAGGAGCCTCATCTGATTTTCATGCCCTTGTAAAGTCTTTTCCCACACTGAGCTGGGCTGACATATGTGATGGCTAAGATATTATGGAAATGATAATGGGGTCTGGCTCCCAAGGCTAGGTCACAGAAAGGGGAACTTGTGTATGGCACTCTCTTTCTCATCACTTGGTTGTGGGGAAAGCTAGCTGCTGTGTTCTGAGGATACTCAAGCTGACCTATGGAGAGGTTCACATGGAGTAACTGAGGCCTCCTGCCAAAAGCCAGAACGTGAATGAAACCCCTGGGAAGCGGCTCCTCCATTCCCAGTCAAGCCTGTGGGTCCCTGCAACCCTGGTACACCCTTGACTGCAACCTCACAAGAGATCTTGAGCCAGAACCACCCAGGTAAGCTCCTGAATTCTTGACCCATGAGAACTGTGTGAGAAAATAAATTCTTATTGTTGTTGTAAGGTGCTAAGTTTCAGGACAATTTGTTCCTAACAGAATTATTTAGAGATGACTAAAAGGGTCAGACTCTGTGGACAGGGCAGGAAAGCAGAGATGAAGGACAGAGTTGGGAGGAAAAGTCGGTAACAGAAAGGTCATCAGCTCTGGAGTCTGCCTTCTCTCACCTTCTCTTTCCTTCTACACTGCACATATTAAGTTTAAGTGAAACTTCCTTCATGTGACAACTGAATCTGGAAACCCCAAGGTTTACAGTAAGAGAATAACAAGGCTATTCTAAGTGTTTTCTTTATATTTATTCAATTAAGCTCAACAGCCCACGTAGTCAGTCCTATTAATCCCCTTTTCATAGATAAGGGTTATGTGCCTTGCTGAAAGGTACATAGCTTGTGAGTGGCCAAGCAAAGAGCAAATCCAGGCACTCTGACTTCACATGTTTTAATCTCTATACTCGGCTGTATCTGCTTTCAAATGGGGGGGCGGGGCATGAGGTGGGCTCTGGGCTCCATTCTGCTGGAGGCTGTCTGTGTAGCTGCACACTAGGGGGCGCTGTTTCCACCTTAATACTCTGGCCTAAGGAGAAGAGAGACTTTTGTCTTGGTCTCCCCCCTCCCACCCCCCAGCTTAACTGGAACAGATTGGAATGGTTACAGAAAACTCAAGGAGAAAAGAAAAATAAACATTAGTGGTGAGGAGCTATACACCCTTGTAACAAGGCCTAGCACAACTAGGCATGAATTGGCCTCCGGGCCCACCCTGCTCAGTGCTGGCTGCAAAGGCAGCCTGGTGCCACTGTGGTGAAAGAGGCTATGTCTGGCCCACAGAAATGCCTCCTCCCTAAGTAACGTCACCACGAGGGGTCCTGCCCTTCAGGAAAGCCAGATTCCCTACCTCTAAACCAAAGTAAAACCAAGTTCTAAAACCTAGTTAGGGACTAAGTTCTGGGGAAGAGCCTAACAGGGACCTGCTGGTGACCATGGCCTTGTGGAAGTCATTTTGTGAATTTTTGGTCCATGTTGTTTCAGAGTATATGTTTATGGGCTGGCCTTGCTTTCACACTGTGCCCTTGGTGCTGGGGGTGTTCATGAGCACGGCTCTGCTTTCAAATCCAGCTATGCCACTGTACCCGCCATGGGGCTTCCCTCACAAGCCCCCCAGGTAATATCATCTCAGACACAGGATGTATCCTGTGCATCCTCTGGGCCTGGACTACATTATGTTTCCAACCTTTGCCAGCCTTGACACACTCAGCTTCCCTGCTGGCTTCCAGAAAAAAACTAATAACCCTAACCTATGGTGAACTTCATCATTTTATGAAGTTTTATGGGGTTAGGGGGAAATGCTGGGCACAGTGTAGACTGTTTCACTTTCAAAGATACCTATTAGCAAGCTCTTCCCCCAAGGCTCCCAGGAAGAGATGCCACTGGGCCCTCTTATCTTTCCACCTCTCTCTACCCAATCTCTGCCCCACCCCAGGACTCCCTCCCTCTTTTCCCACACTGCCCTGCTGGTTCTCTCAATCTCTCACCACTTTCCTATGCAGAGCATGTGTGAAGATCTAAACCCAAGTCCTCAGTAGCAAACTATCTTCCTGCTACTGGCCCTTCCTCAAAGACCAGCACTGCTTCTCCATAACAATCACACAAGGTTCCTCCTGGAGGATTTTGAAGCAGGCCCACCAGTGATGGGGAGAGTCAGACCACAGAGGCAGGAGACAGAGAGCCAAAAATGGCCAGATTCCACCCGCCATGACAGCAAGTCACTTCACATCTCTAAACCTCAGTTTCTTCTTCTGTAAAATGAAGACTAAACTGAAAGACCTGTGACGACTTCCAGTTTTCACATTCTGCCTTAGGTAACTGCTGACAATCACGCTCCTTTGACCGTTAGGTGGGCTCTTCCGAGCCCTCTGCTTGAGTAGGCCTAAGCTTGGGTTTCCCTGTCCTTGCAGACACCAGTTTGAACAAGAATCCTGCTAAGTTAAGTCAGGGAAAATCTCCCACCCTTGGTACCTTTACCTTGATTTTAGGTCCCCCTGGCTGCCCTTAGCAATAATCCCATCAAGTCAAATTAGCCAGAAACCCCTTATCATTGATTTTTCCTCTTAGTGACCTCCATCCACTGACCCCTACTCTGCTCCTGTGTTATAAATCCCAGTGTGTCCTAGTCAGAGTTGGAGTTGAGTCTGAGATCACCAGCACTGGTCCCTGCACCTGTGGCCGTAGCTCCCCTTTGAAAAAGTTTGCCTTACCATCTTTAACAAGTATCAGGAATGACTACCTTTTTCTTTACCAACCAAAAAATGATAATCAAGGTAAAACTAACTCTCACTTGTCCCAATGTCTTTCACTTTTAGGTTTAAAGGGCCTTAATTACGTGGTCACTGCCCTATTTTTTAAACTCTCATCTACAAAAAATTATTCACGATTTGAAGTTTTGCTTCTGCTACTTGCTTTGATTCAGCCCCTCAAAGAACATGATCTGGCACGTCTGTCTATGGAGGTAGCAGAGTTGTCTTCCTCACAAGGATATTAAGATAACCATGAGGACTTTTGCGGCAGAGAAAGGATACTTTGGTATTTCAGATACATTTTCAACACGTAAACAAAAGTGCCACTAATCTGTGATCAGAGACCAAACTTAATACGTGTCATCCTCTTTTCCTTCTTAGTTCTTTCAATGTCCCCACCAAAATGTAAGTTCCAGAAAGGGGCACAAATGGGGGAAGAATTGTAACAGAACTGTAAATTCTGCTGACCTTTGACTTAGCCTTGCTTAATTCTCTGGTGAGTAAAACCCACACAGTAAAAAACCATCAATGCCAAAATCCATGTCCTGGCAAATAGGAGTTATTGACTCTTGCACATGCTGTCCTGGCTTCTTAGCTGGCTTTTATCAATTCTCTGATTCTTTGGGAAAAGATTATCTATTCCAAGGCATGAAAGCATCTAACTAGGACAAATCATGGTAAAGAGCTTCTGCCCATGAAAAACAATCCTCCGTCGTCAGATATTCCCTCCTAATTGATCATAATAAGCTATTTTAAATGAAGGGGAAGGGAATGCATGGCACTCACACACAGTAATTATTGCAATTCTCCTTTTGTAATGTCACTGCACAGAAAAAATAATTTGATGCCTTACAATGACATCAAAATTAGGGTATTTGGTACAGTAAAGTAATTTGACTAAGATGCATTATTTAAAAAGCAGGTTTTCATCCCAGTGACAACATATACCACAGATTCTGGG
This sequence comes from Otolemur garnettii, assembly GCF_000181295.1. Taxonomy (NCBI): domain Eukaryota; kingdom Metazoa; phylum Chordata; class Mammalia; order Primates; family Galagidae; genus Otolemur; species Otolemur garnettii. The sequence continues at coordinate 10,047,838 of NW_003852436.1, read as the reverse complement.
AACTGTAATGAGAAGAAATTACCACGAGGCAGAACCCATGAGAACAGGCAGTAGTTTGGCATTGTAGCCTAAAAGCTGGAATCAGAGATTCCGTTAGCTGCTAATATTTAATGTAAAATCCAGTGATTCTGTGTCAGCTTAAAAGTAAAAGGAAAAGAAAAAGACCCCTCAGCTTCCTGGATAAGTTTTCTGGCAACTTGAAAACACTATGTTGATCTCTGTTAAGTTGAGCACCTAAGAGACTATACCAAGCTGGTCAACAAGCAGAGGTGGTCACAGAAAGAACTAGGCCTATCATGCTGATATTTATGTGTGACACGTGTCTGATCTATGAAAGTCAGGTCAACTTAGGGAGGTGGTCACTGTAGGGAGGTGATCCATTATGGAGGTTCTACTATATATGCCTAAAATTTTAAAGGTGAGTTTAAATCAAATATCTTTATTTTACAAATAAAAGAAAAAAACCCAGAGGAAGTCTCACAGCTATTAGCAAAGCCCACGGGCCTTAAGCACAGTGGAGGAGGAAGGGGTATCAGTGGAAAGACCACTACTCTTTATCTCACTTGTAATCTCATCTTCCATCTTGACCAGTAATCAACATTTCCCTTAATCAATAGATGATCTGTCTTTCTCTCTCTTGGTATCAATAAGTAATCCTTGAGTGCTTACTGTGTGCAAAATGCTGGGGCTACTATAATAATAAAGATATACCTAGCATGAAATTGTTAGATATACCTATCAATTTTACCTAACATCTCAAGCAAATACAAGTGATTATCATGTTTTTAAAATTCTACAACTTTTCACTCCACAAATTCAGGTGAGCTCACGTGAGGATATGTGCATGTGTAAAGGGGTACATGTGTGCACAGAACATCGGCCTGTATTTCCTTGAAATGGTTAGCTGTCCAGTCCTTATGTTGGTGTCTCAATGCTAATAAGCAGCACCAACTGACCTAGTGGCAACAACCGAAAAGGAGGACCTGGGCTTAGATCTAGGAAGAAAGATAAAGTACAGGTTACCAACGGGTAACAAGAAAGGGGGAAGCGACCATGACCCAGAGTAAGCAGGGCCTAAGGAGCCTCAGCTGCCATCCTCACGCAGTCCTCACACAGCCCTCGCTGTGGCTCCCAGCCCTGCCTGGGGCAGTGACCTGGGAGAGAAGTACAAATGACCTCTGTGAGGCTCACTGGAGCGCTTTCCTAGGTTAGCAGTGACCAGCATGAGGAGCCACTCGCTTTTGCTTTAATAAATGATATAACCACCAGAATTCGAAAAGAGGTGAAGTAACTTTTATTTTAGTTCTCTTAGAAGTTATCTTAATAAAAATGTACTTCAATCTATTTGGGGGGAAATATGTTTTGAAAGAAAACCTGTAAATAATTTATTTATTGGATGTTTTTAATTTACGTAACTTTTCTTGGAACTGACGATTAAGAATTCCATTGAAATCACATTATAAACTGACCTAAGCCAATTTACTAAGCCTGGTTCTTTTGATAAATACTTAGGTCACTTACAAAAGTTTTTGTTGGTCATGATGGTATTAAAGTCCTTTTTTTTAATTTGGATTTTTTTAAAAATTTCAGATTAATATGAGGGTACAAATGTTTAGGTTACACTGTTTTTGTTTCTAAACTTACAAAAGTTTTGAGACACACTGTGTTATGGCCCATTACTTCACTTCCAAGAAACACAGTTGACAGCATCCTTTCTGAGTCAATCACACAAGCTCCAACTTGCTGGGCTTATCACTGTTGCAGGGGGTTTCATTTGTTTCCGTGTGGGAGGATTTTAAGGGTTTTGATGTTTGTGAATCTCAAAAACTTTTGTAATGACCCATGTATAAGGAGCTAGGTGAGAACCACGAACTCCGTACACTCAAACTGTGACCAGTCTCAGTCCAAACTCCACCAAGGTACATGCGCAAACAGAAACAGACACAAAAACAATCTCTCTTTTCCTGGGCAAAATTTTCTTTTTCTTTTCAGGTACTTATATAAGGATTATGCTAGTTCACTCTGAGGTACACACAACATTCTCGGGGCAAGACAAGCAAATCGCACAGACAGGTGGAGAATGGAACCCTCTGACAAGGGAGGGAGCCACAGACCTCACACTCTGTCCTGAGGGATCAGGATGCCAGGCATGGCAGGTTCCCATTCCTCACTTGTGCGAGGGTGGGGCTCTGACCATTCAGTCCACAAAAGAAAAACGCAAAGAAACCTCTCGGACTATATTTGATGTGTTTCGGCAACCAACTTTGGAGAAGGCATTCCTAATGATGATGTATTGTATGTCAATTAAACATACTAAGGGACTGAATTGATGTATACACATACACGGCACTGTGTGTGCTTCCGTATTCACAGAATATATTACCATATAGACAATCTGATTGTTTCTACCAAAAAAACCCCTCTCGATCTTTAATTATTTACTGCTATTTTACCAGGCAAGTTCTCTCTTGTAACTTTAAATTATTGGGAGCTACTATGTAAAACTTATCAAAATTTTGCAAATTTTTAACACAGTAACTAAGAAAATGACATGAAGGCTATGTTAACCAGTTTGATGGAAGTGTTTCGGATTGTGTGTGAAAACACCACACTGTACCCCAGAAGTGCATTAATGTACACAGTTACCATTCAATAAAAAACAAAAACAAAAAATTTTGCAAATTTGGTATTACTTATCATTCCTCTAATAGATAAATGTCTATTAAACCAACTGCTAATGAAGTTGTTACTCTTTATTCTAACAGGACACCACAGTCAACACCTAAGGTTTACTTCTAAGTTCTCCATCAACAATGAACAGGTGTTACCACTGTGGGTATAAACATTATTCTAGTTTTTCACTCTATTTTAGACTTTAATAAAGTCAAAATATGTTACCAAAATTAACATCGTGATTCAAAATAAGATTTTTTTTAAAAATCACGATGTTCTCTAAGGCTTTAACATTGCAAATCATTTTGATAATAATTAGAAAACTATTACTTACTGTGCTTTCACACATAATGTTCAACCCTAACCACAACCCTGTATTCCCACTGTAGAAGTGAGGAGCTGAGTTGGACAAAATTACCACCAGATACATGGTTCAGAGCCAAGTCTGCCTGGCTTCAAATCCTACTCTTTCCTTTTTAATTTGTTACCACATCCTAGCCCCTAAACAAATTAAACTACTAAACTATGCAACTCAAAATAACTAAAATTACACAGACACGCCACAAATCCGATTTCATACCTTTAATCCTCTGAAACTTCCTGGGCTAGTTGGCGAGGAACTGGAGGATTTAGTAGATTTAGGAGTGGAAAGTTGGCTGCTGGGAGTTCCATTAACTGATCACGAGACAAAAAAAAGATAGAAGTCATTAAGACCCAGGACAACCAGATCGTATGAAAATACTTAGTGCATGCACAACGCAGCTCCAATAAAGCTTCAATTCATTTAAGCTCAAAGCAGGTGGCAAGTCAGCAAAAAGCAAAAATAATGTGTTTTATTGCATTACAGACAAAAAAAAAAAATCAGACAATTAGCGAAACCAGATTTTCAATAGTAATTTCCCAACAGTGATATAAACAAATGTATAAGACATCATGGATTTAGAGATATGAAGGAGAAACTGTCCATATATCCTGCCTGCCCGAAATGGTAGAGAAATGGAAGACTGCCCTAGTTGAATGTTGACTGTGAAGGCCATTTCATAATCTCCAATATCCACTCTCTTGGTGTCTACCAACCCAAATAACCAAGACGTTCTATGGCTCTCACCATATTCCAAACACATGTTCTAAGTATGCTCTTAAGGGAAAGGGAAAATTATTAGTGCTTTTCCTTATAATACCTATTTATTTGCTTAACAGCCATAAAAGATATTCTTCAACTTTCTTTTCATCTAGACTACTTGTGTTTCACTCCTTCCTTTTTCTTTTCTTCAAAGCATCACTTCCCCATTTCTTAGCAAACCTTGGTAGTTTTCTGTGTACCCTCTGCATACTTCTTTGGTTGAAAACTTGATTTAGATCCTAAGCTAGAAAGAGTAAGGCCACTATTGTTAGAGGGGAAGGATAATTTGCAGATTCTGTATTACAGAATGCTTATCCAACATTTCAGAATGACTTATGCTTACTCTGAATCACATCATTTGCATCCATTTCTGTAGTAATTTCACAAAGCTGGTAGTTAACATCTACTATTGGTATATGTTTTTCTCCTGTAAAGGGTATTTGTAATCTCTTTTACTATTAATCTTCAAAGGTTTTGCCCAAAGTAGGTGAAAACTGCCATTCAGGCTGGGGGCAGTGGCTCACGCTTATAATCTTAACACTCTTGAGGTAAGAGAATTGCTTGAGCTCAGGCGCTCAAGACCAGCCTAACCACCCCATCTTTATTGAAAATAGAAAAATTAGCCAGGTGTTGTGGCAGGTGCCTGTAGACCCAGCTCCTTGGGAGGTTGAGGCAGGAGAATTGCATGAGCCCCAGAGTTTGAGGTTGTTGTGAGTTAGGGTAAGGACATGGCATTCTAGCTCAGGTCATTGAGGGAGACTATGTCTCAAAAATAAAAAAAATAATTTAAGTTTGCTGTGAGCAGGGACTAATTTTCTTTTTCTTTTTCTTTTTTTCCCCCTCCATCGCACACAGCAACCTGCACAGGTAACCAGCTCCTAATCAATAAGGACCATCAGCTTTTGGCTTTCACTGGTGTTCTGATGCCATATTCATACCAAAGACTCCCTGGAAAGGTGACAAGTAAACAACTAGAGGAGAAAAATCAGCTCCTACAGATGGTGATCTCTGTAGCAAAGCAGTCTCCCTAAAGAAATACCCCGTCTAAGAATAGTTTCTTAACAAAACTCACTGCCAGGAATTTAACCCTTGTCAGTAACTGTCTGTATTTTCTCCCAAATAATCCTCATCACATGTGAGTTTTGACAGCATTTGAAAGGTTCTAAAAAATGTTTTCTAATGAGTAGCTCTTAATTTCACTTGCACATTTCTCCAGTGTGGGGAATCAGAATAGGATCCTGGACACTGCAAGTGGTGCCCACTGCTCCCAACACCTGTGCCACGCCTCATGCCTCCAACTATGCCTTGGATTTTCTCTCCCAAAATTTTATCTCCCTCTTCTCAACTCCAAAAGAAGAAATAAACTTGGGGGCTTTTTGTTTGTTTGTTCTCTCTGAATACTTTTTATCTTGGCAGACTACGAAGATTCATAAGCTATAACTCTAAAACAAACATTTAAGACTCCAACTATGGAATCCACTTACCCATCTTAGTATCTGTGTGTTTACTGCATACTATTAGCTATTAGTTATTTTTATATGTTTCTTGAAGGATTTAGTCCACCAGAAGACTTCACTCAAAGAAGTACTTCTGTCCCAAGATTGAAAACTACAGTATTATGTTTACAAAGTTACCAGCTCTATTTGAAATTCCCATCAGACCCACGGAATATTTCCAATGGTAACAGGTATATGCTAAAGCAATCTGTAAAAGCAAGACTCCCTCTGGGTATTGTAGCCTTAGTTACACAAAACTCTCTCTCCTTCCTGGTGGTAGGTAGAAAAAAGGAAACACATCAGAGACAGAGTACTGTCTTCAGAATCAAACCCGTGTCCCAGTAGCTGACTCTGGCTTTCAGTTTTCTGTAACTATAGCAAATGCTGAACATGCTTTGAATGAATCTCCAGTAAAAAAGACCATTTGCTCTCTGCAATGAGATTTTAAAATCCTACAATCTCTACTTGATGAACTTGGAGCCTACTCTATTAACCCAAATCCACATATGTACGCAGTTGGAAATTGTTACTGGAATGCTATGACTTGTCTTAATTTCTAAGCATTCCAAATTCACATTAAGAAGAATTGTTCATGGATTTATTAGGCTATATTATGGAGCAGTTGGTATATACAAGAAATGTGGCTATAATGCCTGTTTTTAGTTCAATATATTAATTTTCCTCTTTGGACCTCAGGGAAACAAAATTGAATTATTCACTCTTGATTCTTGAACCATTCTTCCTACCTTTATTTAATCATTTCCCTGCCATGATAAGCATCTATAAACATATCACGAAAAACAAGAGCTAGGGACTTGGCAAAAATCTTCATCTACCATATGATTAGCCAAAGAGAATGTATTTATGCAAATTTCATATTATGTTTCCCAGTTTTAAGAGAGCATAATAAAGGCTTGGTGCTCATAGCTCATTAGTTAGGGTGCCGGCCACATGCACTGGGACTGGCGGGTCTGAACCCA
>NW_003852436.1:10031547-10041505 GCF_000181295.1 Otolemur garnettii | reverse complement strand
CACCTATAGTCCCAGCTACTTGGGAGATTGAGGCAAGAGAATCACTTAAGCCCAAGAGTTTGAGGTTTCTATGAGCTGTGATGCCACAGCACTCTACCAAGGGTGACATAGTGAGACTCTGTCTCAAAAAAAAAAAAAAAAGAGAGAGAGAGCATAATAAAATTTTAAAATTAGGTGAATGGAAGAGACATATCTTCAGTTAAAAATACACACATTGTCAATTGTCATATTTTTAGAGACAAAACTTTCTCCTTCCTGCTGGTAGGAGAAAAAAGGAAACACATCAGAGACAGAGTACTGTCTTCAGAATCAAACCCAAGTCCCAGCAGCTGACTCTGGCTTTCAGTTTTCTGTAACTATAGCAAATGCTGAACACGCTTTGAATGATTCTCCAGTAAAGAAGACCATTTTGCTCTCTGCAATGAGATTTTAAAATCTCACAATCTCTACTTGATGAACTTTAGGGAAATAATCATTTGATAACTAGAGAGATTGCAGTGCTGTCTCCTCGTATGTATAAGAAATACCTCCTAATCCTGCTCTAGCCTTGCCACTATAAAGTATTTTAATTCTAAGTTTAATGATTCCTCCACACACACACACACACACACACACACACTTAACCCCAGGGCAGGGGAGGTGAGGACAGAAGAGTACAATTGCTTCTGTGGCCATTTTTGTGTCCCCCCACCCCCAAACTTTAGCCTTTTTCAGTAACAAGATTTTCCAAAATTAACTAGAGGATGCACCCCTTGAGGCACTGTGCCTCCTTGATCACTCTGTATTTCCGACTGTAACAGACATGCATTTGGCAATCTGCTGATGACAACTGGGTCTCTAACGAGAGGAGGCAGAAGCATCCTATGCGTTGAGAAGCTTTTCACACCACACAGATGTGCAGGGGAGTAAGCCCGATACATTCATGGAAATGGAGCAAAAGGAAACAGAAATGTGGCAAAAGACAAAAACAAAAGCCCAGCAGAGCGACAAAGCCATCATAATCATGGCTCACCTGGGGATCTGGTTGCAGAGTAGGCACTGGAGCAGTGGCCACCCCTCTTTACTGTGCACATGCAGTATACACAAAGCAGGAGACAGTGAGGAGAGTGGTTATTCATCAGGTCTAAATGTGTACACAGAAGAAGGGTCAACAACCTGCCCTAAGAGAGAGGTTAGCTATGGAAGGGGAAGGGGTGAAAAGTAGAAGGCCCAAAACACTCGGCCTCTCGTAAAGACAGATGTTTGAGAAAGTTTACATTGATAATACTTTCACACGTTCTAGATTCCCCACCTGCAAAATAATCGTTTTTCACCATTTTTTCCTTAACAGGAAATGATATTCTTAATTACTAAAATCAAACCCATAGATTCAATATATAGAAATACTTAGTTTTTAATTTTTAAAAATGCCAAAAAAGTTAAAATGAGGACGCATCTATAGCCTTGAGACTGGAAAGAAATTTAATTACAGGTAAGTCTGACTACTTTCTCAACAGTGATTGTTGCTACACTTATGTTGCTTGATGAAGGAATGGCCAGGGGAAATTGGTCAAGTAAATGCATGTCTGCGTGGAATGTGGTATGTTTGAAACAATAAGAGCTAATGTTAAGAAAATAAGTATTTACAATTATATAGCAGTATACAGTGGTCAAAATGTGAAACGCTTATATGTAAATACTGGAAGACCCTAGAATTATCAGGCTGCTCTCAAGAAAATGTGTCAGAACAAAAACATACAGATTTTTTGAAAGAATTATTATACTTTGGGACACAGACAACTTTTTAGTTTTAAAAAATCATATTTCCTGCATGCTGTTGTGGAACCTGGCTCCCCAAGAGCCAGGACAAGATAATTAGTTCGTAATAATTAAAAAAAAAAAAAAAAACTAAAGGAAAATGGTCTTTTCCTTCTATGACCACTTATTCCTTTTCCATTAACTACCTGAAGCTGGTGATTTGCTGCGTCGAGAGAGCCCTGGGCTTTTGGATCCAGAATATTTAACAGCTGAGGATCGAGAATAAGATGACTTCAGGACACGGCATTCTAGAAAGAAACAAAAAAGCGTGTTAAATAAATCTAGTTTTAATACTGAAAGAAAGGAGATTATGTGTAATTGTAGTTTACTACCTAAAACCTTTACATGATCATTTCTCTATTATTTTTAATTTAATGTACAAAGTAATGGTTCCAAAAGTACATCTGAGGTTTTCTTTAGACAAGCTACACACATCTCATTGTTCCAGATGGAGCTCTCAATGAACGCAGGAATCCCAATGTCCTAACTTGATATACACAAACGTCCACAGTAACCTATGTCTGCCCAACTCTTCTTTTTTAAATCAGCAACAGGGATAAGCAAATATTACAATATTATTATCTTCTCCACTTCTTGCGTATTTTATTTTGAAAGGGCATGAGACTCCAACTTCTGAACCCCTTATAGTCTTATTTTTTGCCTTCCCAAAGTATGAAGCATCAAAAATGAGGAATCCAGCTTTAAACAATTACTAGTCTTTCCCTAAGTGGCCAAATAGTGTTTAGAGTACCAGCCATAATTATAGCTAAAAAACTGCTTCTAATTTGAATAACTAAGAACTATGGGTTTTGGAGTCACATAGATTCTGGATGAATCATGGATTAGATGTTTGCTAAGTGAAGTGGGTACCCTGGTCAGATTCTAAAGCCTCAGTTTTCTTCCCCATGAAGCTGGGAAAGATCAAAATATGCTTCACAGGCTTGCTATAAGGATTAAATTAGATAACATATTGTCTGTAATTCACTTTAAAATACTGCGATTCATACAGGAAGATTAAAATGTGGGTTAGTTTTAATCTGTATCCCAGGGGCAGTACACGGACCTGTGAGCATAGGAATCAGGAAAATACACACCAGGGGAGGCTAGTTAGCATGTGAAAGACGAATCCAAACCCCAGACCAGTGGTTCTCTACCTTTCTAATGCCACTGCCCTTTAATACAGTTCCTGTGGATCAAGAACCACAGGTTGAGAACCTCTGCCCTAGACAGAGAGAGCTTTGGCTTAATTAGCACTGTGGCTCTCGAATTGTTAAAAAGCTGGTGTGGTGTGGTGTGGTGTGTGGATTAGTTAGCAACATCCCTAAAGGCACTGCCACTCTTTTGTGAGCAGGACTGGTGAATATAAAGAGCTAATAACCTAGAACGTCCCAGGTTAGGAAAAGGAGCCAGTCCTGCATCCAGCTCTTACTAGATGACTTTGTTACATTACTTAAGATCAGATTAGCTGCATTCTATGGATTTGAATGGATATGTAATGCAAGAAGTCATGAGAAGCCTAAAGGACAGAGAGGGGGTCGACGTCATCAAGACCACAACACATGTTACATAACTGATTTTTTTTTTTAATCTTTGCCTCCTTAATAAATCTACCTGTGTCAGAATTAGGTCTGAGACTTGCTAAGACTGTAAAATTGTACCATATAATGGGAGTCACATAATAATACTGTTAACAAGAATAACAAAAATAGCAAGCAGACACATACTACTTATGTGACAGGCACCCTTCTAAAGTTATGTTAATCCATTTAATCCTCACAAAACCGAATAAAATGGCCATTATTATCCTCACTTTGCAGAAGGTTAAGTAACTAGAGAGCAAGAGGGAAGAAATGAATAGTTCTCACCAACCTCCAACTACTGGAAACCTTTAATCCCACCACCAAAAAACTACAAATGATCCAATTAGTTCAGGTAAATGCATGACATACACCCACAGCACAGAGGACGATGCCTGGACATACACAGCGAGTGCTCAGCAAATGTTTTGTTATTGTCATTGTGGCTCAGAAACCAATAGCCCAAATGATGGTGCTTTGACAACAGACTGAACTCAAGAAGCCTCTCAGTCTCTTTGACCTCCTCCCAAAGAGGATGAAGTTCCTTTCTCTGCCTCATATCCAGACTCCCCAGGGAGAGCAATTGTTTTTGTTTCTGTTTTTCCTTCCCTTCCCTTGAAGACTGAGGCGGTAACCACACCTAGGCAGACCCTTTCTGCCCAGGAGAACTATTTAAGAGTTAATGTCTGATCCCAGACCCATTCATTTTCCCAGGTTATCCTTTAGTGCCTCTCAGCAGAACTCTTCTCCCCAGTCCCATAACCTGCTTTGCCAGGATGGTCTACAAACTTCAGAGTCCTTTTCCAGAGGGAGCAAAATCACTCTGTGATTCTCCCCATGTATAAAAAAATGTGTAAGCCTGGCCAGACGCAGTGGCTCATGCCGGTAATCCTAGCACTCTGGAAGTCCAAGGAGGGTGGATTGCTTGAACTCACGAGTTCAAAACCAGCCTGAGCAAAAAGTGAGACCCCTGTCTCCACTAAAATTAGAAAAACTGAAGCAAGAGGATCGCTTGAGCCTGGGTTGGAGGTTGCTGTGAGCTATGACGCCATGGCACTCTATCCAGGGTAACAGCTTGTTCTCTGTCTCAAAAAAAAGAAAAGAAAGAAAGAAAGAAAAAGAAAAAATATGTAAGCCTTTTCCATTGGTGGCCCTATGATGTTGTTTGTATCTCTACAACTTAGAATGTATTTAGTTTCAGTGTCTCGCCTTCCAAAATGACTACTGACATCAAAGATATATTATGAGACTAAATCTAAAATTAGGAAGGATGTAAAATACAGATAAAATGCATATTTCACTTAACCTGAACCACACAGAATGAGAGAAATCATCAGCACAGAAACACAAAAGGACTTTCCAGTCGTGTTACCAGCCTAAAGCAGGGCCAGCCCAACAAGACAATACAATATAGAAAACCTCAAAGACGTTTGGCAGAGATGAAAAACACACAGAAGGCTGGGCGTGGTGGCTCAGGCCTGTGATTCCAGTACATGGGGAGGGCGAGAAAGCAGGATCCTTTGAGCTCAGGAGTTCAAGACCAGCCTGAGCAAGAGTGACACCCCATCTCTACTAAGAATGGAAAAATCAGCTAGGAGTTGTGCCAGCTTCTGTAGGTCTAGCTAGCTACCTGGGAGGCTGAGGCAGGAAGATCGCTTGAACCCAGGAGTTCAAGGTTGCTGTAAAAGCAAGGCTGATGCCATAGCACTGTAGCCTAGAGCAACAGCGTGAGACTCTGTCTGAAGAAAAAAAAATACATATATATGTATATATACACAGACACACACAAATACATATATATTTTATATGTAATCATATATATATACACACACATATACATACATACACACATATACATGTAATAGAGAGAGGGAGAGCAGATAAATCGTCCCCAAAACACAGCTAATCTGATGCAGCGTAACAGGAAAGAATTACACAAGGAAGTCTGCTGATCAAAGAATGTATCATCTCAATTTTTTAAAAGTCTATGTATTCCTATATTTTACTTGGTAATATGTTTAATTCTGGACTGTCAGAACCACTACAACTGGAAGTGGTCTACTATCTAATTTTTTAAAAGCCAAATTTCTGCATTTAAGAGCGAGACTATATTTCTAAAATCCTGCTCCTTTGTAAAATGTTGTATGATTTTACCTCATTTAAAGCTGACTTCACAATCAGCTAAAATAATCACTGTAACTGAAGTAGGTTTAAGGTGATCCGTGACAAAAGGGGAAAGCGATGCTTCCAGAATAACGTCCAAAATCACTGAGGTTGCTGGTAAACAACTGAAAACCATTGGCTAAAATCAAGAAAAGAGGACTTTTTTTATTCCACCTATGATATGACTATATTTTTTCTCAAATACAATCATATATATCACAGGTTCCTTAACAACAAGGACATGTTCTAAGAAATGCCAGAGAATTTCACGTGCACAAACCTGGATGGAATAGCCCAGTACCCTTCTAGGATATATGGTACAGCCTACTGTTTCTGGCTACAGACCTGTACGGCTTGTGACAGTACTGAATGCTATAGACATCTGTGACACAGCGGTATCTGTGTCCCTAAACATATCCAAAGAGAAAGGTATGGTAAAAATATGGTATTATAATCTTATGGGACCACCATTGTGTACATAGTCCATCACTGACCAAAAGGTCACTCTGCAGCACACCACTGCATATAAGCAATGCATGATATTGTTTTCTTAAAAAGTTGCAACGAAAGCAATGAGGTGAGGTCGAAAGAAACCTCAGTTAATCAACATCAACAATCTATTTATATCTCTTTATCTATTTCTTTATGCACACATAAAATAAAAAATAAAATATAAATAAAATATAAAAAAATAAATAAAAAAAAATAAAATATAAAAAATAAAAAAATAAAAAATAAAAAGCTAAGTGTTTCAGCTTCAACGTAATCCATGCATTTACAGGGGCACAGCCAGCCACCATCCAAAGGTGTGGGCAAAACATTTCAGAGGCAGAAATCAACAAGAAGAGAACGGAAATGAACTGCTAAAAATGAAAACTGCTTGTATAATCAGCCCCAAGAACAAATTTCAATGACCCTCCTATTTAAGTTTCTATAATCCTCTCCCTTAACTAATTACTTGACCTTTTGAGTTGTTTCCAACAAATGGTGGCTTTTCTGCAAGACAAAAGAGCTGAGATTTTGAAAGCCCCGGGGCATAGTTTTTGATGCCAAGATCCACCATCCTCCAGGAGCTGCACCCGATACACCCTCACCCTCGTTAATTGACCTGCACCCAGCAGCAAAGCCCTGCCTTTAAAGGCCCATGATGTCCTGTGGCAGACAGACAGATTTAAGCTGCTTCTCCCAAACTGTCAACCAGATATCTGTCCTATTAAAAATTCCTTTCTTTCTTGGCAATCCTAGTTGTCTCAAAAATTGAATGTTTGTTCAATGAACAAGTGGACCTAGATCAAAACCCCCTTGCAGTTTTCAACAACACTGGAGTTGGGGGGTTTTCTTTTTCTTTCCTTTCTAGGTTTTTAATAACTAGGCAAGTGCTTTCATGTCATTCTATATTTTCTTTGGCTCAAAAAGAGCACTGCCAATGCCATCTGTCTTTAACACATCAGACCTCTTCACATACACCAAGTAGCTAAGTCCCAGGCCTTCATTTCAGGGGTTACAAAGATGGCCAATGAACTGCCTTACCGCTGTGATCGAGGACAAAGTCATCTTGGGCATAACGGAATTTTTCAGGTCCACATGCAATAAAAACATCATCATCACCAAAAAAGTCTTGCAGACAAGTAACCTAAAAAAAAAAAAAAAGTCCAAGAAATAAATTAGAAACATTAGAAGTGAAATCAAAAGCAAAATTAAATACATCTTTAAGCCTCAACTACAGTATTGAAGTGGAATAGAAAGCTGTTCCTAAGGTCACATTCCATTTCCAAGCATTTTCACACACTTCCTCTTGAGCTCAGAACAACAGTGTCAAGGGTCCACAGCAGGTATTGATACTCCTGTTCTGGCCAGGTGTGGTGGTTCACACCTGTAATCTTAACATTGGACGGCCAATGCAGGAGGATCCCTCAAGGTCACTTCTTTGAGCAAGAAGGATACCCTGTCTCCACCAAAAACAGAAAAAATGAGCTGGGTGTTGCAGCTGAGGCAGGAGGATGGCTTGACCCCAGAAGTTTGAGGGTGCTATGGAGCAGTGATGATGCCACTGTACCCAGGGTGAGAGAGAACAAGACTCTGCCTCAAAAAAAAAAAAAAAATCCTGTTTGACAGGTGAAGTTGAGAGTTCAGTAATGTGAAGTTAAGTGATTTTTTTCCCCAGGGATCCCAATAATTTGGTGGCTAAGATGGGGTTGCTGAGGCCTCTGCTCTCAGCTGAGTGTTCTCGTCTATTCTGGCCATTCTCACAGCAACCCCAGGTCCCAGCTGTGTGACCTTGGACATGACTTCACCGTACCTCTGGAATAGTGCCTTGGGTTGTTTTAAAAATTAATACATGAAGACTACTTGGAACAGTGCCTGGCACCTAAGTGTTGAATTTATTGACTCTCATCTCTATCACCACACCACCACCAGTATCACCAGAGGAAGATTTACAATGAAACTAATAAGATGTAAGCTTTCAGGCTCTTCCAAGGCCTTGTACCTAAATGTATGATCTCAATCTCATATCCTTCCTTCCTTTCTTTCTTTTCTTTTTTTTTTGAGACAGAGTCTTACTATGTCGCCCTTGGTAGAGGTCATTATTGTTTAGCTGGGCCGGGTTCAAACCTGCCAGCCTCAGTGTATGTGGCCGGTGCCATAACCACTGTGCTATGGGCGCCGAGCCTCATATCCTTTCTTCAGAAAGGCACTACCGTCTCCAGTTTTGGGCATTACAGAACCTGGATCTATCTTAGGGAGAACATTCATCCATGTATCCCAGTGGTGACAAGAACCACGTTCTAGGATTTGGGACATACACGGGTTCTATTTTTACCTGTTCACCAATGGGCTATGATTTCTTTTCTGAGAAGTACTCCATTCCCAATCATAAAGTGTTTAAAGGAACCACGTTGCTTTACTATTAGCAATCTCAATAATTTCTTGAATCTTCCTGATCATCATTTAGCTTTTTGTTGTAACAAAAATAAACCTCAACATAGTTAGAAAACAATGTTGTCAAGAAAAGACAGTGAAGTAGATACAACGTAGATCACTCAGATCACAGCGCTTAAGTGACCCGAAGGATGCACACTTGGCAATGCCAAAAAGTTGACTGCAGAAGACAGTGGGGTATGATGCAGGATGCTGCATGCTCCTCCCAATTCTCATCAAGCAAGATGCAGCTTCTGCACTTCACTGAAATTCAACTCATACTACCGTGTCTGAGGTCTTTAAGAACTGTGTTTCCATCATTGCTGCTAAGCCTGCTCTGTCTCCGTTGGTGGTAGCACGTACCCCTTCATCCACCCGAGCCCCCAGCAGTCATCCCTTTCTCCTTTCCTCATCAGTCCTTCATGGCTCCTCTTTTTTACATCTTATGTGGTTCTCAGGTATTTCCATTTCTGCTCTTTGGTTAAGACTGTTCTCCCTTCTTGCCTGCACTCCTGCCATTGCCCTGGTAACAGGTGTCTTCCCCGCCCATCTTGTATTCCATGACTCCCTAGGATCAGTCATCACTGTTCTCGCCGGCGCCAGGGTGACCACACTCCTGTGACAGCCCTCGGTGGCTTCCTCCCTTCACAAGATGATGCTCCTCCTGGGGCGCAGCCACCTGACCCCCTACCTCTTCCATTCACTTTCCGGCCATGTGGAGTCTACTTTGGGACTGCCCACCTGCACAGGCAGTTTTTTTTTACAGCTTTATTGAGATATAATTCACATGTCATAGAATTTATCCATTTAAGGTCCACAGTTCTATGGTTGTTAGTATATTCAGAGCCATGCAGGTATCCCTGAAATCTACTTCAGAACATTTTCATCACCCCCCAAAGAAACACCATGCCCCATCAGTACTCACTCTGCACATCCTCCTTCCTCACCCCGTCTCTATGTGTCTGCCTATTCCAGACATTTCACATAAACCAAAATCATACATACACGGCGAGATTGGCTTCCTTCACTTAGCATGTTTGCAAGGTTCCCCCATGCTGGAGCGGTATCAGCACCGCATTCTGTGGTATGTACACACCACATTTTGTTCATCCATGTATCAGACACCGGACATGCGTGTGGGTCATTTCCACTTCAGTGCTGGCTCTTAGCACCGTGCTTCCCTTACCCTGATCCTGGGGCCTTTCTGCTCCCTTTAGGGCCTTGAGCACAGGTGAGCACTGATGTTTCCTACTCATCATTCCCTAGGGTCTTAGTGGACACTTAATACATGCAACTGTGACTGGAACTGGGTTCTTGGACACTGTAACTCCTCTGGGGTAAGTAGAACCACAGCTGCTATGTCAGCTGCCACCTCCACCACTTACATTCAGGATTTACTGAGTGTAGGCATCACTTAACATCTCTGAACTCTCTCTCTCTGCATCGTGAGACATATTATATCTCAATCCCTACTGCAACCCTACGAGGTTGATAGTATTATT
>NW_003852436.1:10021795-10031354 GCF_000181295.1 Otolemur garnettii | reverse complement strand
TTTTTTGGTTGCAGCCATCATTGTTGTTTAGCGGGCCTGGGCTGGATTTGAACCTGCCACTTTGGGTGTACATGGCTGGCGCCTTAGCCACTTGAGCCACAGGCGCTGAGCCACGTCTCTGCTTTAAAATTAACATGACATTGCTTTTTACCCCTAACTGGAATCTCATGATTCATCTTTCTGTTTACAATGCTTAAGTCATAAATGACTATAAAACAAGGTAAAATGAATATCTTACATTTCCATCTATTTTGGTTTTTTATACAACATATGTCCAGTTAATAGTTCTTAAAAGGAGTTAAACCCAGATTTACTTCCTTGGTCAAGTGAAACAGACATCTACGGAAGTTTAATCCAACATTATTAAAAAGGAGAATTTTATTTGTTTTTGCAATCAAACTATTATAAAAATAATTAAATTATATAAAATATACCTGAATGAATAATTGAAAAATTGGTTAATTTTTTTTGGGGGGGGCAGTTTTTGCCTGGGGCTGGGTTTGAACCCACCACCTCTGGTATATGGGGCTAGCGCCCTTCTCCTTGAGCCACAGACACCGCCCGAAAAAAAAAAAACTGGCTTTTTTTTTTTTAAATTAAATCATAGCTGTGTACATTAATGCAATCATGGGGTACAATGTGCTGTTTTTATATACAATTTGAAATGTTTTCATCAAATTGGTTAACATAACCTTCACGGCATTTTCTTGGTTATTATGTTAAGACATTTATATTCTACACCTAGCAACTTTCACATGTACCCTTGTATGATGCACCGTAGGTGTGGTCCCACCAATTACTCTCCCTCCCCTCCCTCTCCCCTTCTTCTTGGGCTACAATTGGGTTATAGCTTTCATATGGAAGCTATAAATTGGTTTCATAGTAAGACTGAGTACACTGGACACTTTTTCTTCCATTCTTGAGATACTTTCCTAAGAAGAATATGTTCCAGCTCCATCCATATAAATATGTAAGAGGTAAAGTCTCCATCTTTCTTTAAGGCTGCATAATATTCCATGGTGAACATATACCACAATTTATTGATTCATTCATGGGTAGATGGACACTTGGGCTTCTTCCATGACTTATCAATTTTGAATTGGGCTACAATAAGCATTCTGGTACATATATCTTTGTTATAATGTGATTTTTGGTCTTCTGGATATATGCCTAGTAGAGGAATTGTAGGATCGAATGGCAGGTTTATTTTTAGATCATCTTTCCAAAAGGCACATATTAGTTTGCATTCTCACAAAAAACTGGTTTATTTTTCATTTATTTTATTATATGGAAATAGTTCATCTGGTAGTAAATTAGTTGTCATTGACTAGACTAAATGACAAAATAAATAAGCTACTTATTATATGGAATAAAAGCATTTAACACGTATCAGAATTGTATCAGATCAAAAAGGTTTTTTCCCTCCCATAGAAGTTCTTCTTAGTTCTTTAACAACCTTTTAATGACTTCACCTGTCAGTTTAAGTTTGGCTTTCCAAACACAGTTTGAGCAAAATGTCTGCTCCCCCTGATTCAGGTCCTAGTCACTGAATGCCTATTTGATTAAACAGTTAACCAAATTATACAATTTTCAATTAGGTTCTGATAGGCCTCAAGTCAGTCATCACCACTCTACAGAAATGATAGCTATCAAGTGAATAAAAGATTCAACTGAGATAAACAAAACACATCTTTTGACTAATTTTGCTCTATAAGGTGTACTCAGGACAGTGCGATACCTCCCAAAATACTAAACAACTCCTGTCTTCATTCATTCAAAAAGTTATAACTGAGCCCTTAGTATGTGCCAGGCCATTCTAGGTGCTGCAGGTACATGAGTAAAGGAGGGAAAAAGGATAAAAATTCTTGTCCTCATTGAACAACTGTGGGGAGATACACAATAAATAAAACACATGGGTAAATTTATGTCACATTAGAACGTGGAAAAAGGGCACGAAAGGCAAACAGTGAATGCAGAGGTGGGCGCTGCAACACTAAACAGGGTGGTCAGGGAGGGCCTCACTGCCAGTGGGACTTGCTTTTTGAGACAAGATCTCACTGTCACCCAGGCTGGGGTCCAGTGGTGTGATCTTGGCTTACTGCAGCCTCTGACTCCTGGGCTCAGCCATCCTCCTGCCACCCGAAGAGCTGAGAATACAAGTGTAATCCACAATGCCTGGCCCCAAGGTGACATCTAAATAAAATATTGAAAGAGGTGAGGAGCAATTCATGTGAGTATCTGCTAAGGGGGAGGGCTCCAGAGGGAAAGAAATGTGCAAAAGCGCTGTGGACAGAGCAGGCTTGGCACATTCATAAAGCAAGGGAAGAAGTCCTGGGGGACAATGGGAAGAGCCATAAGAGAGGAGACCAGAGAGGCAAGGGGAGGTGGAACAAATGGCACAGGGCCTCACAGTGTGGCTTTGCTCTGAGACAGAAAACCGCTGGATGATTTGAGCAGAGGACTGCCACAACGCTACTTAGGTTTTCACAGGATCACGCTGTATTAAGGCTGCAAGAATGTAAACGGGCAAGGAGAGCGAGAAGTTTGTTTGGAGGCTATTGCTCCTCCAGGCAACAGAGGAGAGTAGCTTGTGCAAAGGTGTTAGGAGTGGAGGTAGTGAGCTGGGATCAGTGAGCTGGATGAGGTATATGAAAAAAACAGAGAGAATGATGATGATAGAGGGTACAGCTTGAGCGGCTGAAAGAACAAGGTTAACATTAATTCTGGCAGGGAAGAGGGCAGGATCGCAGGCAAGCTTAGTGGAGGAGTGGTTTGCAGTGTGCTGGAAACCAAGTCAACTTAGTGTTTCAAGGAAGGGGGAGCGGTCAGCTGGGTGTCAATGTAACAGACAGGCCAAGTAAGATAAAGACTGAGAAGTGGCCACTGAATTTAGTCACATGAAGATCACTGGCATCTTGATAGAGGGGCTTTGGCAGAGTGGTTGGGGAGGAAGCCTGGTTGCAGTGGGTTTAGCAGAGGGTGGGAGAAGAGCTGGAGGCACCAAGAGCAGAAAACTCTTTCAAGGAGCTCTGACTGCAAAGGAGGGTAGAATGACGGGCAGGCAACAGGAGGAGGAAGTGGGGTAGTGGACGAGAAAGCTTGTTTTTTAAGATGAGTGAAAATAGCAAGTTACTATACTGCTAAAATGATTCAATAGGCAGCAAAAAAAAAAGTGGTGACACAAGAAATGGTAGAATTGCCAGGGCTGTGGCCCCTTGGTAAGCAAGAGGGAATGGGATCTCTGTGCAGGGGAGGGACCAGCCCTGGGCGAGGACATGGTCAGCTCTTGCAGCAAAGGCAGCGGAGGAGGCAGATACCTAGGCAGGACAAGAGGCGGGGGCTGCTGAGGCTTTCCATCTTCTGACTGCTTCTTATTCCACTGAGAAAACTGAGGCAAAGTCTTCAGCTGAGAGCGGTCACAGGTTTATGGAGAGGGAACAAAATTGCAATTCAGGCTTGTGGGGAGAGGGCCTGGGGAGGGAACGGTGATGTGCCTGCAGGCAGCACTGTAGGGCCGCTGGAGGCTCTGCAGTCGGCACAAGAGAAATTCTCAGTTCTAAAAATAGAAGGAAGCTGTCCACCTTACACAGTATTTTAGAAAAATCAAAACTTTTCATGTTGGAATTGTTACTATTTCATGGGGTTGCAGCATCTAAGCAGCTAAGAGAGAAAAACTGATACAAAGATGATTCAAAAACTAGACGACACATTTTTTCATGCTTAAAACATGACTTTAGATTCAGCAGAGGTACAGTGTGGGACAGAACAGACCTTTCCTACAGGGGCAGAACAGGCTGGCCTCCTTCCCCTGGCGGGAACTGTGCAGTGGAGCAGGCTAGCGGATGTCAGAAGGTACCTAACAGACACAGGGCACCAGCCCACTTATCTTTGGTAGCTCCTTATATTTAACTGAGGAATAACAAAAACAAAACCCAGACTTGCACTGATCGTATATAAATAAGGAATGAATTTCTTTTCCTTTATGACTGCTGGTTTAAAGTATGAGGCTCTGTTCATATTCTTCCCAATGTAGACATGGACTGTTCCCTCCATAGATACTTGTTACTATGTTTAACTAAACAATAAACACACCAGAAACAAAGCGCCCACAGACAGAGGGGCAAGCAGATGAGTATGACTAAGGGTAAATACCCACAGAAGGGGAAGGAGGCTTCAGTTCTGTTCTCACTTTCTCTGTGGAGGACAACTCATCTAAGCCACAGGGGTCATCCCAGAAGCATCAGGGGGGGCACAGGCTTCTGCTGGGAGCACAGCACCACACCACTGAGCTTGCCTGCCTCCTTTCCTTTCTATGCACCCAGAATCATGGGTAAGACACTAAATTTCTTCAATGCTCAGTTTCTCTGTCTGCAAAATGGGCAAGAAACTTCATTACATCTCCTCTGAAGGTTATTGGTGAATGTTGTGTCTTCATTTTCATTAATTCATGGCCTTAAATATTCATTAAAAATTTTCCTATAAGTCTAAAGAGATAAGCATAAGCTGTCCTACAAGTCCAATAAATTGACAACTTGAGTTCTTCCACAGACAGCCTTCACTTATAGAAAATTATAACCCCCAAATTTAAGGTATCTCAAGCTCTCCGAAATCCTTTATAAAAATGTGACTCAGTCATATACAAATAAATATATATATATATACACAAATTAAAGAATAAATTCTACCAATAGCTCTCTAAAGTGGATAAGATTTCACCTACAAGTTAAATGTAATATGTCAAAGCAATGCTTTATATCTGTATATATAAGCCACATGTATAAACATCAACCTTTTTAGATAATGTAGACAAACAGAATTATAAACAAATCAATCTTATTTTTACAAATCAATCTTATTTTTAGGCTGACATTTTATTTGTGTAATACTTGACCTCTTTAGTCCAATCCAATCATTATCTGCCCATGCTTAAGTTTCACAAGCATATGAGACCTATATTTTATTGTTTTCTATTAGTAGCTGAAATATAGCAGATACTTTTTAATGTTAAACATCTGACAAAATGCCCAGGGTCTGATATAAACTAAAATAACGCTCTTGTACCAGTGGGAGCCACATTCAGCTACCACTGTGCATTCATTCTAACATTACCTAGGCGCCTACTACATGCTGGGCGTGAATGAAAGAGCAAGAAACACACAATCTACTGGAGGAGATGGAGCAAAAAAAACCATGTAACACCGTGTTTCTCCCAAAATAAGACCTACCCCAAAATAAGCGCTAGCAGGATTTCTATGCTTTCATTAAATATAAGCCCTACCTGGTAATAAGACCTAGTGACAGGCGTGTGGTAACTGCAGTCTCAGGCGTCCTAATGGACACGTGCAAACGGCTAGGGGAAAACAGTTCAGGCATCACTAGCGTCAGCCCCACCACCAAGGTCGGCTCCCCCTGTCAGGTTCCAGAAGAAGATGACTTAACTGCATTTGAATAAATGTAGACTGTTGTATTATACTTAACAAAAATAAGACATCCCCTGAAAATAAGCCCTACTGTGTCTTCTTCAGAATAAATAAATATGAGACAGTGTCTTATTTTCGGGGAAACATGTTAGTTACAGTTCAAAATGTCACATCAGGATGAATGCTGATAATAGAACAACTTGCCTGCTATGGAAATAAAGATCACAAAGAACTAACCTGATGAAAGCAGCGTAAGATAAAATATTCAGTATCTTTAAAATATTTCATACTTTTGAACAGTTAGAGAATTTTCTTGTGTGTTACAACATATTTTATGTTCTTTTAACCCTGGTAATCTGTTTATTCCTTTTATCATTAATTTTTTTAAACTGGGGTTTAATAATGAGGTATAGGTCAGGTCACTAAATCTGTCTCAGAAAAAAAAAATAAAATAGTATCACGAAAACAGCTTAAAACTATTCTTAACAAGGGTGAGAAAAAGTGTGTCAGTTTAGAAGACCTCTTACTGCTCATTTCTAAATTCTTCCTTCAATGCAGGGAAGAATTAATTCTTCCAGAAGCTCTTTGGGAATAATGGATGTCGTGTGGCTTGTGAAAGAAAGCTACACAAAAGAAGGAGAAGTATTATTTCTGTTAAGGTGCAAAATTAAAGCAATCAACAGGACCTAATGGGGAGATGTATCTACAGGAGCACATCTAAGTTCCCCAAATGAATGGAGGCCACTTAAAACAGTAATTTTTCTATCCTTCAGTAGACAGATTAATTAGGTCAGGGTGAAGAGGTGCCAGCCATAATTTCAGTGCTGGTTCTTAATAGCTGGCCACAGTTGCTTTTTTTCCTTTCTCTATTCGGTCCCTGTTAAAGGATACACAAACATGTGTGAAAGCCCTGAGGCCTAATAAAAATATTATACATGTATTAGACCCGCAGTAAAAACAAAGAGGTTGAGAACGCAGAGATGTAATCTTCCCTGGAAACTTGCTTTCCGAACCAGAGGGGGCCGGGTGAGCTCTCCATCTCCTGATCCACTGGCACACTTTTGGAATCTTGTGTTTCCCACCCCTTCCAATGTTACAAAGGAGTTAGTGCCAAAGCAACCCCTTTCTGCTCCAAAACTCTAGTACTTTAGTTTATTAAAAGAGTTTTTATTTATATTCCAGGAGATTGCTTTCCAAAAAGTTGAATGCATTTTTCTGAGAAGAAGGGGAACACTGTTTTAGGTGGCTAAAATGAAACGTCCATTTGGGATTTCCTTTCTGTTCAAGTTTTTAGCTTCCTATGTCCTCAATCAAATCTTCAATGCCCCTCTAAATCCAGGTATTCCCTTAATTCTCTATAACTTGCCCAATAAGGACATTTTCATTAAGGTAACCACCTGTTTTTTGTCTGAACCTCATACCAGACCTACCTCCATGCAGGCAGGATCATTGCCTCACTCATGACTATAATTCCAGCATATTAGACAGCATCTAGCAGATACTTTTCTGTTGAATGAATAATGACTAAAACGCTTTCAGTTCTACTTCTTCCAGGTAGCCCTCTCTAAAGACTCCATCCCACATTCTTTATGAATTCCTATCAACCTGTTAGCACGCAGGGTAGTCCTGGCTCCCAGGTTCATGATGTTCACTTGTACCCCAAGATAAGCTACACACTCTCTGAGCAGACCAAATCCTACTGAGATCCTTATAGAAGAAATTCAGTAAATACTGGGTTGATCAAATTTTGGCCCTAGACACCTTAAAATACTTTTCTAAAAACTGATTTTATATCACATAAACCCATTCAAAAATTAAATCTCCTTCATCATTATTTCAGAATGATTTGAAAAAAATTACTTGTGAAATTTACTCCTGCAACCATTTGGTATAGGAGATTCAAAGCAATGCAATTTGCAGTTATACTCGATATTTAGTGCTACTGAGAGCCTTGAGGTTGCATTAAATGAGGGTTCCTCGAGATACTTCCCAAGCCTATTTTATTAAAAATTTCCAAGACCTGATAAAAATTCAAAAGGAACACAGGATCTCAGTGACAGAACAGTTAAACCGGCATCTCCTTATCTGAACAGTGGAAGGTAAAAATCTTTGAAATGTCCTCCTGAGGATCAAGGACCACATGTTACAGAAGAGATAATGGGACAAAGGATGTCAGGAGTGTAAAATATATTGGAATTTTTTATGGATTTTCTTGAGTTTTAACTTTGTTTTGTGTGTGAGAGAGAAAAAGAGACAAAAATTCATACCTCCTGCTGAAATTAAGTACTTTCATTATCAGAGAGCTAAAAGGTAGCCTCTGTTTGTTTGTTTTTTAACAAGTATTTCTAGCTTAAAGAAGGAACTCAGAAAGGAAGTTCAATAAATAGCTGATCTTTGAAACTAAAAATGTCAGATAGACTTGTAATGGAAGTATATTGATATTCTTGATTTTTTTCTAAGACACGGTCATATGACAAGTCATAAAATGCCAAAAGGGAATTGTATTTCATTTTGAATGCCCCAAATTATATTCTACCATGTGTAATTATTCTATCATGTAAATAAATAGAAATATAACTTTAAGATGTAAAGAACATACAAAGGACAATTTTAACATAAAGGATAAACCTAACAGCTGCCTGAGCCATTATCTTTATTTCTACTGCTAGCAAGGGAGGGTTCTTTTAAAGAGACCGCCCACCCTGATACTTAAAAGCTGAAAAACCAACGGATTCACTTCATCGTAAACTAACCTAATTCCAGACAAGGCTCCCCCCTCTCGTCTTTTCATTTTAACAGTTCTATCTCTACAATAAAATTTCTGCTTAAAATGAACAGGGAAATCACATCGAAAGGTAAGCCATTTGGTCCTTCTAAAACGTTAGGAGCAACAACCAGAAAGATAAATTCATAGGTCAGTGAGCAGGAGCTGGGATTGTCCCCATTTCTTTACCCTTGGCCCAGAATACAATTAGCATAAAAAGCCTGCTTTGTTCCCAGTAAATGTTGGCTGGCCTACAATAAGAAAAGGACCCCTTTCTACAGTAAGAAGAAAGCTACTCAGAATAGCAATGTTTTTCAGCTTCCTGTAAATCCATTCAGCCTGGCACTCGGGGACCATGTGGTTGCCATGGAAACAGAGCTGAAGCGAAAAGATGACAGTACTTACAGTAAAAGGCTTCTCAATGGCATCTACAGACAATCTCCTACATTTAGTTTGCTTCTATTAAAATAGCATTGGACCTAACCTTCCTGTTCCCACTGCAGCTTCCTCAAAATAAGGACTATTTCACCAATCAAGACTAATCATGGAAGGCTGAGACCCAAGATTTGGTTTAAGGAAGTCCCTTTTCCTATCAACAGGATAGAAAGATCTTAAAAATTCAGACATATTGAGCTACCAAATATATTTTGGGAGGGGAAATGATCAGCACTCTTTATAAAGGTGGCAATTTCTACGCTGATCCTCTGACTGCGCCCACTGAGAGCCACCCACTTAGTCTTCATTCCTGTAAGAAAAGGTATCAAAGCTACTCAGGGGCTTACGGGTCATGGCAGACACTCCCAGAACAAAGACAGTTTTTAAAGAGAAAAACATACATTGTTTTAATCACACTTTTTTGTGATACGGGAGTCTTCAGAATGAAGACCCAAAGATACAGAGAAAACCTCCTTTTAACATCTCGGTCTGATGAGGAACGGACAGTCATGTAGAAATATAATCAGACAAAAGGGTATGATACAAAGCTAGTAGACTGAACAGGGAAACCCAGCAAGGCCTGTCTGTTCAGATTTTTCTTGGCCTCTCTGTAAAGCATTCCTTCCTCCAAGCATGGAGCAGGACACTCCAGATGAGGGCCCATGGGGAAAAGTGGTTCTGCTGTCTATGACCCACGTGGGGAAGAGGGATTTTAGTTTCTGTAGCCCGGCTGAGGAAGATGGAGGTGTGAGAGACAGGAGGGCAGGAAGTCAGAGACAGGCTTTGTTTCTCAGGCCCTCACTCTGGGATATTTTTTTCTGAGCCCCCAAAGAACAAAAGTTTAGAAGAATTTAGGTACAGAAATTAGAAGAAACATTAATCAATGATCATGAGATTTC
Source organism: Otolemur garnettii (assembly GCF_000181295.1). Classification (NCBI taxonomy): domain Eukaryota; kingdom Metazoa; phylum Chordata; class Mammalia; order Primates; family Galagidae; genus Otolemur; species Otolemur garnettii. Next base: position 10,021,836 of record NW_003852436.1, on the reverse strand, counting down.
CTCCAATTCTGAAGAAGCTGGAGCCAAAAATGTTCAGATGT
>NW_003852436.1:10015074-10021455 GCF_000181295.1 Otolemur garnettii | reverse complement strand
CAGGAGTTGGAGGTTGCTGTGAGCTGTGATGCCACAGCAGTCTACCCAGGGGGACAGCTGAGGCTCTGTCTCAAAAAAAAAAAAAAAGGAAAGAAAAAGAAAAAGAAAAGGCAACTGAGAAGCAAAGTAAAAGCTGGTGATTTTATATTTCTAACATAAAGGGAAAAGGAACAAGCACAGAATACTTAACTAAACACACTTTACACAATAAATCTCATGTACACATGAATTCCATTTAACCCTTGGAACAATCTTGTGACCTGTACTACCATTCCAGTTTTTCCCAAAAGGCGGCTCAGTGAGGTTAAGAAACTTGCTCAGAGTCATACAGCCAATGAGGGGGAAGCTAACATTTGAACTCTAACTTGGAACAACCGCTCTATTCTTACTACACACCAGCTCCCTAATGCAGAATTAACAGTGTGAGCTAAGAAAAAACAGAGAAAACTTACTGAGAAAAGTCACAGAAGTCTTCATTGTTGTCTAAAACCCAAATCACCCAACACCATTTTTCTATGTCTTACTTTTTGGAGTAAATGAACGGCAAATATATAAGCTTATATGTAAGACTTTTTAAAGATCAACTTCTAAGTAATGTCATAAGGTCAATACAAATTTGGGGCAAATTCTTCCTCCTCAGGGAATACTAAGTATGCCTGAAATTGATATCTTCAAATAAGTTGGCAAAGTCTAAACACAAATTATAAACATAAGTTGCAACCATTTGGTTTTACCTTGTTTGTTGCCGGACTGGAAATTCTAAAAGTATAAATATGTATTAATAAAGTTACGACCTTTAAAGTTTTTAAATAAGGGAAAACCCTGCAACATTTTCAGCAACTGATTCTCTGAACATAGAAACCAAATTAGGCCACCCTTTGGGTGTCAGTTTAACATATGGTGAGCAAGTACATCCAAGTAGTTAAGACCCTTGGAATCAAGACTAAGAACATTAATTAAGGTGGTATGGGAAAACACGGTCAGTTAATTCTATACTTATTTTGGGAAACATGAACTATTTAGCACTATCAGTACAAACATCATTACTATACTCTAACACAGTGAGGCTACTTAGGTTTCCTACTTAGTAGGAAAATTACCCTCACTTTAAAAAGTCAGGCCAGCACAGTGGCTCACGCCTATAATCCTAGCACTCTCAGAGGCCGAAGTGGTGAACTGCTTGAACTCAGGAGTTTGAGACCAGCCTGAGCAAGAGTGAGACCCCCCTCAACCTCTACTGAAAATAGAAAAACTAGCCAGGCATCATGGAGGGTGCCTAAGTCCCAGCTACTTGGGAGGCTGAGGCAGCAGGATCACTTGAGCCCAGGAGTGTGATGTTGCTGTGAATTATGATGACACTAAGACTCTTTACCAAGGTCAATAAAATAATAAGAATCATGTCTGCTTTTTAAATTTCTTTCCTCTTTTTTTTTTTTTTCTGCAGTTTTTGGCCAGGTTTGAACCCGCCAGCCCCAGTATGTGGGGCCAGCACCCTACTCCCTGAGCCACAGGCGCCGCCAAATTTCTTTCCTCTTAATAAGATTATTTTCCTCTTCTCTTGGCATCATCCTCTAAATCTTCCTTTGTACCAAAACACAACCCAATCCCTCTTTTAGCAGCCCCTTTGCCCACTTCTAATTCATTGCACTTAACATTCACGGGTTTAGGCAGAAACAGTTCAAATTTAGAAAACTTAAGCATAAAATAAGAATAAATGAAGAAAATAACTTTAGTGTACAAATTTCATACTGTCTGATGACAAAATTCTCTCTGCTTATTTCCTAATCTTAAGCTGTGGTTTAGTCAGGTAAGCAGGTTAGATATTAATGTGAAATAAGTGAGGCAGTTACGTGCCACAGAACACAGAAGACGGGTTTATCTATTTTCACATAAGGAAAAACTTTCATTTTCAAGCCAACATAAATCCCAGAAGAAAAATAATGAGAAAATTTCTTCCCAGTGAAGCCTTCTTAGTAGATGAAGGCCTCACTTCTACAGTTGAAGAAACCCTCTGAATAAATCACATACCTGTGGCTGTTCAGAAGCAGAAAGCATGCCATCCTATTTGATTTGTTTATGGCAACATTGTACAAGCGAAATTGATATTGGCTGTGGCAAATACCATAATGAAATGTTCTTGTTGAAAAGGCGTCTGTTGGTGAAATAAAGCTAAAGCTTGTTAAACTAACATACATGTGGTATACAAACGATATGCAAGTTGTTAGAACGAATACTTAGTTTAGGAGAATACAAGACAAGAGAATTCAGCCTTTAGATTAATTGGTTTATCAATGTTCACTCTAAAAATGCAAATAGCTACACAAGGGTTATGTCTGTTCCCCTGTTTGTATAGAACTTGAAAATGAAGGTAGAAAAACCTTTTGTTTCATGTTAAGGTAATTCATATATTTAAGTAATTTCGGATTACAGAGGACAGTAAATAATCGGCAGCCTCGCAGAATTAAATATTATGTTGTTATGTTTCTTTTAGGTCCCTTTAATAAATGGAAATAAACGTTATAAAGTTCAAGTCTCTTTTGTTCCTAGGGACCATCCTCTGAGCCCCCCCCTTCTTTCTCCACCTTGCTTAGTAGAGTTCAAAATTTTCATGTACGTTACACATACTGAATATATCAGCCTGCAATTGGCTTTGTTAAGTCAGTATTGATTCTGAAGCCTAACCAAGTCTTAGTTTTCATTATTAATTCCTCTTTCTGAGCTCATCGAGCCATTCCTCAAACTTTTGTTTCCAAAAGATCATTCTGCCATTAATATTACTTCTGAGAAACTACAAAGATAAATTCTTCCTACCCTTAATACTTCCAATTTCTTTCAAACAAATTCCTGTTTTCTCAGATTGTTCGATTTATTTTCTCAGAATGCTCGACTTAGTGTATCCATTATAACCATTTTAGGGAGTGAGTTCTCAGAGAGAAGATGTTTAAATCAATTCGTTCTTTGCCCACAGACTTCACCTCCAATTAGGAGACGGAATGTGCAGCAAAAGCTTGACGTTCAGGCCTAGAGATTCAGGCATTACTGTTATTCCAAAGAACAGGTTTCCTGACCAAAAGGAATATCAACTCTGGGGAGAAAAGAATTTTTAAGTAACTAAAACTCCAAATTATTCATGATAAAGCTATATTTAATCTTTGGGGAAGAACTCTACAAGATGGCTTAAAATCACTAATTCATAGAAATAGTTTCTTGCAGAAGACAAAGCAAAGGAAGAAAAAACAAAATCATATGAGATTTATTCTACCCTGTAACACACGTCAGGATTTAAAGGCACAGGAAACTTCTGCTGCATAGGGAAGGCATAAAAGGAATCCCTCTCTGAAGAATTCCATTAACTGGGAAATACTGATGAACTGTATGCATGAAGAATTTCTTATCTTTTTCCTGCATCCAGAGACATGATATTCTTTCAAAGAAACATCTATTTATTTTTTATTTTATTTTTTTGCAAACCTCTAGGGGTGTCAATTAAACTGGGATTGGGACCAGCAAGTAGGGGAAGTTGTCTGTAAGCATTTATCATCAAGCTATATGCCGTGCTTGAGAAGCCAGCTGTCTTAAATAACCATCCCCTCCCTGGGGCCGCAAGAATGCTGCTCATGTCAGAAACTCATGTCATAAGATTAGATTTGAATGGAAAAGCAAAGGGAATGTAGTCTCTTTTCTCCAGCTGGGATTGATTATTCCCTTCCCAACAAGGAGGCTGTTATTCAGGCTAAAAAGAAGAGCCTACTTGCTTCCTGGATATTTTCCAATCCATCTTGGCACCTGAATGACTTAGAGAATGCCCTGCCTCACCACGGCTTTCACGTCTCTTAGCCTCTCCAGGAAAATGTTTTGGTACATTCTTTCGCCATTATTATGAAGAGAAGTCACCCTTAGATTCTCATGGTGTGGCAAGGTAAGCTGCGAACCTAGGCAGGTGAATAAGGCCAGATTGAATATCAAGAGTGGAGGCTGAGGCAGGTCAGCATGAGCTTGCAACACCCAGAGAGGATGGGGGGAACATCCAGCACCCGGAAACTGTGTCTATCTTTCTCGCTCTTGTACCCAGAGCCCCTGGCACTGAGCTGCACTGTGAACACACAGGGGATATTTAGTGAACAAATGAGTGGATAAACAGCACAGAGGCAGCGGACTCTGGGCTCAGGACTCAGTGTTAGATTGATGAAGGGCAGCTTATATTACTGGGATACACACGAAGATGGCTCTGGAAAACAGGAGGGCTTAGCAGAAAACAGATGTGATGCAACGGGGAGAGGGAGAAATGACAGCCCTGTAGCAAGGATTTGAATACTAGTGGACTCCCAAATGCACCTAAACGCACGTGCCACAACAGACTCATCCACTTGTCTTTTACTGCCATAGCTGGTGCCATTGCTTGTGCACCTTAAGCAATTTAAAGGGAACATCCTGCTTACAGCAAGGACAGAGGATCCATGTAGGCCTCGGTGTTTAGCTACACTACTGACAGGAAGAATATGCTAAGAGAGTAAGGAAAACGCAGGTGCACCTGAGGAGGGAAGAACTTCTCTGATGTTGAGAGGCAGGACCACTCCACCTTACTACAGCAAGAAATACCAAAACGGATCACAGTACTGTGATATACTGTACACTTAGTGCAACAAATTATTTAAACACACATAAATTATAACTATATAAATCCATTAGGTGATCATTTTTCAAGAGCAAATACGAAAACTTCACAAATGTGAGTCCAGGATAATGGCCACTAAGTCCTCACCACCACCTCCACCAGTCAGAGACAAACTCTGGCAGGGAACCAAGGACTGCCCTCTTCCTCCCCCTATTTCTCACGTGTTCTGCCCAGTTCCTCACCACAGAAATATTCATTCCACTCTCCTCCAGCCCCAAGAGAAGGATCAGCTCACAGACTGTGAATTTAGTTCCATCTTTCATTTGGAGACAATGGTTGCTGCTTTTATCAGTGCGTGGTGGTTTTCTTCAGTACTTCCTAGATAATATTTGGGAAGTCAGCCTGTCTTCTCACGGATAACTGACTTTGGCTAAAATTTGGGATAGATAATCTCACCAACAGAAGAACTTGATGAGCAAAGCTTGTATTTTTTTTAAGTGCCATCTTCACTTAAACGAAACAGTTCCTGATTTATTAGGAAATGTGGGGTTCTGAAATGTCTACATCCAGATCTCCTAAAATGAAGCACGGCCATGTGAACAAATGAAACAAAGCAGCTAACGGGTGCATTAATTCCCAAAAGCTGTCCCAGCTTCTGAGAAATGTGATTAGTCTAGACGTGGCATGGGAGGCACAGTTTTAAAGAAGTGGATGGGACCATATGTTATTTAAAAAAGCAGCACTGTTCAAGTTTTTATCCTCTGTCACCAAGGGTGAGGTGCAACAGTGTGATCACAGCTCACTGCAACCTTGAATTCCTGGGCTCAAGCAATCCTCCCCCCTCAGCCTCCCCAGTAGCTGGGACTACAGGCATGGGCTCCCCTGCCGGGCCACAAAGGGAAGCAGGACTTCTGCATTCTTCCCTGCTTAGGAGACCACCTTGGGCATACTGCCTCTCACAAGCAGCAGTATCATGGGAAAGAGCTGACAATGGGGACAGATTCCAGCATGTCCACTCTAAGACAAATAGGACACTGCATGGCCTCTCAGAGGGGAAACACCAAGCACAATAAAGAGGCAGAAAGGACTGACACCCCAATGCTGCGGTGAGTCCGTGAGGGAAGCACTTTTATCTGTGTGGCAGTGATTGTAATTCCTGGGGCTCATTTCCTGGGTTCGCTGAAGTGCAGCGTTTGTTTGAGGACCGCTACCGTAACCAGTCATGCTTTGATATACCCACCTTCTTTGCCTTCAGTACAGGGGGATTAATAATCATAGAAGATTCATAACCCTTTTCCACTGTCGCAAGAGTTCGGCGATCCTTCCCTCTTAAATCATCAGAATCGTTGTGGGATAAATAATTTGAATATGACTCTCATCGCTGCCATGAGCTGTGCATGTAATAAACCTCCTTGTGCTCCTTTTGTTTGAACGGGCTCTCCTTCCTCTCCCAACTTCACCCAGGAGCAGTGCTCCTATTAAAATTCATGATGTTTCCTTCAATGCGAGTGTCTGATTGCAGCTGTCAGCTCCGCAGTTCAAGGATTTTCATACTGCCTGGGAGGACAATGCCAGGCACTCACTGCTAAGGAAACAGGTCAAGCTCAATTTTTCTATTTTAGTTCTGCTGCCAAAAGTGTAGACTGTTCCTTCTAGAAAAAACACATCCTTTTGAGTCAGCTCAGCACTTTGAAAGAGGTGAAGAGGGCACATTTCTTCTCCTCACCAGAGGGAGCTGCCATGGCGTCCGCTTCAGCACACACCCC
>NW_003852436.1:10013600-10014868 GCF_000181295.1 Otolemur garnettii | reverse complement strand
GTTGAGTTGGTTGGAGAGTAAAGGGGAAGAGAGTGAAGGGCACTAGGTCTGTTCCACACTGTAGACCACACCTGTCTCCCTCCCCCAACCTCCTCCCTCCCCCTCACTCCACTCACACACTCTTATCCTGCTGGCAAAAGCTGTCGAACCATTTTGTAAGAGGGAAGAAGAAAAATTATTATTTTGTATTGTTTCCACCTTTTATTAATTCCTAAAGGTAAACAATTTGCTCTATACAACAGAACAAACACAGTGCAATTCATTTATTCATTCATACCAAAAAAAAAAGAGGGAGAAAACCAGATTTTAAGTGCTGTGCCTTCAAGCACCATTAATGGAGAAGCTGGAGCAGAGAGGGAGAAAGGAGTGTTTTAGTCATACAGCCAGAGATGGGCTTATCCCCCCTCAAGTGACCTAACCCTAGACTCACGCCCCCTCTTAAGGGGGAGGGAAAGTAGTTTTAAAAATCTCACAATTCATACCTTCAAACTTGTAATGACAGAAAGCCAACTCACATTATGAGTAGGAACTGTGATAGTTCCAAAAACTATGAAACAAAAGTTCTACGTCAGATAAAAAAGAATGTCACCATAAATGCTCGCAAAGTGACCTGAAAGCGATTCTTTTTTAGTTAAGTATTGTTCTGTGCATCCCCAGGTGCCTGCAGGCCATGTCCTGATTACCTGCGCACTGCACCCCCACAGTACCTGGTGTCCCATCAGGTCCCTACCCTGGGAGACGGTGGCAGTGGACGAGTGTAGGCACTCACTCAGCCTGTGAGGGGATGGGGGCCTAGCCCTCCCTCTGGAATAGAACATTCTATCCTCAAACAGTATAATTCATAACTACTGCTGAATTACTGAACACAACTAGAAAGGATCTAGAGTTTACATGGTGCTGAACCCTATGGCCATCCCACTGAACAAATGTGCAAAGAGAAGATGATGGAAAAGTTGATGAATTCTCTAAGACACAAAGGCAGTACAGGGGTAAGAAGAAGCCAAGTCCCCTGACTCCTCGGTGCTCCTTTGCTTTGCTTCCACAACAAGGAAAGGGTAGCGGCACGCCACAGAGCAGAGATTTTCACCCAGTGCGCCATGAGAGGCTCTTAGGTCTGCACTGAAAAATTTTGAAGATATTTATTCGCTAAAGAAGTTTAAAACACAGGCTTGGTGCCTGTGGCTCAACTCGCTAAGGCGCAAGCCACATACACCTAAGGTGGTGGGTTCCAATCCAGCCCGGGCCCGGCAAACAACAATGATGGCTGC
>NW_003852436.1:9994153-10005865 GCF_000181295.1 Otolemur garnettii | reverse complement strand
GTTGAGTTCTTGAGACATCTTTTGAATAATTTCTTGAGATATCTTTTCAATAATTTCTTGAACTCCTAATTCCTTCTATTCTGTTAATCTTATTTTCTATCCACATTCTGAACTCGATTTCTGACATTCCAGCCATTTGCTTGTGGATGGGGTCTTCAATTGTGTCTGCCTCATTTTCTCTTGGAGGAGTTAATCTACTCTGGTTATAACTCTTTCTTTTTGATCAACATACTTTAAGTGTGCCATGGAAGTTCTACTATACATTCAAGTGTGCTATGAGATATAAAAGATTGAAAAACACTACCCTAGAGGGATGGATAAGAGAACCCTATGCATCCAGCAAATTCTCATACTGCAGGCAAAGAAGAGAAAGAGCAAGAAAGCCTTGCAAGAGAACACTCCAGAGTAAGGAGACCTAGATTCCCGTGCCTAAAATATGTTCAGCAACCATGGTAAAGTTATTAACCATTCTAGGTTTCAGTTTACCCATAAAAATGCAGACCTGGGGTACATGACCCATGGATTTCTCTAGTCACACAGGTCCATGCTTCCATGTGTATGTTTGTGACAGCTGCTGCATCACCCACACACTGCAGTGGGGTAAGATGATGAGGAATAAAAGAAGACCCCTTCCATAAAAGAACAATTCCATTTCTGCCCGATTATCTCCCAAGCAAAGTCAAGTCTTTAGATGTATGATCGGGAATAACAAACAGCTCAGAAGAAACTATGTTATTGAATACCCACGAGGTAGAAGGCACGACGCTACAATAAACTCAACCTGACAATCTCTTTAAGCAGGAGATAAGAGAAACCTGCCTGGGAGAAGTAACTTAGCATTACTGAGCCATATTCTGGACATCTCACAAAAAGGAATTTGCCCATTTGTCTTTTACACAGGACACTAAGGAAGCTTTGAGACATACTGTGTCATGGTCTATTATTTTGCTTCCAAGAAACAGAGTCAACAGCGTCCTTTCTGATTCATTTATTTCTGTCCAAACAGATTTTAGGTTTCTTGATTTTTCTGTATCTCAAAACTTTCGTAATGACCCACATATCTAGCCAGATGAAGAAGTGGCCTGAAAGACTCTGAAAAAGCTTCTTTTGAGTAGAGGTAGGATAAGCTGACTACTCAGCATAAGGGGTTTGTTCAAGTAAAATTATGGAAGAATTAGAGGCAGAGACAATAGAAGTTGTGGTAATGCTATTTGACACTATGTCCAAGCACAGATTTTGCACTACAGCCAATGTTTGGTTTTCTAGAATATTCTAGGATCATTTTTACCTCCACACCTTGTTCATATATTTCCTACCTCTCTCTCTTCTCCCTCATCCCCAATCTAGTCCTCAAACTCCTCTGCCCTCTCAAGGTTGAGTTCAACTCATATTTCTCAGAGATTCACACCAGTTAATTCTGCAATCCCTTTCCTTATCCCTGACAAAATTTATCTTCTGCATTAAGCATTCTGAATTTTAGTTAAATTTAACTTTAGTTAAGTAAAATTAATTTTTGAACAATTGTATACTAATCTCTATTTTATTAGGTATGTCTGACTTGCAAGACTATAAATTCCTTAAGAAAAATTCAGATAATATAAATCTTTGAGTCATAGACTAAGAAGTTACCACTGAAATCATTTAATCCAAATTCCCTTAGTTTATAGAAATGCTATTTATAAAAGACCAAATAAATTAGGAACGAATAATAAATGCTGAGGACATTGTGGATCTTGTCACAGTAGGAGAAAGCAGACTTTCTGAAATTGAGGTTTTTATTTTTTAGTAATTATTTCTTCAGTTTCTTTTATATAAGAAAGCTTTCTATAGATGTCTCCATAGCAAAAGTACTGATTTTATACAAATTTACTTTAAATTTAGGTGTGTCATAGTATTACTGTATATGTTGTCAGAATACAGTACCAGAGACTGAGGTTCTAGTATTAGCTTAGCTTCTGAGTGAAGACAAAAATGTGGTCAGGTAATTTAGCCTCTTAATATCACAACTGCAATTTCCTCCTGTAGGGGAAATGAAGATGGCAGAACAAGGAATCCATAAGGAACACTTCCAGTTGGAATATACTACTTTTCTTTTCTTTTTTTTGAGACAGAGTCTCACCTTGTTGTCCCCTGTAGAGCGCTATAGCATCATAGCTCACAGCAACCTCTAACTCTTGGGCTTTAGTGATTTTCTTGCCTCGGCTGGGACTACAGGTGCCTGCCACAAAGCCTGGTTATTTTTAGAGACAAGGTCTTGCTCTAGCTCAGGCTAGTCTCGAACCTGTGAACTCAGGCAGTTGGCCCACCTCAGCCTCCCAAAGTGGTGAGATTACAGGTGTGAGGCACCACACCTGGCAATATACTATCTTTCATTTCCCAGTATCAGAAGGTACCTGTTCATCTTCTATGAACTTTGCTACTCTACTCGTCAGTGGATTTTCTCCCCTTTCTCCTATTCTTTCTGCCTAATTTTGCATTTTCACTTTATTGTAAATGGGACAGAGGTCAATTTTCCTCACAGTTGCCATGCTCAGGAAACACTTCTACTGATCTCCCCACACACCCGACCCTCTCCCCAGCTAAATATCACCAGGTTATTTTTTTATCTTTCCTTTTTACAAAAACTACTTGCATCTAGATTTTGCAGATAAAATGCTAGATACCTATTTGAATGTGAATTTCTGATAAGCAGCAAATCATGTTTTAGTATAAGTATGTCCTGCTAAATTAAACTAAATCTGGCCTTAGGCTGCCTCTGTACTTGTAGTCCCCACGTAAGGAACCACCATCTAATTTAGTATAGAAAGTAACTGAAAGCCTACTTAACAGAACCATATGCTTTTATAACAAATAGCTCAGTGTCAGTCAATCACTTAGCTGATCAGATTGTGTTCAAATGAGGCAAATGCTCAGCTCTAATCAAACAAGCCGTTTCTGTACCTTGCTTCCATCTTCTGTCTATAAGTGCCACCTGCCCACACTGTGGCGAGGAGTTCTGGGAACCTCTTCTGGCTCTAAGGGCTGCCTGATTCTTTGCTCAAACAGTTAGGTTTATCTAAAGTTTTTCTTTTAACAGTCCCCTACAATTTTCTTTTTTCTAATCTGACAACCCTACCAGCATCAGTCAGTTTAGTCCTACGCAGGAATTTGTAGAAATTCATTTTTAAGTGGAGAATATTTGTCATTTTCCAAAAGAAAAATTTTTTTCTTTTGAGACAGAGTCTCACTCGGTCACCCTGGGTACAGTCCCGTGGCATCATACCTCACAGCAACCTCAAACTCTTAAACTCAAGCTATCCTCTTGCTTCAGTCGTCCAAGTAGCTGGGAGAACAGATGCTGGCCACAATGCCGGTTATTTTTTTTAATTTTAAGTAGAGACAAGGTCTTGCTCTTGCTCAGGCTGGTCTCAAACTCCTGAGCTCCAACAATCCACCCACTTCAGCCTCCCAGAGTGCTAGGATTAGAGGAGTGAGCCACTGTGCCTGGCCAGAAAGTTCTTAAAACTTATGTCAGATGAGAGGTTTCTCTGCTTATAGTTAGCACTCTTGGGTAGGAACAACCACCCTCTTCAGCTAGAAAGGCTGGGGGGAAGGTCCAGGGTAAGAGGACACAAGTGAGACAGGAGTCTGCCTTAACTGAAGAAGTGCAGAACAAAGCTTGTGTGAAACCTGACCAGCACCTACCCAATGAGTTCCAGGGGTGGACCCTGTGTAGTGAAGGCAGGACTTACAGCATTAAGCAACACGCTCTCACTGAACCCCTGTTCATAACATCTACTGGACATTACACCTCCAAATCAAACCACACTATAGACTTCACCTTCAGATGCAAGATCATCTTGGGGAAACTGAACTAGCCAACTTGGTAATTAGCTCAGTAGTCAGAATAAACTAAACTCCAGAACTGAACAGTGAGAATTATGGATTGGCCATTTTTAGGGCACTGATTATAGGAAGGGAAACACATACAATGCTAAATGTCATTGCCAATCCATTGCAAAGTTACTAACTAATGAGTATTGATGGAAGCCTATTACTGTTTTAGGACTGCAACAGTGACCACACACATAGAAGTATAGATTTTGGTTCCGATCCTAATCGACTATTAATCTAACGGCAGCACAGCACCAAAGATTGTCCCCTCTCCCTTGTGTGGGGGGTATGTATGGAAAACTGTAAGATACATATAGTGGCCTTGCTAGCTTTCCCATTCAAGTATTAGATTTAGTCTCAAAGTTAAAATTCCATTAAGGCCTAAACTGAACTCTACACTTTTGAGTTATTTGACAAATAACTAACAGACTGGTACAAGATCAAAGTGCAGATACAAACTATTTCCTTCTGCAACTTTATAGGAACCACCTTCCATGGATATGAAAAGAATCTCCCCAGCAGTCACTTGAGTAGTCACAAAGGGAGTCTGCCCTTTACAAGCAAGGGCATAACTAATGCAACAACCCAGAGAGCCGCTTGTCTGCAGGCCTGATGCTGGGCTTGAGACGGTTCCTCCCCTCTCCTCCTTCCAATTGAAACAGACAATTTTGGGAGCATCTTTTTTCCTTGAAATGAGAAAAGCACATTCTACACTGCCTTTAACTAACTGATGAGTACAATTTTTCTCCTGAATATAAAACAGAATTCCCTCAACCCCACCCCAGTAAGGAGCCTCCCAGGAGAATAATGTACTCAGGCAGCCCACAAGCTCCTCTTTAATCAGAAACTATTTTACATGATCATAGTCATTATTAGGCAGTGTCCCGCCCACCATTTATCCCTAAGACAAGAAAGAACTCTGAAAAGGAGGCAAGGCTCCCTGCCATTCAGAGGGGTCTGAGAAAAGTGAGAAGCACCACTTTTGGGGGGTTGTCTCCTAATCAGAAAAGGACCAGCAATCAGCCCAGAAAGAGCCCACCTCTTTATGACAGTGCACAAAGATTGCATGAGTTAAAAAGGACTTTTAATCACTGCTTGGAATGCTGTGCCCTAATTACAAACTCAGATAAAATATGCATTAACATTTGCATCTTAGATATTCATTTGCCACACACAAAGAAAACAGTAAAATGTTTACTCATCACACAAGGCAACTCCCAGAACTTCACCCCTTTAGAGAAAAATCATGAGGGAAACTCTCCATTTCACAAGCAACCAGGAATGCTAAGGACAAGAGAACTTTGGCTAGATTTTTAAACAAATTCTGTGCCAGTATTAACATTGAAATTCTCTCCAATTATTAGAATCCAGACTCAAGACATTTGGTCTCTTAGTCTGTTTTGTGTTGCTATAACAGAAGATCACAGACTGGGCAATTTAAAAAGAAAAGAAATTGATTTCTCATCGTTCTGGAGACTGGGAAGTCCAAGAGCTTGGTGTTGTCATCTGGAGAGAGTCACAACACGGTGGAAGGGGGAAAAGTGGAAGTGAGAACACGGAGAGAGGCACCAGGGCCCAGACTCACTTCACAGCAACCCATTCTCACAATACAACTTGCCTCCTCCTACAATGACATCAGTTCAGGTCCCTGATCCCCTCTTTTTAGGCCCTCCTTCCCAACACTGTGGCATGGGGGATTAAATTTCCAACACATGGATTTTTGGAGGATAAATTCAAACCACAGCATTCAGAAAGCCAATTAAAATGAACGTAGGTATCATAAATGTAACACGGTAGCCTTCTGTTAGTTGTAAGCAGGAGACTCATAAATCTAGCATCCTGAGGTGCTCTTTTTTTTTTTTTAACAGGCCAATTTATGTTGTCTTTGAAAGAGGTTCTCTTCTCTCTCCCCCAAGCAATGTTCACTATTCTAACCATAAAATGTTTACCACGTATTCAAGCTAATAGGCAGCATGCAGCTGCTTATGGCAACAACTGTGGGAAACACACACATTTAAAAGCGTTCTTTAGCAACTGGAGCAAATTCTCCAATCCAACCAACTCTATGTGGGAACACAAATTAAAAAAAAACCCTCAACCCTGGCCAATTCAATCAGCAGTTATTGTATATAAAATTACCACCCAATTCTCAGCAAACATGCATGGTATTCCTAACAGCTGCTGGATCTACAGAACAAAAATAGTGTGGGTGCTCGAAGGCAGGCAAAGATCAGAAGAAACCACAGAATTAAACACTCACAGCCCAATGACTACTTTCATTTAATCATAAAACCGCAATCCACAGTTGTTAAAAGTTAAGGCTCTATAAACAAGGAAGTTCTTTCCCTGAAAGTATATTCTACAATGATAAGCAGAGGCATATTCATGCCCTCAGGGAATCTTCCCTGAAGATTATGAATGAGCTTGTCTCAGGGTAGCTGAACCCAATTCTTGGATACAAAATATGAGATTACTCATGTAAATCAAACAAGTAAACAAGTGTTTTTATAAATCAGTGTGATCAAAATACTGTTTTTTTAGAGATAGGATCTCAGTCTGTCACCTAGGCTGGAATACAGTGGCCCAATTACAGCTCACTGCAACCTCAAACTCCTGGGCTCAAGTCATCCTCTGACCTCAGCCTTCTGAGTAGCTAGGACTACAGGTTCACACCACCAGGACCAGCAAGTTTTTTAAAAACAGTATTTTATTGAGACAGAGTCTCACTATGTTGCCCAGGCTGGTCGTAAATTTATGGCCTTAAGTGATCTTCCTACCTAGGCCTACCAACGTATTGGTATTACAGGCATGAGGGTGCATGCTTGGCCAGAAAATGAAAAAAAGTCTTTAAAGAATAAGAGTCTTACAGAGTAACAAGAGTCAAGGAAACTTTTGTTTCCTGTATATAATGTTATTGCATCTCAAAACAAATCTTTAGTACCTGAAAGGCAAGTTATAATTTATACTTTGTAAAATATAAAGTTTATCAGATTTCAAATATTTCTATTGTCTTATTTCAAAATATTAAGGAAGTACAAATGTTTTTCTTACAGGGATGCTGTGTACAAGACTCAGGTTAGAGTAAGTTTTAGTGTGTCCATCACTAGAATAGTATTCATCACACCCAATAAGTTAATTTTCACCTCTACCCTTCTTGAATTCCACTGGCCTTTATAGCTCTCTGTGCCTGCATGTGATCATTGCTTGACAGTATGTGGCGTTTTTGTTCTTCCATTCTTAAGATATTTGCTTAGGATGATGGTCTCCAGTTCATCTAAGATGCTGCCAAAGACATTATTTCATTCCTTTTTATGACTAATACTCCATTGTGTGTGTACCACATCTTCTTTATGCACTCATTAACTGATGGGCACTTAGATTGTTTCCACATCTTTGCAATGGGGAATTATGCTGTGATAAACACCACAGTGTAATGTTTTTTGATAAAATGACTTATTTTCCTTTGGGTAGATTTGGGGGCCTCATGCATTTCTTACCTAGGCCATTGCCTAGGAGATTTTTTTCCTATGTTTTCTTCTAGAATTTTTGTGGTTTCATCCCTAACATTTAAATCTTTAAATCTGTTATCCATCATGAATTAATTTTGTATATGGTGAGAGATGGGGGTCCCGTTTTATTCTTCCGCACGTGGCTATCCTGTCTTCCCAGTACCATTGACTGAATAGGGATTCCTTTTCCCAGTGTATGTTGTTGTCTGCTGAGTCAATGATCACTTGGGTGGAGGCGGATGGTTTTATTTTTGAGTTCTCTATCCTGTCCCATTAGTCTTAGGCCAGTACCATGTTCTTTTGCATACTATAAACTTGAAGCAATTTGGGTTTTTTTTTGCTTAAGACTGTTTTATCTATTCTAGTTCTTTTTGTTGTTGTTGTTCTAAATAAAGTTTAGGATAATTTTTTCTAGATCTGTGAAATATGAATGACATTGGTATCTGGATAGGGATTGTGTTGACTCTACAAATCCCTTTGAGTAATGTGAATGCTTTAATGATGCTGATTCTACCAATCCATGAGCAAGGGATGTTTTTCCATTTGTTTACATCACCTGCAATTTCTCTCATCAGTGTTTTGTAGTTCTCCTTCTAGAGATCTTTCATGTGTTTAAGTATATTCCTCAGTATTTTATTTTCTTTGTAACTACTGTAAATGGTATTGAGTTCTTAGATTGACCCTCAGCTTGACTGTTATCATATATAAAAGTGTTACTCATTTGTGTACATTGATTTTGTAACCTGAGACTTTGCTGTATTTACTTATAAATTCTAGGGGTCTTTTGGTGGACTCTTTAGAGTTTTCAAGATTATCATCAGCAAACAGCAATAGTTTGACTTCCTCCTTCCTGATTTGAATATAATTTCTATCTTTCTCTTATCTGACTGCACTCAGTAGGACTTCCAGTACTATGTTGAATAGAAGCAGTGACAGTGGGCACTCTTGTCTTGTTCTAGTTCACAGGAGGAATGCTTTCAACTTTTCCTTATTCAATATAATATTGGCACAGAGGGAATGCTTTCAACTTTCCTCATTCAGTACAATATTGGCAGCCATCATATATGGCTTTTATTATTTTGAGGTATGTTGCTCCTATGTCTAGTTGGTTGAGGATTTTATCATGAAAGGATACCAGATTTTATCAAATTCTTTCCGCATCTATAGAAATGATCATATGGTCTTTGCTTTGCTTCTATTCATGTGGTGAATCATGTATATTGATTTGCATATACAGAACCATTCTTGCATCCCTGGGATGAATTTCCCTTTATTTTTTGGCTTAAACCTCGTAAAATCTGCTTTATGAATCTTGAAGCCTCTGTGTTAGGTGCATATAGGATTGTTATGTCTTTTGTTGAATTGCTCAATTTACCATTATATGTATAATGACTGTCTTTGTCTTTTTCACTATTGTTGATTTAAAGCAGGCATCCTCAAACTACAGCCCGCAGGCCACATGCGGCCCACCTAGGACATTTAACCGGCCCGCCGGGGTGTTTTTGCAGCCACTGCCTGTCCTGCTTAGCAGCCGACTTGTCCCGGGGGCCCGCAATCCGGCCCTCCAACGGTCTGAGGGACAGTGAACTGGCCTCCTGTTTAAAAAGTTTGAGGACCCCTGATTTAAAGTCTATTTTGTCTGACATGAGAGTGGCCACATCTGTTACTTTTGGTTCCATATGCATGAAATATTTTTTCCATCCATTTACCTTAAAACTGAGTCTTTGGGAATTAGATGAGTTTCTTGGAGATAGCAGACACTTGGAGTCTGTTTCTTCATCCATTCAGCCAGTCTATGTCTTTTATGTGGGGCCTTAAGATAAGGTGACCAGTTTTAACATTGGTAAAGTGGGACACCATTGACCACGGGGGTGGGGGTGTGGGGGTTCTTAATTAAAAATTTGGTCTATATGGAGCAACAAAAATTTTCATAGAACGCAAAAATAGTATTGTAATTTTTTTTAAATTTCAACATAAGTACAATTTTAAAATATACATTAAAAAAATTATGTATAGTATTATTTTATTCTTTGGCATATTTCTCATTTGAGTGAATTTTTTTTTAGTAGATTGCTGTCATTGTTTAAAAGGTCATGAAATTTTTCACAAGAATTTGTTAAATTATATTTCACACATAAAATGGCTTTTAAAGTCTCAACACTTAATTGTGATTTTTCTGCAGTTCTCGATAATCAGTTCTCAACAATTATTATTAAAGTTTAACATTATAAAATTAGCAAAAATAATATAAAACTCATATCCTGACGATATAGCCACATGGCAGCTGAAAACCATCTATTCCCTTCCTATTCTCCCGCCATTCCCTAGCTTGTCGTGCATTCTTTCCAAAAATCGGGACTTTTTTCAAACGCCGCAGGACATCTGGTCATCTTACCTTAAGATCATTCATGTTCATTGGTAGTATCTGATATTTTCCGTTCATCATGTTGAATGATACCATATTTTGTTTTCCCTCCTGCCTTACTGTTTTCATAAGACTTTTGAGTTTTAACTCTTGGGTATTAAAACTCACACTAGAAGGTCACATCTAACAGTGACAAATTCCCTTAGTGTTTGCTTATCTGGAAAGTATTTCTAAATCACTTATAAAAGTTAGTTTTGCAGGATACAAAATTCTTTGCTGGCAACTGTTTTGTTTAAGACAACTAACAAACATCTTCTGACTTGTAAACAGCCTGACGGGTTTTCCTTTGTAGGTTGCTGGTTTCATGCAGCAGCTTGTAGAATTCTCTCCTTCGTTTTCACTTTGACCAACATGGTAACTATGTGTCTTAGTGATGATGTCCTATTTATCTTAAATTTTCCCATGTTCAATAACCATCTTGATATCTGAATCTATGGCAATACTAGAGAAGTTTTCCTCAATAATTCTTTGGAATAAGCTTTCTATGCTTTTTGCTTTTTCTTCTTTACCCTCAGGCATACCTGTAATTTGCATATTGGTTTGCTTCCCATAGTCTCATACTTCTCTGAGTGGTTGTTCATTTTTGTTTATTCTCTTTTCTGCCTCTTTGACTGACTGGGTTAGTTTGAGAGCCTTATCTTCAAGTTCTGAAACTCTTTAGCTTGGTCTAGTGTGTTGCTGCAGCTTTATGGTATATTCTGAAATTCCCTAAATGCTTCTTTCATTCATTAAGTTATGTTATCTTTCTTATCTCCAGCTCTTTAACAACTTCATTTTTTTTTATGTCCTAAAATATCTCTTTTGCCTACTTTGTATTGGTTTTCCACTTTCTTTTCAATCCCATTGATCTTATTTGCCACTCATATTCTGAATTCCATTTCTGACATTTCAACAATTTCCTTTTCGCTGGGATCCATTGCTTGTAGATCCACTGGGATCCCGTGGCAATGTTGAATTAGATCTTATTTTTTCCATGTTTCAGAGTGCTTTTGCTGGTTTCTTCTCATCTGAAATCTCTTCTCTCAGCTCATGGCAGATAGGTTTGTAGCACACTAGTTCCACTTTCTGGTAACTCAACTTTACTGAGGAGGAGGAGAGGTCCCTAGATGGCGCTTTTGTGACACACTCCGGAACTGATCTGGTGGAGAGGAATGGATGCTCTGAGAACCCATAATGCAGCTGATCTGTGTGTCCCATCCTCCTGTGATTACTACAGTCCAAGCCTGTGCTGAATCATCTTTGTGTAGAGTGGTGGGTTATTCCCCAGGCTGCCATGGGAACTTTGGGTTGAGGGCTGGGTGAGATCCTTTCCATAGAGGCTGGTGTTGCAGGAGGTTACTTTGCCTAGGACTCCCTGCCATGGTGACAGCAGCTGAGACTTTCTAGGAAATGGTGGTGGGTGTCAAGGATGGAGGCATTCACACAACAGGGCTAAGATATGATGGTTGCTCAAAGCCAGTGGGTCACTGACAGAGTACTGGATCACAGGGACAGTTCCTGCCACACAGCTAGTGGGAGAATAGGGTCATGTCCGTGGGTCCTGACAGTGATGTTGGCTTCTCAGTAGTGGGCCATGGCCCAACAGTAGGGAGGTAGCCTAAAACCCAGGGCAGCTGGGTCCAGTAGCACACTAGGACCACAGGGGTAGAGCTGTGGGGCCTGACATCACAAGAGAACCTGGGAATAGGGACTATAGACCTAGTGGCAGCACTAGAACCTGGAGGTGGTGCCATAGGGCTTGGTGATGGCGCTGGAGCCTCAGGGGTAGAGCCAGACAACTGCACGGGAACCATAGGCACAGAGCTATGCGCCAGGAGGAAGCTTGGAGATCACACGGGTGAAGCTGTGGGGCTGAGCCACTGGCTGCTGGGACTCTCCCCAACTTAAGTCCCAGGGAGGCAGCCA
>NW_003852436.1:9988920-9994110 GCF_000181295.1 Otolemur garnettii | reverse complement strand
GGGGGGGGGGGATACTTAGCTCCCTGACACAGGGCACGCAAGAGCATCCACCCTCCTTACTCCCTCCCTGAGCAGCAGGTGTGACCCAGAGACAGCGGCAGCAAACTTGATCCCTATGGAGACTGGCACTCTGGACTTGACAGCTTAGAATGGCATTAGTTGTAGCAACTCAGGAACAGGAACACCCACGTCCCTGCTACGCTCAATCTCTGGTACAGTATTACTGCAGACTTCAAGCAACTCCCTGATCAGTCCAGAGGTCTGAGGTAGAGGTCACCAGACAGCCTGGGCCACAGTACCCACCAGTCGGGGGAGGTGGGAGCATGGAACCCCAGGGTTCTCTCCCCTGGCTCTCCCCACATGTGAGAGGCCTCCCCCAAGTATCTTCAGATTTTGTAGAGCAGACTGCCCCATCACCTTCTTCTTTGCTCCAAATGTCCCCCATTACTTCTCTAATGACTCACAATGTTCTTTCCAAGAAGGCCTGTCTATAGTGGGGCATCCACCTGCAACTTCCCATTCTCTTTGAGAACAGTATACACTGGATGCTGCAGTCTGCCATCTTGCCTACTCTCCAAATAATTTTATGTACTGTACATACTCAGCTGATTCATTTGAGTAGGATATGTATTAATAAATGTAAATCTATAACGCACTTAGCATTGCTGCAATTTGCTATTGAGTTATAGGCTTTCAATTTGGGAGCAGGGTGTGAGGGGTGGAGTGGGAGAAGTGTATGCACTAAAAGGAATATTCTTTAAATCAGTGGTTTCTATCATGGCTGCATAGTTCAAAAATGCTGATGCCACAGGCCCCACCCCTGACTGTTTAATCAGACTCTCTGAGGCATGGGGCCAGGCATCTGTAATTCATCAGAGTGGTCCAAATCTCTCCCAGGTGATCCTAATTTGCAGCTGGGGTTAAAATCCACTGCCTTAGAGAAAAAGACATTATGCTGTAGTTTCCAAGGCAAAACTGAAGGTCACCTTTGTATTTCTGGCATAAAACCATAAAGGAATACCAGGAATAAAACAGATGTGGCAAAAGGTTGGAAAGATGGTTTAAAAGACTGGTACTGTCCTTAACCATGGAAAGTTTAAAGTTATTCAAAATAAAATAATTTCCCAAGATTCAGAAGAACTTTACTGACTCTTCATCTTACTAACAGTCACTTATTTAAATCTAATACAAATGAATTATATTATTTGTGTCTCTCTACAACCTTGGGCATGTCTATACAATGTTTTTGTATGTACTAACTGTTTAAAAATAATAATGTTTACTGAATTCTTACTATGTCCTAAAGCCTGCGAGAACACTTTCTGGATGACATATCATTTAACCCACACAACCACCTTCAAAACTTGGCACTATAATTCTTCACATTGTATAGAATAAGGAATGGATTCAGATTAAGTTACATAAGTCACACTGTATTGGGGTGGGGTGGCTAGGACCCTCAGCTCTGAGCTCCTCTATGATTATACCCCTTATTGAATAAAAAAGAGACTGATTGATGATTAAAATGCTGGCTTCAAAAGACAGGACCCCATTTGATTAGGTGGCTGCCCTGTAGAATGGGCAGCCAATTGTTATTCTGCCAATCTTGCAAGAAAGAAAGATGTGTCAAGCCAATTCTCAGCACCGCTATCCATTAGACCAGCAGTTCTCAACGTGTGGGTCACGACCCCTTTGGACTGTATTAAAGGTTCATGGCATTAGGAAGGTTGAGAACCACTACATTAGACAATGAGAATGTTGTAATAAACGCTAAGCCTGAATAATGGATCAAGAGGCAGAATAAGAGAGTGGAAAGAGTTGGATCTGAGGTATAGCCCTAATGTTGTAGCTACTTCCAGGTTAAACATACCAGTGCTCTAGAAATCAAATACCATTTATCTACAGCAAGAAAAGCCTTTAATATAGAAGAGGTAGGGAGAAAAGCTCAGAAAAAATAGAGAAAATGATCTGCACATTTGATTTTAAATTACATTCACTAAAACACCTTAAAATACCTAGCTATTTACCATGGTTAACTGAAATTAATATTCAGATACTTCATCAGTCTGAAATTTTATGAGGGAAGCTATACAAATAAAAATGGAAGATTATATTAATAGACTGAAACTGGCCCTAAATCCCTAAGTCTCAACTCTTAATGGAGTTCAAAGGTCTGAAGTTGCTCCTCTGTCCCTAATAATGAAACTTTTAATGCTTTAAAAATAAATTAAAATCAATAAACAGAAGAAAGTCATGGCAGGTATCAAAATTGTTCACGACTCTGCTGAGGCTTGACCAAGCCTGGGAAGAAGCACAAAACCAAAAGCTTCTATTGGTGCAGAAGTGCACAATAGATCTAAGAAGTCAGATACAGGTGTTGGGCATGTCTAATTGCCCCAAGGTAACAGTTTCCCAAATCGTGGTCTTCCATCTCCCATTTCCCAGCCCTTTGTAATTTGCCAATGTAATGCAATACTTACCAATGGAAACACATCTTTGTGGATTCTGGACGCATCTGTGCATACTTTTCAATGTATACAATCTGGCTTCCTTCCTTTCCTCACAAACTGTTAATATTTTAGAAAACCAAAGTGATTCCAGAGATCTTTTGTGAGTTACTATATTGAATTATGGGGTGCCATGTCGTCTTTTTTCAGTTTCATGTCTCATAAATTATCTGATATAATCTAAAGAAGTGGGAACCATCTTAGACCTCTGGGAACCAAAAAATTTGTATTTCTTTTCTTTGTAATGCACATCCTAAATATATTACCCTCTGAACACAAAAACGCAGACTTACATCCAACTCTTGAGGGAAGACCTATCCAATGCCTCTGTAGGTGTCTGATTCACTGGTATCCGTTTATTTATCTAACTTATAGAGGTTAGCTGAAACTGCAAACACAAAGTACATTTATTACCAGTTTACAAGACCCTTACAAGTTAAAAGATAGCCTACATGTAGGCAATTCTATACTGATTTACATCACAAAAGGGAAGCTTCCTTACGTACCCTTAAACTAAGTTTTTTGTATTGACAGATTTTTATTGTCTCTGTTTATAACTCATATAAAGTTCATACAAGGCTTTTCGCCTATAGCTCAGCAGCTAGGATGGCAGCCACATATACCGAAGCTGGTGGGTTCAAATCCAGCCTGGGCCTGCCAAACAACAATGACAACTACAACCAAAAAATAGCCTATAGTCCCAGGTATTTGGGAGGCTGAGGCAAGAGAATCACTTAAGCCCAAGAGTTTGAGATTGCTGTGAGCTGTGACACCACAGCACTCTACCCAGGGCAACAGCTTAAGACTCTGTCTCAAAAAAATAAAATAAAATAATTTCATACAAGTGGGCAGCACCGGTGGCTCAAAGGAGTAGGGTGCTGGCCCCATATGCTGGAGGTAGCAGGTTCAAACCTAGCCCCAGCCAAAAAACAAAAAAAAAAAAAAAAAAAAAAGTTCATACAAGTAATCATATGTTTTACTGAAATTATTTCCCTCATTTTTGTTATTTCCTTTTAATGCAAATGGTTTTAACTAGCTCATGAGTTTTTGTTTTGTTTTATTTTATTTTTTGAGATAAAATCTCACTTGGCTGGTTACCTAGACTAAAATACAGTGCTATCATCATAGCTCACTCACACTCTTGGGCCTTTCCAGTAGCTGAGGATACGTGGGTGCACCATGACACCTGGCTAATTTTTCTAATTTTTGTAAAGACAGTGCCTTGCTCTTGCTCAGGGTTGTCCTGAACTCCTGGCCTCAAGCGATCCTCCCACCTTGACCTCCTAATGTACTGGGATTACAGACATGAGCCACATGCCTGGTCTATTTTTTTGTTTTTGTTTTTTTGAGAGGGTCTCCCTCTGTCACCCAGGCTAGAGTGCAATGGCATCATCATTGTTCACAGTAGCCTCAAACTCCTCGGCTCAAGTTAATTTTCCCATCTCACACACCAAGTAGCTGAGACTACACACGTGTGTCCTTATGCCCAAGTACTTTCTAAATTTTTTGTACAGACGGGTGCTTGCTATGTTGCTCGGGCTGGTCTCAATCCTTCTGCCTTGGCCTCCCAAAGTGTTAAGGTTACAGGTATGAGCCACCACACCTATCTCTTAGTGAGTTTCTGTATGTTTGCTTTTTAATGCTATAGGAATATATAATATATTAATTGAAAAAAAAACATTAAATTTAGAGTCAGGAGTCCTGACTGTCACCAAGTAGTTGTGTCATTTAAGTTATAGCCTCTCTGGAGTGTAATTAGTTCAACAATAAAAGGCAGACGCTGGAGCAGAGGATTTCTAAGGTTCTTCCTACCTACCATCAAATAACACAAGCGTTTTCAATATCCGGGGCAAAGAGACCTTTCCTTTTCCTTTCCCAGAACAGACAAACTTCCAGGTCGGATAGGATAGTCCGCCCAACTAGCGTCCTGCTCAACTTTGGAATCCTAGCAGAACATACTAATGAACGCCAGTTCTTGGCCCTATCCCAATTTACTACGATACAAAACCAACCATTTAGCTCTTTATCACTGCCATTTCCTCAGCCCTATGATACACCGTGTAAAAGCTTAAACAAGTTATTCAACCATCTTGAGTTTGGTGGTTTTAACTGCCCAGGGACATCCAGAACCCCAAGCTATACAGAAGATGTTCACTGACATCCAAGGGACACCCAATCACCAGGGTGTTAGATTACAGAATGTAAATAAAACCTTAAAAGCTGCAAAGTAACAAACATATAATTATCAGGGGAGAACCACACTGCTCTTAAAGCTCTCCCTGCTCTGAAAGTCATCAAGGAAGATCTGCAAACACAAGAGGGTCAAGAAAAGGAAAGGACAGCCACATTGGTTCATTTCCTTTTATACGCTGGACCACATCACATGCGTCTCTCATTCCTAAGTCCAGGGGTTCCAGTTCTTTCTAGCAGAATAGAAAACATGAAAACATGTTCCTCTCTTTGCCACCTCTCCTCCCAATTCTCAGTTTAAATTCCATTTTCCCACCAGGATTATTTTTCTCAAACACTTTCCTCATTATGTCACTCTCACTCTGTCATTACCCAATTTACTTGTGTGCTGAGAAAAGGTTCTCTTCTTCAATGAAGATTTTTACTTATTCTATTGTTGCATTCCATGAAAGCCCTGCTCAGAAAAGCCTCACCTGCCCAAATAGAAGCCCAC
>NW_003852436.1:9982069-9988673 GCF_000181295.1 Otolemur garnettii | reverse complement strand
GAGCTCCCCCCTGCAGCCCCAGGGCTCAGCTAGGATGCCTCAAATCTATCTCTACACCACGTGCTCTCAGCTCAGCTCCCTGTCTACGGCACTGATTTTTAATCAGTGTGCTACGAAAATTTTTCATTAATTAAATTATTAAGAAAGATGTTCAAAACACATTAAGTATATGCTTCTTCATTTTTCTTTGATCCACATAATTTAAGTTGCTCAAACACTAGTTCTTGACACAGAAGTTTAACTATAGGTTCAAGTATGCCATGAGATAAAAAAAGGTTGGAAAACACTGGTCTAGGGTATGACTGGCACTCCCTCTGGTGTAGTGGATGTCCTTCGAGAGGGTACAATCTAAGCACTTTACACGGCCTCCTCATGTGAAATGTTGCACTCCTGCTTCCTCTGTTAATTTCTCATTGCTCAAAGAAAAAAAAAAAAATCAAGTCCCTTAGCATAGTGGTCCCCAACCTTTTTGGCACCAGGGACCAGTTTCACGGAAGACAATTTTTTCCACAGACCAGGGTGGTGGGGGATTGTTTGGGGATGATTCAAACACATTACATTTGTTGTGGGCTTTATTTCTATTACTATTACACTGTTATATATAATGGAATAATCATACGACTCACCATAAGGCAGAATCAGTGGGAGCCCTGAGCTTGTTTTCTTGCAACTAGACGGTCCCAGCACCACCATCATGGCCTCCGCTCCACCAGCTCACCAGGCATTAGATTCTCAGAAGCTCAACCTAGAGCCCCGCCCTGTGCAGTTTACAGTAGGGTCTCAGCCATATGAGAATCTAACGTCGCTGCTGAGCTGACAGGAGGAGGAGCCTGAGCTGCTTCAGCCAGTGCATCAGGCGGTGATGTGAGTGCTGGGGACCAGCTGTAAACACAGAAGACGCTTGCTTGCTCACCCACTGCTTACCTCCTGCGGAGCTGTCCTGTTCCTAAGATCAGTACTGGTTGGCGGCCCAGCGGTTGGGGACCATAGCCTTAGCAAAATCTTATTCAAAGTCCTTCGGAACATGGCTCCATACCACACTATTTCTTCTGCCCGACATGTCCTGTAAGGTTTCCATATACTATACTATTCACAAGTTTCCCAATAAGCCATGCATTTTCACTCCTTTGTGATTTTGATTCAGTTGTTCTTTTGCAGGGAATGTCCTTTTTTATATTTAAAAAATCCAATTCATTCTTCCTGAATTGTTACCTTTCCTATGAATTTTTTTCTAATATTCTTCCAGGAGAATGAGTCCCTGTATCATTTCAATTATTCATTCAAGAAATAGTTATTCAACATCTCAGTCTGTTAGGAGTATATTTATCCTATTATAGCATTTTAGTTCATGAGAGTTCCTTAAAAACATGTTTATTCCTATTCCTAGAGACTGGCACAGTGCCTAATATACAGGAAGCACTCAATAAAGGAATGTGCCTTTGAACCCCCAGGACTCAATCCAGTCAGTAAAATACAGAGTAATCTTTATCAATTAGCTTATATGTTCTCAAGGCGCAACAGTGCCTTTTAGGGGGGCAAAAGTAGTCCCCAGAATGTGTTAGGAACTGAATATCATCTTCCAAAACTCATAGTTGAAACCCTGACCTGAGGACTTCAGAATGTGACTGTGTTTAAAGATGCGGCCTTTAAAGAGGAAATCATGGTTAAATGAGGTCAGACAGGGAGGCTCTAATCCAAAGTGTCCAGAGTCCTTGTGAGAAGAGGAAGTTTGGACACAGAGAAAGAGATCAGCTGTGCATGAACAAAAGAAAAAAAAGTCACACAAAGACACAGCCAGAAGAGAGAGCTCTGGGGAGAAACCAAACCTGACGACACTGTGATCTTGAGCTGCTCGCTTCCAGAAATGTGAGAAATTAAATTTCTGATACTTAAGCCACCCAGTTTGTGGCCTTCCAAAGTTCAACCTTACCTGACAAAATTCTAGTCCTTACTATTTTATCTCACTAGGGAGAAATTAAGAGATTTTGAATTAAAAAACACATATAGTTAATAAATTATAATTTTTCTCCTTAAAGAACAATAATGAAAAGAAAAAGTTGAGAAGCACTAAAATGCCTAACGCAGAAGTGTTATTATCTATCATCTCTGGCAATTTCTGAGTTTGGACTGACACACGCTAAGAACAGTAACTCCTTAGAATCTATACACACCTCATCTTCTGCACCTTCCTTCTTATGAGAACAGCTGCAGCGTCCCCTCCCTGGGGTGTGGTCTGAACCCCACCTCCTCCTGCCTTCTCAGGACCCTGTCAGTTTTTATTTCTTTACAGGATCACCTGCAATAGCATTTCCATATTTCTCAAGTTCTTCCCACCTCAGAAACAAAAAGTCTCCACAGTTCCCACCTAGTCTAGCACAGTGCCCAGCCGGGCATAGCCACCGTCACCGGGAGATTGTTCTGCTTCCCCACTCCCTCCCTATTAGGGCACACTAGCAGGGCATCCACTCAGCCATCCTTTGCAGAAGGCTCCTGATCCCCAGTCACCTCTGCGCAGCAAAATCCAGTGGGTCTCACCTCACAACCGCTCAGCAAAATGTGGCTGCTCCTTTCTCTGGACTTTCCCCCCCACATTCATCTCTTTTCCCCAATCACCCAAGACGCTCCTTCTCTACCTATCCTCCTCCCTCTGGCCATTACTGCTAGAATTCTTCAAGGCTCCACCCTCCAGAGGGGCATCCCTATAGCCGAGACCCCATGGTCACTGTCTAATACATTTTCAGACAGACTGCAAGTAAGCAGTTTACTCACTTCTCCATAGCTGTATAATCATTCTCTTCATTTCAGAAAATAGTTGGGCTTTGCTACATATAAAGACTGAACCTCTTGAAAAGCATATTCCATCTCTACAGTTGATATGGATTAATTACATCCTTCAGCTTGTATACTGAAGAAAAATGTTTTGATCCAGAAGAAAATTATGAGCATATACTTACCCATATGTTGGAAATGGTGGTTACTTCAACCTTCCAAATTCATTTCCCTTCGAGTTATTTTCACGAACTACTTTTATTTCAAGAAGAAAGTATACTCACGTTGTGTACTGCTTGCAAAAATAAGATTTCTAACATGACAAAGAAAAAAATAAACCAAAACAATCCCCATCACCCCACTTCTGTTTCTGCATGCCTGTCTAGTGGAGTCTTCTACCAGAGTTTAAAGGCACATTAAAGTTTGCTTCTAAAAAAAAATCAAAACAAGGGGGCAAGCACCTGTGGCTCAAGGAGTAGGGTGCTGGCCCCATATACCAGGGGTGGTGGGTTCAAGCCCAACCCTGGCCAAAACTGCAAAAAAAAAAAAAAAAAAATCAAAACAAGGAAATACATACCAACATTTCACATAAAAATTCAAACTGGGTATCAAATTTAAATCTCTTTATAAAATGAAGTGTCTAGATACAAAGCCCTACTAGTAAACCAGAGTACTTAAATCACATTTCTAACCTGAGTCCCTCTTCAAGGCAAGTACCTTCAAAGAATAAGATCCAAACTGGTTTATCTTTAGTTTAGTTTAGTTTTGTTTTTAAGAGTATTAACACTATTGAACTGAATGAATGAATCTTTGATTTCAAGGAGCTCATAATCTAGTAGGAAAACAGAAATTAAGGGACACTTTGATCAGTGTCTGTTGGCAAGTGACCAGACAGAGTGACAAATGCATTCCTGAAAAACTGATTATGAGGAGTCCTTTGAACCAGGCCCATGTAACAAGCTGGGTTTTGTCACCTGCATCCATGTCCCTGCCTTCCTGATAACAAAACAAATTTTTTCTTGGGGAACCACCTGCTTTACTGAGTCAAGGAGGATCTTTGATTAGTATCAGCGGAGCACTGAGTTTCCATTTACACAGTTTGACTCTGAAATTATGCCATGTGGCCGGAGTTTATTCAGAGATGCTGGCTGGAGGAATGGAGTGGACCCTGGGGCTATGTTAGACCAAACAGCTCAAAGCTGCCAAGGAAACACACCGAGTCCTGATGAGCATAGTGGTCTCTCTGGTTTTTCATCACAGACAGATCTAGCATAAGCCAGTGGTACCTCCATTTTTCCCTCAAACCAGTTTGTGCCGGGTTTTCTGTTTTTCTAATGGAAAGATCCTAAGACAGACTCAGCAGCTGTGTAAGACTTTGCCAAGTGGACAACTGTACAAAAATAGGTGTAAAGGCTGGCGTGCTTGAAGCACTGCTCCAATCCAGGACAAGGTCAGATTAGGCATCTAGAGGCGCCCTGGTTGCCTTTAGCAGAGCCTCTGCCCACCCACACAAGATTTATCCCCTGTGACCAATTCCTGCCTCCCCTCCCCCAAACTTCATGAAAGGCGCGAGAGCACACATGGCAACCGCAGACTTCAGTGGTTGCCAAGGACTCCACTGACTTCCACACACCTCGGTGGCTTTGCTCAGACCACCTAAAATTCTCTTTAGCCCTTCACCAATTAAAGTCCTGCTCACTTGTGTAAGTCTTGTTTAAATGTTCCAGCCTTTGAGAGGAGGGAAGACCCTCTCAATCACAGTGAGCCACTCCTTTGTTCTCACAGTATTTTGTTTAATATCTTAAAGCATTTACTAAGCTCATTATTCAGCTCTTCTCACTGACAAATGGATGATACTGGCCTTGAATTTGTTCTACAGTCTGTTCTATTTAAAGCACCATTTTGTATATTCAAATACCAGCAAGGTGGGAGTCTTTTTCTCTTCTTAAATAAAAGAGGTAGGTTTAAAAAAAAAATTATTCTTTGAACAGTAATGATGTGTATTTCTGGTTGTACCCTAACCATTAATTATAGTCGTTTCTAAAAATTGAACCTAAATCACTGTTCAGCTTCTCTCAGGGCTGTATGTGGGCAATTCATTGTTTTGACGAGTTATTGGGCTTTCACTTTTTCTGTTCTGCATATAAAAAAAAATAATTTCATGTCATGAATGCCTTTAAATTCCATATGCTTTTCTCATTCCATTTTGTTATTCAGTGAAGGCTGATATCCTGCAGGTTCCTGGGATCTAAATCTTGTGGTTGCTACACTGTTTCTTGTTTTTTTGTTCCTCCTGTTCTTAAAAAAAAAACACAATGTATATTTTTTAATGCTTTCTACACATCAATGGGCAATTTTGCATGTGCTGCAAATGATGCAAAATGGGGACTGAATGAGCTGTATTACAATAACATTAAAATTATGCATAGCACCTCATTTCATTATCCAGATATTTTAATTAGAGCCACATTAAAAAGAATCCTAACCAATAATGACTGGAAAACTTCACGAAAGCACTGAAGGTCCTATCTAAAGACACATTTCCCATTTCAAGCTTCTTATGGAATAAAGTAAAGCATTCAAAATGCTATTTTCCTAGACTTCCAAAGGAATGAATTCCAGCAGCTCATCTGCAGGGGAATGCCAGGGTATCAGGAAGCAGTAGCCAGGTGAGAAGCTGGCCCATCTTCCCCTGGACATGTAAATATTCTATACAGCTGTCCCATCACTCATTGTGAAGATCTGGATTCTCCTGTGAGCTAAGTTGACCAGGATGCTTCCCCAGACCCTCTGTAAATTCTTTACGTTGGTTGCCCTTTCCAGAAATGAAGGTTGCATAAATGTTACACGCAATGTTCTTCCTTCTTCCTATATAGCCGGGGTGTGATGTGGAGGGTTGAGAAAGGGTCAGCAAACAACTTCTTTAGGAACATTTCTTCATGATCACCACATAAAAGTAGAATAAAATGAAAATAAAAAATACCCAGGCAGGACACCTAAGAGCAGTTGCAGCAGAAGAACTGGAGACAAGCAGGGAGTAGGCACTGAGACTCAGCCAACCCAGAGAGCCTTCCCTGTGAGGGCAGGTGCCAGTGACTGGAACTGTGCAGCACACCCTCTCTGCTGGGAACGGGACAAAGGGAAGGGAGGAGAGGCCTGGCCAACCTTTCCAACTCTGCCCTTTATCCCAGCTGGAGAAAGGTCCCACAAGGGGACTGAGGGGAGAAACTCACAGCTCATTAATGGCTGTTTCTAAGACAAAAAAGGCCAAGATGCAAGTAATTGGCTAATAGTTCTTTGGCTATAATTTCAGTCCATTTGGGGGTATTAAGCAGGAGATGGAAGGAAATAGGTTTGAACAATGTGCCCAGAAGTACTGTTCTCAGCAAGAGGGCAGTTAGCCCTACTAAATAGAAGTGTCAGGCTCAAGGATAATGGTGTGAAGCATTCATTCAACTCTGCATTTTTAAAATGACAAATGCTACATTTATCAAGTTCTTACTCTGACAAACGGTGCTACAAGCTTTTAATGTTATATCTCACTGAATCCTAACATCAGCCCTAAGAGACAGGTATTACCATACCCATTTTGGGGATGAAAAAGGCCTATGATCATCACTTCACAGAAGAAACTAAGGTTCAGAGTGATTAAATGCCCTCCCAGACATCACCTAGGTTAGGCTTTGAAATTTAGGCATCTGCCTCCAGTTCCAATGCTCTCCCAAGGTACTACATATCCTCTTCACTAATAGTGACACAGCATTTATATTGACCATTCTGAAATAACAAGAATAAGTATATTTAGTTTCTTTTAAAAAAAATTATTTCAAACACA
>NW_003852436.1:9979257-9981879 GCF_000181295.1 Otolemur garnettii | reverse complement strand
GGACTACAGGCGCCTGTCACAATGCCTGGCTATTTTTAGAGAGAAGGTCTCACTTTGGCTCAGGCTGGTCCCGAACCTGTGAGCTCAGGCAATCCGCCCACCTCGGCCTCCCAACTGCTGGGATTACAGACATGAGCCACTGCAGCCAGCTCTCCATCCATTTTTGAGAAGTCAGTACATTATACGTGTATACTCAATGCATACTTCTGTTACGTTTTTTGTCAAAATGCTCTTTGAACAAAAAAGCAAAACGATGTTCATTTAAAACCTGAGCAAATTTAGAAAGTAAACTTTTATTTGTTTTAAAATTTGGGTTCTTTGGTTTTGTAAGAACTGTAACATTAAGTCAGTGGTACTTTGGTAATCGCTGGACCAACTGCCTCATTTCCATTCTCAACCAACCTGCCAGGATTTCTTCTCCTCAAGTTCAGAATTCGTGCAGATTTTATGTATTAAATGAAATTCCAAAGCTGAGAGAAACATTCACAGTGGTAAAGGAAAATGTGTTCTTGCTTCTTGCACCATAAGAATAGAAGCTTTTATGCTGCAAAATAGCACAAGTTTGCCAAATGACCTCAAGTTAGTTTTCACAAAACATTAAGCAAAAAAGCACCAAAACCCAAAATACCTCCCTTCAGGCAGGCATCTTTTATAGCCAAATGCCAAAACAAATGCAACAATACAAATTGCTGACTCTCTCTCCATGCTGCTCTCCATTCACTCTGCAAAACGTTCTGGCTGCAGGACACAATGAACACCCAGACCTCAAGGCTACTTTCTGGTATCCAAACACAATAGCATCTGCCAGCTGAGTTTAGCACAGACCCAGAATCAGTCTGTCTCTTTCTAAACCTGTTTACACCAGTAGTGTTTACAGATGTTATAATTTAACTAACTGTTACATAAATTGAAGAAATATAAAAATGAAAACAAAAGTATTTAATGGTGGCTCAGCACCCAGTTAGGGTGCCAGCCACATACACAAGGGCTGGTGGGTTAGAACCCGGCCTATGCCTGCTAAACAACGACAACTACAACAACAACAAAAAAAGAAAGCTGGGCGTTGTGGCAGATGCCTGTAGTCCCAGCTACTTGGGAGGTTAAGGCAAGAGAATCGCGTAAGCCCAAGACTTTGAGGTTGCTGTGAGCTGTGATGTCACAGCACTCTACTGAGGGTGACACAATGAGACTCTGTCTCAAAAAAAAAGGAAAGAAATAAAGTATTCAATGGAACTTACCTTCAATTATTTGGGAAAGCCCCATAAAGATAAATACTAAAATAAATCACTATTGAATTAAATGTGGTCAAGACATGTTAAACTTGGGTCAGAAGGTCTAATAAAAACTTAAATGAATTTTGTCCTCTGATTTCATAGGTACCTAAGATCTCCCCCTTTATGTTAAAGAACCAAAACTAGGAGTGAGGAACCCCTTGTTCACACAAGACAGGTAAGGCAGAATGTCCTTCAACTGATCACCCTGAAAAAGCTTTGGATATTCATTGAATATATGGTGAATCAAAGTGCACTTACTTTTTAAATTACAATTTATATTAAAAGTATGTGTAATCTGGGTGTGGTGGCATGAACCTGAGAGGCTAAGGAGGGAGGATTGCTTGGGCTCAGGAGTTTAAAGCTGCAGTGCCCTATGACCGCACCTGTGAACAGCCACAGTACTCTAGCCTGGGCAACACAGCAGGATCCCCATCACTAAAATCTTTTTTAAAAACTAAACAAAAAGCACATTTTCAGGATCCCTTCAGTAAGATTTTTGATGTACCAATAAATTACTGGATCAATTACATTAAAATAAGAGGTTTCTACTGCAGTTCTTAGTGTGAGCAACTTTTTAATGCTATCAGAGTTCACCTTCTAAGGAAACCCTTATTTCCAACATTTACCCTGTTCATCATTTGACAACATATTTTTTGCAAAGGTTTACCAAAAAATATTGCCTAGATTGGTATCTCACTTAACCTGTTAATATTACAACTCTCCATGAAACATAAAAATATTCTGGCTAAGAAGAAAAGTAACACATCCACAAGGCTGGCCCCAAACTGGACCTGCCACTGAGCACACAATAGATCTTACATCTGAACCTGCATGCTTCCAGCATCAGTTCCACAGGCAGGGTGACACTCTATGAAGTTCAGGTGTTTATTCCATAGCCCAGTTTTCATAACACAGACTGTACATAACAGGGACTGAGTAATGAAGGGAATACAACCTACACTATGAGGAATGGCACTAACCATTCACAACCAGGGCAGGGCCAGGAACCAGTGAGTACAAGCATGTGGGACAAAGAGATTATACAACTTATTGTTTACACTGGGGCTTCCTTACCATTGTATTTCAATTTGGTTATCAAAACAACAGCATAGAAATAATTTTTGTTCTAGTCTTTCACATACCCAGCCTTACCAAGGTAACTAAGCTCCAGCTCCCCATACAAAAAGGGCCATCAGAATATTAATTCCCACTCACTGACTTACAGCAAACAACACATTTGTATTATTTCAATTAACCCTCTAAAAACAATCAGGTAGGCACAGCACACACCATTACCTCTATTTTATTGAAGAGGTAACAAAGCCTTACGTAACTTCCCAAAGTTATA
>NW_003852436.1:9966748-9978590 GCF_000181295.1 Otolemur garnettii | reverse complement strand
CACCCTAGCCACTGAGCTACAGGTGCTGAGCCTTCAGGATCCTTTAGTAGTAAAAAAACAACTTACAGAAGGCTAACAATGTGGCAGACACTATGCCAAACAATGACCATATATGACAGCCTCTGGTCCTTGTTAAGGCCTTTGGTAGTATTATGCCAAAGTTCATACAACAAAGCAGTTAGGAGAGCTGAGATTTGAACCCAGGCAGCTGGGCTCTAATGACAAGTTCTTATCTGCTACACCCTTCTTTTCTGAACATTTATAATTAGTACAATTATTCCCGTAATTGCTACAGACAATTCTGCCATATTGCTTTCTAAAGCAGTGAGTCTAGTTGTTTTAAGGAGATTGAAGGTCAATGACCATCCTCTTCTGGCTTGGAAAGTTTCAGCAGAAAGATGTACAGTCATTCTAATATTCTTCCCCTTATAGGTTATGATTTTCTTATGTCTGGCTGCTTACAGGATTTTTTCCTTCGTATTAACTTTGGTGAAGTTAATTACAACATCTCTAGAAGATGCTTTATTTGGGTTGAGTCATGCTGGAGTTCTGAAACTGTCTGCTATCTGAATTTCAGTGTCTCTTGCCATGTTTAGGAAGTTCTCCTCAATTATCTCTTGGAGTAGAGTATCTGTGCATTTCAGACCATCCTCTTCTCCTTCAGGGATTCCTATGAGGCGAATGTTTGCTCTTTTGGAGTGGTACCACAATTTTCTCAGGGAATGATCCATTTTTACTCTCCACTTCTCTTCCTATTTGAGCATTGGGGAGCATTCAAAAGCTTTGTCTTCAATGTCAGAGATCCTTTCTTCTGCCTACTCCATTCTGTTACTGAGGGGATTCTACTGTATTTCTCAGATCTTTGAGGGCTGCAAGTTCTTGCCTCAATGTGTCAAAATCTTTGGAAGACCCCCAGGCAATTGAAGCAACACCAAAAATACATTCCTGGGATCTGATAAAACTAAAAAATCTTCTACACAGCCAAGAACGAAGTAAGTAAAGCAAGTAGACAGCCCTCAGAATGGGAGAGGATTTTTGCAGGTTATGCTTCTGACAAAAGTTTGATAACCAGAATCCACAGAGAACTCAAACTTATTAATAAGAATAGAACAAGTAATCCCATTTCTTTGTGGGCAAGGGACTTGAACAGAAGCTTCTTTGAAGAAGATAGGTGCATGGCCTACAGACACATGAAAAAAATGCTCCTCATCTTTAATTATCAGAGAAATGCAAATCAAAACGACTTTGAGATATCATCTAAGGACTAGCTCACATAACAAAATCCCACAACTACAGATGTTGGCGTGGATGTGGAGAAAAGGGAACACTTCTACACTGCTGATAGGAGTGCAAGCTAATACATCCCTTTTGGAAAGAAATCTGGAGAATACTCAGGGATCTAAAAGTAGACCTGCCATTTGATCCTGCAATTTCTCTACTAGGTGTATATCCAAAAGACCAAAAATCACTTTATAACAAAGATATTTGCACCAGCTTGTTCACTGCAGCTCATAGGCAAATAATAAAAGAAGCCTAAGTGCCCATCAATCCATGAATGGATTAATAAATTGTGGTATATGGCTACCGTGTTCAGGCTGGTCTTGAACTCCCGAGCTCAAGCAATCCACCTGCCTTGGCCTCCCAGAATGCTATGATTACAGCATTCAAATGACTTTCTTAGGTTAGAAATGGTCTTTCTTATGTCAGAATGAGTCAAAGGCCCTTTAATAACACCAATGGATAGAAATTCAATAGCCCTCAGCCTCTACAGATGAACAGGAGGCTAGGATGTAGAAATTCCTTTTGCTCAAAATTTTATCCACAAGTATTATTTGAATAAATTAATTTTCCTTGGGAAGTTATACAAGTTCTTCAGGATCAGAAGCTTTAGAAACTTTGATACCTTCTGCATTTGTTATAGGAAATTCTCTGGAAAGAAAGCTTTGATAACTTTACTTTTTTGTTTTTTTTTCTGAGAGTCATTTCATAACTATTTCTGTGAGGCATTAAAGAAACAGAAGCTTTGGAGACCAAAAAGATTGGCTGTTGGTGTTCCAACTCTAACTACATAGTACTTGAGTGACCTCAGGGACCCTGATGTTTAAAGAGTTTATGCTGCTTTGCTATCAATCAAACTGGGCTAAGGCTACATAACTCCTTCCATCTGTCATGAGAACTAAATGAAATAACGTATCTAAACCACCCGGTGACACAGTGCTTGCCACACAGTAGGTACTCTGGAACTGTTTATCAACCCTCTTCCCTTAGTATTTAGTAGGAAAATTATTTCCTACAATGCCAGTCTGTCTTGAGTGACAAAAGTAAATAACAAAGTACTTTTGCCAACACTTGTACTTTAAAGAAAAAAGTGTTAAATAAAGTAATAACAGCTAACATTTGCTCAACACCTAGAATTGTAAGGCACTAGATACTTTTGGGAGTAGGGATTTTTTTATTTTTTCCTTTTCAGGGGTATTTCTACTACCACCTCTTTTGCAGGTAAGAAAACAGACTCAGAAAGATTAAATAACCAGTCTATGATCCCAACACTGGAACTCCATAGTTTATTCTTTTAACAACCAACTACCTGCCTCCCAGTAAACCATGAGGGTGGTGCTTAGTAGTGCAGAGGAAACCAAAGGCAACCCCAAGGACTGAGGGACAATCTGAATCAGGATTCCTTGAATCATCTCACGTCACTGCCTGCAACATTTCCTCCCAAGGCTTTTCTCAAAAAAAGTTTATATAGAAAAATCAGGGATTTCATTTGCCTTATTGAGGCTGTTTCTTTATTTTGCTAATTTAAACGTAAGTTCACTAATGATACAAACCACATCTTAAGGACTTTTGTGTCTGTTAAACACCGTCTTGAATCTAGGTGTGCTCAAATGCTTGATTTATTATTTCCTCTGGAGTTTGGCTCATTGGAATGCTAGCACAGATTCCATAAACAAAATGCTTTAAGTCAGTTCTGACGTCAACAAATTCCAGAGAAAACTGACTCTAATTTGGAACACGAGTGAGGAAAATGAACACTATAGAAATCTGGCATGCTAAATAATAAATAGAGTAAACAAAAGAAACTAAAAACATCCAGGTAGATGCTCCATTTCTTTTAATCCCATATTCTATTCAATTGAAAGGGTGCCACAGCTTAGAAACTATTATGTACTATTACCCTTCAGAGAAGGAATAGCTGAGGTCAATCACGACATCTCAAATTACCCAATCATTATCCCTGTTCAGTAATTCAGATGACACTGTTTAAGAGAGTGTGTTAATTATATACATGAGGGTGACAGATGTGCTCTTGAAAACTGATTGCAGATCTAAAGAGAGTCAGAAGGGAGAAATGAAAGAGAAATTCATAAAATATTTGTCAATGCAAAAAATTATGTGGAAACTACACTAAAGAATTTCACTCACGACGACAAGTTCATAAGTAGTTAAAAAAAAAAAACAGAAAAAAAATTAGGATATTTCATGATCCTCTGTCCAAAAGAGATATATGAAAATAGTTTAATATAACATACTACGATTTTATTGTCACAGAAATTTTTCCTAAAAGAGATCTAAAGTATCTAATACGTGAAACATTAAACCTCAAGCCAGGGTCTGGGCCAATTTCGTGTGTTATAATTATAGCTGTATGGTTAACCACAATTATCATTCTCCAGGGCATGAAATCATCCTGCTCTCACGAGGAAAGATTCCTTGTCTTAGAAAACAAAGTCAACAAAGCACACAAAGAAAAAAATCCTTCAAAGGCATCTTTCGAAGCTCTGTAAAGCAGTTCACATTTGCTCACACTTTCCTTCACATCTTTCTGCCTAGAAATGGACACGCACCTCAAGTTCATCCCTCTCCAATCCTCACCACCTTTAAAATTCTCCTCTGTGCCTTGACCTGTTCAGATACTGGTTTTTTTGGGGGTTTTTTTTTTTTTTGCAGTTTTTGGCTGGGGCTGGGTTTGAACCCGCCACCTCCAGCATATGGGGCCCGCGCCCTACTCCTTTGAGCCACAGGCACCACCCCTATTCAGATACTTTTAATGGTAACTACATGAAGAGAAACAATGAATATTCCCAGAAAACTGGGGCCTTGTGAAGGTGCAGATAAACTGGCCAGATCCCAGTGGTCAGGAACTAACAAAGCCCTACCCACCAGGTGTCCTGGAATGGTTTCTATCTCACAAGAACTAAAATTTTAAGTATTCTGTTTCAGCACTCCCCTTTAACCCCCTTTCTAGATCTGCAAAATGAAACACCGACAGGAACACCTGAGAAATAAAACCTAACCCTGTCGTCACAATCACTGCTGGCAGAGACCAGTTGAGTTTTCAGGGAAATATCCAAGTGCTGAACTCTAAATACTGTACCTTAACTTTCCAAAATACAAGTCTGGGATGACTCATGATCTGTGGAAGCAAGGACAGCATGAATCATCCTAGAACTTTTATAAGATTAAATGTCAGAGAATTTACTGACATATTGCCTAGTATTAAGGATTTTACAATATTACAAAATTAAAATTCTTAGGTTAATGAAATGCCATGCCAATTTCTGCCACTCTAAAACAAGAACACCCAAAGCTGTGTATAGTTTCTAATCTGGTTTTAAAACCATAGATGAAACTTCTGATGAGCAGAATCTGGATGTGTGAAGGAGGAGAATGAGTTAGAATGAATTAGTACCCTTCTTTCCCCTGACTAGACAGTTTTATAAGTAAACACTTTAAAACTCTGAATAACAAGTTTCCCATCCAACTTTTTTATCATTTTGCAAAAGTTTTGAAAACCATCAAGTACACAAATATGACATTGCTAGTTATAATCTGAGACACACTTTATTTACTGGTACCAATCATTTCACCATTATTCTCAAATGATTTTTATCTGTTTAGAGTATATCTCATCTTAATATTTAAAAGCATACACTAAACTGTAACAAAATTTTTTTAAACAATAAAACACCAGCAAACAGGAAAAGAATAGGAAGACTAAACAGTATATTTCTCACCAGCACAACTGACTTATCTTTAATAAGACAGGCCTTGGGCACATGGCAACATAGACTTGCAAAGCCTTTTGTGAAAAAGTCTGTTTCTCCCACGCAGCGTGTTTTGTGAACAACTTTACCATGTGCTTCTGCCCTGCCACACAAAGCATCACTACCGGGGACCTCAACCTTGTAGATCCCGTTGTTGGTATTGTCTCTGGATCCTGGAGACCCATGGGGTTGCAGGATAAGCCTCTGTTCTTGCTGGGTGAGGCCTCGTACCTATTTATTCCCTCTTCAACCCCACTCAGCTGGAGAGATAAGGTTAAAAGGTGGCTAATTTCTTCAGTAATCAAAGCCCAAATTCTAAGAAATAAGGCATCACAATATAACAATTAAAGGTAAAGAAGTCATCTTTCTGTTTAGCTTTAGATTTTCTTTTGAGTTACTTTAACACATTTTTAAAAATGAGACAACTAAGTTAGAAAATTCTTGATAGGCAGTCCTAATAAAAGCTTCACTCAGTCCAGTTTTGTTAATTGAAATTAAAATCATTGGGAGAATGGATGATGTGAGATTGAGCATTCATAAGAAGAAGAGCCCAACAAAGGAATGATTGTGTTGATCCTCTGTGGTACACATGGTAGGACAAGAGAGAAGGATAAATCTCTGATGTAAGCCATATAATACAAAGGGGACAGCATCATATACAGGGCGTCCA
Source organism: Otolemur garnettii (assembly GCF_000181295.1). Lineage (NCBI taxonomy): Eukaryota > Metazoa > Chordata > Mammalia > Primates > Galagidae > Otolemur > Otolemur garnettii. Next base: position 9,972,872 of record NW_003852436.1, on the reverse strand, counting down.
CAAAGTCCATGTGCAATTTAAAGTCACACACAAGCTTTATGGCCACCCAGTATTATTTAATTTTGCCAACAATTTTAACCTTAATCTTAGATATAACTTCCTACTTCCAAAAATAGTAGAGGATTAGAGAATAAAGTAAATGACTGCAGGAGGAAAGCATGACAGAAATCAAGAAAAATGGGACATTCTACAAGTCTAGTCCACAGTAAACAAGGGCCATTATTAAAGAATTTTCTAAATGAAAAGAGACTGTAACAACCAGATACAATACAGACCTCTGTACTGAGCAAACTTACTGTAAAGAACATGTCAGGAATAATTAGAGAAAATGAACTGGCTTCTAGATAGCATTAAGAATTTTTGTTTTGTAAAAAAATAATAATAAAATAGGCCTGGTGTTTGTGGCATAGTGGTTGCGGCACCAGCCGCATACACAGAGGTTGGCAGGTTCGAGCCTGGCCTGGGCCAGCTAAAAACAATGACAACTGCAACAAAAAATTGCCAGGCATTGTGGTGGGCACTTGTAGTCCCAGCTACTTGGGAGGCTGAGGCAAGAGAATCGCTTGAGCCCAAGAGTTTGAGGTTGCTGTGAGTTGTGATGCCATGGCACTCTACCGAGAGCAACATAGTAAGACTCTGTCTCAAAAAAATTAGTACATTTATGGTTTGTACAAAGGGAGAGTTGGATTCTACATTCCCCTCTCTGATTTATTATCAAGATCCTTCATTCTATTATATACAATTCATTAAAGCTTTATTTTCATGATATATTGAGACACAGACCAACACCTACCTTTATAGACTATATTTGGCTAAGTTATAATCAAGTAGTAAAATTTTAGAAACATTATTTTCTTACAACAATTGCCAAAATATAAAAAAATTCAAAATAAAAACCCATGTCTCTTGGACAGAAAATAGGTGAACAAAATTAATTTTGTATAAACTCTGAAAATACAAATTTCAAGAGACAAAGACTGCAAAGACTGTAGTGAGCAAACAGACTGGTGATGTTGTTTGGATATATGCTGTCTCCAACCTCACATTCACATTTGATCACCAATGTTAGAGGTAGGGCCCAGTGGGAGGCGTTGGGGACATGGAGCAGATTCCTCATGAATGGCTTGGTGCCCTCCCTGAAGGAATGAGTGAGTTTTCACTGTACTTTGAGAGCTGGTGTCTGAAAAAGCACGGCCACCCCTTCCTTTCCCTTTTCTCCTTCACTCACCTGTTCACACCTGCTCCTCCTCAAGTTCAGGCTGGCCCTATACAGCCTGCAGAACTGTGAGCCAAATAAAACCATTTTCTTTATAAATTATAGCCTCAGATGTTAGCCTGCTGGACATGCATAGCTAGAGTGGGACAAAACCAGGCATCCTACCAGGAAGTTTGGTTGCACAGCCCAAGAGCTCACTTTCTATGTTCTTAGCAAAACTACTGCTACTTATTACCCAGTTCATAATTCTCTATAACTTCGAAGCTACTTTCATGTACTTTATTACATTTAATCTTAATGACTAGTCTCTGAAGATATCACTAATGAAGATGTTATTATAGCAATGCAAAACAGACCGCTGGCAGGTACTCTGGGATTAAGATGGCATTAGCTTTGGCACTGCAGAGCCACTACACCCTGAATGAGCTGGCGTCTGCCTCTCCTGGCAGAACCCAACTGCTTCGTTGTTAATGATACAGGGGGCATTAGCTCTGGAAGGTGGACCACAGCATGTGCCACCTTTTTAATACAATCTCCTTCCACAGTCTTCAATGGAAGCAGTTAACATCAACTACAAAATTCCCCTTCTCCTCCTGTAGATTCTCATTTCAACCGCAAATGCACCTGGTAAGACCGCAATTGCACTCTGCATCCCTGTGTAAGTGAGCACATAACCACACCACGCCGTGGCGAGCCACTGCAGTCATCTGAGTCATGCTATCAGGTGAATGATGTCGTCCCACCGGCACTGGCCCAGCAGTCGGGATGGCAGCTCCTTTCATACGCCTGTTCGCACTGTTGTCACGTAGCACTGGCGTCACTTCAGAGACGATCATCTTGGGAACAGGGCCCCTACTTAAGTTCTTTATCAGGTATAACATTTATAAAGATGTGGCAGGTCCACAATAAACACTTGACTAATTAATTTTTCCAAAATAATTCTTACATTTAAATAGCTGAGACCTAAAAAATCCAAAAGCAATTCTTCAAACTTTTCCACTCAGATACTTAAATTCACAAAACGCGCTACAATGCCTTATACTTCGTTTATCAGCGTGCACTTAATTTGCCAAGTACCAACTACTTATGTTTCATTTATTGTAGAAAAAAATGATCTTTACCGAGCACTTACAAGGGGCCAGGTACTATGCCAAGCTGAGAGGCTTCCCTAGGCTACATCTCACTTAGTACTCACGACCACCAACAAGGTAGACAGGATTCTTATTCCCTTTACAGACACGGGGAACTGAGGCACAATGAGATTAACTATCCTGCTCAGCATCCCATAGCTAGACTGTGACAAAACCAGGAAATTTGGTTGCAGAGCCCAAGAGCTCACTTTCTATGTTCTTAGAAAAACGACTGCTACTTATTACTGGTTCATAATACTCTCTAACTTTCATGTACTTTTTTTTTAAAAGAAGAAATTTTATTTATTTATTCTTACTGTTGGGGAATCATTGAGGGCACAAAGAACCAGGTTACACTGCTGGGTAAAGTCCCCTCTAATAATAGCGCCTCACCCCCAACCGTGACCCCCCACCCTATTTTCATGCACTTTATTACATGTGACCTTAATATCCAACCCCTGAAGAGTAGACATTACAGATGAAGACCATGCAGAGATTAAAATTTCGTGTGTGTAACCCTAATGAAAGTATGAGATACAGTACCCAATTTCCCTATTTTAATATCCAATGTGCTAATGCCCACCACCATAGGTTCCCCTGAATATGTAACCTGATAACTAGATTGTAGCTGAAAACCAAATGTTCTTGGGGTTCAATGCCTTTATAATATATGTTGTTATGAACTGGGATTTTAAGTAATATGGAAAATACAAATGGCCCTACTTTATGAATGATTTAATTTTTCCAAAACCCACTCAAAACTCTGTAAGTTTTCTTACGAGGAGAAAAAAGCTGTGGAGATAAGTGGAGATAAGTTTCCAAAATCTTGCCACCTTCCCTAAGCCTATTCAAATCCCAGGGAAACTATCGGATATTGCTAATCCTTTATCTGGGGCACCTCCTGGTCAACATTCCTTGTCCTTTTACCACTGAGCAGCATGAGGCGCAGGTGCTTCATCGACATTTACTTTCCTTTTGGGGTCATTTAATTCAGTAGTAAAAGCTTTTGTTCACGCTTCTGTGATAATTCTATCACCTGCTGTCCCGCATTCTTCACTCCTCCCTGTATCCGTGACCTCTGTATATATTTCATCATCCTTTGACACAAGAGTTTCCCCATTTTGTCTCACTTTGATCAAAAGAATGAGGCAGAAGTAACAATGTGCAAGTTTTGAGTGTAGCCTTCCAGAGGCCATGTGTGTTTCCAGGGCTCCCTTGTGCTTCTGCCATCACCTTGGGAAGGTCTGAGCCAGCTTGCCGGTGGATGATAAGAGACATGTGGAGGAATCTGCCCCAGCTAAGCTGCCCCAACCAATTCCAGTCTACACCCGGCTATCATGCAGCCCAGCCAAGAACAGCAGAGCTGTCCCTCCAATAGGTCAGTTAGCAATGATCACAGGAGTGTGGTGTCCTGGACTCCCCCTCTGTGCCTTCCCCGCATGTATACTTGTCCCTCTGTACCTCCTAGCTGCAGAGCAAGCCACTCTCTCCCTTCTACTTCACTATAGGGCCTCCTACTGCCCCTCTTGATTCACAGTGTTCTCTCTGAGCTAGTCTGATGGTTATCCACTTGCCACCTCCAACCTTCTCCAGGAGAGCAGAGCATGCAGGCTGCTTCTGGTCTGCCATCTTAGTCCCTCCACTTTCCGTGACTTCCTTTTTTACCCTTTATCTCTGTATCTCAGTAGCTAGTGTAATGTGCTCTAGTCATAGAGCCAGAAGACTGGGCTTAAAGTCTGGTATCTGCCAGTTATTAACCACATGGAAAAAAAAATCACAGCTTTGTCAGATCCCAGACCGATGTTAAACCACATTCCAAACAGCCCAGAAGCTGTGCTTTCTCCCACACTCCATTCCTTCAGAGTCAGGATGAGAAGCACACACTTACTACATGCTTACAGTGACTTCTCCAATCACTTCTCCACTCTTAGAAAAACAAAATCCCTGTTTTTTTGAGTCTCACACCATCTAATTAAACTAGTTTGTATCTTTCAGTTCCCACATCCAGGTCTTTCCACTCAGAACTTGGTTCGTGGCCTCTCCATCCCAGGTCTTCTATTGTTATGGGTGACAAACAGACCATGTTGACAGTCAGGACAACCTCTTCATCTCCAGAGTGGCCAGTACTACCACGATTCCTCAGCTACTGTAGCCCACGGCCACATCCTAGACTTCATCATTCAGAGAGACTTCTTAATCCTTCACATATCACCATGAGCACAAACCGTCCTAACTCTCTTGGCCTCACTTCATCTATGTATCAGATCTCTGGTATTTTAGCACCTTAACTACACCCCTTCCTCCCTCTTGGAGATTCTTCTAGACTTAATTTCCTTCCCTATCCACCTCCATGGTCCACAACTTAAGGGCTCAAAGTTCCATGACTTTACTGCCCTCTCAGTGCCCACAAGTGAGAAAACCCTAAAAGCTTAGGTCGATGAAACAAGTGGAGAAAATCCACAAGGTCCTGCAAACTCACAATGCTGTCTCTACAGTTTCCACTGTACCTTCAAGGCTGCTCCCTTGGAGCTCTCCTCCATCTACACAGCAGCTATTTCAAACCTTCCTCATTTTCATCACAGAACTTTTTGCTCTGAAGTGCTAAATTCAGACTGACTGATTATCTGCCTCACTCCAATGGAATTTCAGCTCTGAGAGAGCAGTGACCTTGCCTGATTAACAGTTATATCTGCACTCACAGACGACGCACTGGCAGAATGAATGACTGAAACCTCACACTTCCTCCAGGTGGCTTTCCCTGCCAAGTATAGGTCAGACGCCCCCTTACATTCCTTAACAGCAGCAGCCCATACTTACCCTCTCTCACAGCACCTATCACATTGCATTTTATCATCCTTTACAGCTCTCCTCTTGAGGATGGCAACAAGACTTAAGGACTAACTGTATGTCTTGTACTTAGCTCAGTGTCTAAAACATACCTGAGTATTACCATATTTGAATAAATAATGTTTCAGCACTTGTTCATCTTCAGGGCAGCATTTTATGAAAAACTAGTCTGAGGGGAGAGCAACAGGGTATTCTTGCATTGACAAGTATTTTGGGGGAACTATTCCAATAGCTTTCTTCACTTTAAGACTTTTCAAAGTTTCCAATGTCCTTAGGTGCACTGTAAATTTCCAAGAATTAAGCTTTTTCCCAAAGACAACCTGAAATTGCCCCTGCACGTTTATGTGTGTATGCATGAGACGGTTGATGTTTTTTAATCGCTACTCCAGAAGAAAAAAATAATTCATAAAAATAATCTTCTAAAATTTAGTACATAAATCATTCAAAAGCAAACAAAGCAACTTTTTCATTGTAAAATAAATGAAATCAAGATTTTCTCATAGTCAACCGCATTCCCATTTGGCTTAGGTACGTCAGCAAATAGTCATTTAAAAGACGGACTCACTTAAAAGGCAGGAGTATCAGAAGAGACCGTGACGCAGCTGCTGTCCTGGCCTCGCCAGCGAAATGGAAGATTACAGGGAGAAAGAACATGGGATCTGGGGGAACTCTGGGAAGAACGACTAGAAACCAAAACTGCAGAAAACAGGATGGATTTTTATAAAGCAGAAAAATAAATTTTAAAACAGTATCTTAAAACTTCTGCGGCAAGAAAGCAAATACGCTATAGATGCCACCTAGGCGCTTAGGTACCCTGCCATCAATATTTAGGATTGCTTCCAAGGTGATAAAAGGCAACTTAGTGAGAATAAAAGACAAAGACATTTTCAAACCCTAAAACATCAACATAGGCAACCTTACTCCCCCCCCC
>NW_003852436.1:9951156-9966614 GCF_000181295.1 Otolemur garnettii | reverse complement strand
CTGAGCAAGAGCGAGGCCCCATCTCTAAAAATAGCTGGGCACTGTGGCAGGTGCCTATAGTCCTAGCTACTTGGGAGGCTGAAACAAGAGAATCAACTTGAGTCCAAGAGCTTGAGGTTGCTATGATGCCACTGTGATATAGTGAGACTCTAACTCAAGAAAAAAAAAAAAAAAGATAACGTTTTCAGTTGTCTTGTCAACATAGCAAGCACTGCCGAATCTAATTTGTTTATTTCACAAAATAGTCCCTACTATAAGAACGTTTCAAAAGATTTAGACTACAAAAGTAACATTCAGAAGAGGATGCTTTCAAAGTGAATAATTCTCACTTTCTGAATTTCAACATTGTATAACAAATACTGAATTCTGTTTTCTAAAGGAATTCTTTTTATCAGAAAATAGAGACTAGACATCAGTTTCCCTTAAAAGCATGCTAACCCCTTATGCCCTTTCCCTATTTGAACTATGCTCTTTTCATCCTCCACATCATTACAATCTCTATTTATACAAGATGACTCATGAACTGAATCGGATACAATATACTATTAGTTGGACATTTTTACACATTGTAATTAGCTAACACTTAATGATTGTTATTACCACAATCAGTTCTCGAACCCACAACACCTTGTTCACATTCTTAAGAAATAACTATGTGCATTTTAGGTTTAATTTGACATGGAATAACTTTTTCCATCCTTTGAACCAGCTCTCCCAAATTTTAAAAAGCACAGCCTTGGTTTATCATATGTGAATGCATTGTATTTTGCTATATCATCCCGTTAAAAGCAAACAATAAACTTCTTTTGCCATTTTGATAGTTTCATATTACAGAACTGCTCACTACTAATTTCTATTAGTTGAAATTCAAAGTACATTCAATCCTCATTATTTATAGATTATCTATTTGAAAATTCACCTACTTACTAAAATGTATTTTTAATCCCCAAATCTACACTTCTGGCACCCTTGAGGTCATTCTTAGACACGTGCAGAGTGGTTAAAAATGTGACTTGTCCAACACGCACCAAGCTGAGGTTGAACAAGACAACTCTCTACCTTCTTGTTTCAGTTCTCAGACTGTAACCAAGTGTCAATTGTACAGTCTATTTAGGGCCACATTTTTCACATTTTTGTGGGGTTTTTTTTGTCGGTGATTTATTTGTTTAAAATGGTTTCCAAGCAGTGCTGAAGTTCTAGTGTTTGTAAGCGCTAGAAGGCTGTGGTGCACTTTAGAGAGAAAATGTGTTTTAGAGAAACTTTGCTCAGACATTTGTTACAGCACTGAGAGCCATGAAGTCGATGTTAATGAACCATCAGGATTAGATAAGTTGTCTTTAAACAGAAACACACAAAAAACAAGGTTGTATGTTGACCAGTTGATGAAAATGTCCTGACCAGAGGCTCCTAAGAACCTGGCTCTATATTTCCCCAGGACCAATGGCTAAGTATTTGTTAATTCGGTGTTTGCAGCAACTTTATAGAACCTAACTATCATGACCGGTGAGAATCAACTATACCATCCCTGGAGTTACAGCTCTCTAATCTTGTGATCGTTCCCTAAAACAAGCCCTATACCTATCTACTGCTCTCCAGACAAGGTTCAATCTCATTCAAACATCTTGACTCACAGTCACATTTTCCACTAACTTTTGAATTATCCCCCATATTTTGTGGCACGCAATCTAGCACTTGAATGTTGGGAAAAGCCGATCAATGATCAATCCTCTGAGAACAATGCTCCTAATAACAAAACCACCCAGTGCAGAACAGGTAGGGCGTGTGAGAAGGAGGTGGAAGCGCGGCCAGCTCAGCTGTCCCTTCTTCCATCGAGGCAGACAGCAGGCCAGCCCTTCTGTGCCTCAGAAAACCTTGAGAACTCACAAGAAAACCACAGCTTATCTCTACACACGGGGCTGACTTCATGGGGGTGCAACCCGCACAGCCTTACAGGGTCCCACACTTGGTTTAATATTCTGATGCTGCTGCCTTGAATTTCTTAACAATTTTTAAACAGGAGGTTGCACATTTTCATTTTATATTTATGTAGCCAATTCTGTCCATGGAACTTCTACACTGCTGCAAAGGGAATTAGTCCCAAGAAAGGGACGCTTACCTGTGCTGAGGACAAGAGAGTTAGGGAGGGGCAGCACAGGCTACCACAGAGGGCTGCCAAGGCACCACACGGAAGGGACCAGTGTTGGGCAATGTCCCCTAAGAACTCCTACCTACAGCACTTCAACCTAATCAAGTATTTGACAAGGAACAGTGATGCTGGGACATAGTCTCTCTGTGTAACACTCAGGATGGTCCTCGGATCAAACAAATCCAAATTAGCTGGGTGTGGTGGCTCATGCCTGTAATCCCAGCACTGTGGGAGGCTGAGGAGGGAGAATTGCTTGAGCTCAGGAGTTTGAGACTCGGCTGAGCAAGAGTGAGACCCTGACTCATGAAAAAAATGGAAAAACCAAGCCGGGCACCAAGGCAAGTGCCTGTAATCCCAGTGCCTTCCAGAGGCTGAGGCAGCGGGATGCCCACAGCCCAAGTCTGAGGTTGCAGTGAGCTATGATGCCATTGCACTCTGCTCAGGGGCACAAGGTGGGACTCTGTCTCAACAACAACAACAACAACAACAACAACAAAAAGAAACCCAAATTCACACTGAGAGTGGACCTCAGTGGACATTCTCATGGGTTCTTACACCTATTCTGCAAAATTTGCTCCAGTCTCCAGGTAGTCTTTGTCACATTTTCTTGGATCACATCAGGCTAACACCAACGTAAAGAGATTTGCCAGATAAACTAGGTTACATTGTACTAAGGTAAAAACATTGGTTTTTCTTCAAACAGAGAACATCCAATTTTTGTTAAACCTCTCACATAAGCAATCTGTGATATGCAAGTTAAGAAAACATAATTTCTTTCTTATCAGGCCAACACCAATGGGAAGTGGTGTATTTTAAAAAATAAACTTATTAATTCCTAGTGTTTTTGCCTACCTTAAACATAAATGATGGGCTATGTGCAATTTTAATGATATGATGAAATTATTGTAGAAGCATACACTTGGTCCTTGATATCACTGCTTATTCTACTTTTAGTGACCCCTTTTATAAAGCCAGGACTCAGAATTTTCGTGCTGGGATCTGCAGCCAGCTATGTGCTGTGACACTTTCTTAATCAGTGACAGAATAGCTCTTTTCCAATTTTATGTTGCTTTTAGCACTCCAATTTTTCTGTGGTCCAAGGTTAGAGATCATGCTCTCTGCCTGGAGTCTCTGCTTCACAATTTCTGCCTTTGTCCCATTTCTGCCGTGCTGGCCTGGGCCACACCTAGACTGAGAGGCCTCGCGACTATGTCAGTGGTCCTCCTTCCTTCCATCTTAGCCTCAGTCCAGCTGCCAGACTGACCCCAAAGCACAGTTTCATTTAATGTCATTTCATCAAAAGATGATAGTCTCTCGTTACATACTCTCCTGCCTGAACACAGACCATCCCTGGCCTCCAAATTTCTCCCAACTCATCTACTACATCCGTGCATGCTTCTCATCTCCACTTGGTGCTGCCATCCACGTCCATGCCTGCTGCTCCTCCACACGCACCGACCGACACTCATGCGTGTTCACACAGACCTGTGTGGGTACGGGTGTGGCTGGGACAGGGAACCAGCGCATCTCTCTAAATCAGTCTCCCCAGGTCTAGTACTGTTTGCGTTCTGTTTCTTCACAAACTCTTCCCAAATCCTCTGGGTCATACTGCTGCTCTCTAGCTGAGCAGTAATCTGTTAACCTTTGTCATTCTCTTGTTAGCTTATGTGTTTTAGATGTCCTCACCAACAGAGGATAATGCCTCGAAGAGCAGAAACCTCACTGCGTTCTGGATGCGCTGGCCAGTTAGGGGCTGTCAGTGAATAAGCGTATTAAGGACTTCTGAGCCCCACAGCTCTGCTTCAGCATTCCAGATTAAGCACACTGGACATTCGCTCCACAAGATTACACTACAAAAAACTTCCTTACAAAACAACCATGAATTTAATCCTGTTCTCTCATTTCCCTATACAGTAGCCACCTACCGTGCTCTAAATGTAGTTGGAAGACGCCATTAACCAGGAACAATATGTAGTATAAATACTACAAAACTGTAAGTCACCAGATTAGCCTAAATATACTAGCATACAAACTGCAAATACAACTCTATGAAAAGCCAAATCATTAACGGAGATTAGGCTCCACTTCAAAGAGATTGCTACTTCTCTAAGTACAAAAGAAAATTTTTATTTTAGGAAGAAACACTGTTGATTTTTTAAAATATTGTACAGTTAGTTCTTCAATACATTATTTACATACATTAAATTATGAGAACTTATTAAATAATTATTTAAAATAAATTATACTTTTATTTTTAATAGGGAGATGGGATCTCACTCTTGCTCAGGCTTGTCTCCAACTACTGAGCTCGAGGGATCTTCACATCTCAGCCTCCCAGAGTGCTAGGATTTGGGGTAATCATATGTGTGATCAAAAATGAGTTATACTTTTGGTAACACATATGATTAGCCAAAGCATAGAAGTGTTTACGCTTATGTCAATAAATTTATATCATAATTTGAGTCATGAAGATTGGAACGTTTATTTTCTACGCCACTCAAATTTCGGGAAAGGTGTTCTTTTCCTTGTTACCAAGAAGCACATTTGTATTCATATCTTTTTGTTGTCATAGTTTCTGCATTGAAGTCATTCATAAGTAAAATGTATTGTTAGGAGTAGAATATTACAGTACTTTTTACACTGCAACGGCAGGTTTTCCCAAATATAACTGTGCCTTTGTCGATGGATCACGAAGTATTCTATCAGGTGGCAGGACAGGAAAAGCATTCACAAGCCTAGCATCACATATTCAAAGGCTGTGTGTCCCTACATTGCTGGCATTACTTCTGAATAAAAATCCCGATACTTGTTCTGCCACAAACATTCCTAATAGTTTGGTGACAAAAAGCACATGAAAAAAATCACTGCTCTTTTTTAACACCAAAGTCAGAAATAAAATACCACTTCTTTCTAATCACTATGAAGATTTTGTAAAATCTCCAATCAAGTAATACTTTTTTGTACACAGACTTAAGAGACTGCACTACCCTGGCCCATTTTATATTTTTCATTTCCTGAGAAAACCAAATCTTTACCCTATTTGCATTTCTTTAGGAATATCTGCTTTCTATCTGGAATACAGTTTAGGAGCTACCCCCCATGAGCATTTAGGAAACTGTAAAACATATTACAACTTTGAAATAGTATTACCTGAAAAGGCTTCCCACATCCTGGGACGCTTAATCTTTTACAATTTGATCATCTTTGTAAAACCCGTTTCATGCTCTCCAGGGTAAACCTCCTAAAATGCAAACTGATCCTCTTACAATTCTTCAGTGGCAACCCACAGCCCAGTGGATGAAGTCCAAATCCCTTGGAAATGCACTGTATTGGATATATGGGGCATAACTTTGCTCTTGTCTAACTTATAGATTTCAAATACCTACACTGTATCATATATCCACACCTACATTCTTTACCCTGGTTATTCCAAAACCACTTACATTTCCCTCAATATCCCCATACCTTTCCCCTTTATAGCCACCAAATTAGACCATGGATTCTCAACCTCGGCACCACTGATGTTTTAGGATAGTTAATTCTTTGTGTGGAGACCCGTCCTATGTGCTATAGGATAAAAATTTAGCAGCACCCTTGCACTCTACCCATTAGATGCCAGCAGCATAACTCACCCCACTCCAGCTGCAACACTGAAAAATGTCTCCAGAAATTTCCAAATGTCTCCTCGTGGGCAAAACTGCCCCCAGTTGAGAACCACTGAATCCCTAGATGCCTGAAACACTCACAGTCCCCTCCAAGCCAAGTTTATTGAACACAGGTTATAGGGTCATACCAGTCAATTCATGGCTGATTTAGTTATTTTGAAATAAATTGTGAGTCTTTGCCTAAAAGCAGTTTTTATAGGCAAGAATATGGATGCTAATGGCCTATAATGCTCTTATACTGGACAATAACCACTCAACTCAATCAGATACACTCTAGCCCTAGTCTAAGAGCTGAATACCAAACGCACAGAGAGACAAAGAGCTCCATAGAAACCTAAAGACTTGTGCGAGGAATAGAAACTGGATGTCTACAGACACACACGGAGAGAAGATGCTGCATTAGAAGAAACCTGAAACTGGTGGACCTACAGCAGTTGCTAGGATACAGAATTGCAACTGTAGCTTTGTTGGCCACAAGGTCTACTCGTGAGCCTTACAAGGTTCCTGTACTCCCTATTCCCTTACATATCCTTAAATACGTCAAAAAGATAAGATTCCAACTTGATCACATCTGAGACATTCTGAGCTACAAAATAAATGACAGTAAGGAATTATCGCCTACAGAATAAAATAAATATTCTTCACTCTATATTAATATAAATAATCAGGTAAATAAGTAAATTGGGGAGAAAGAACAGTTCTTCCTTAGAGTAGAATTCCAGTTAAATTAATGTAGAAGGAATGGTAGAAACAGAAATCTACTGTTTGGCGAACACCACCGTAATACCTGGTGGGGGCAAAAATCATCAGTGGGTGGTAACATTAATGGGTGGAAAGTATATTGAGAAATAAGGTATTTGTGCATTCTCTAAGTCTCTCCCTGCAAGATATTTATTAATTTTTAAGAGAAAAATACTAAATTTACAGGAGAGAAATCCAGAAGACACTTGTGTAACCAGGTGACCAACCTTAACCTCCCCACTGATGAGACACACTGAGATTATACGGTTCTGACGTGATTCACTAAGACACAAGACACTCTTGCCAAAAAATGTGTAACTATAACATAATCATAAGAGAACCCCAGAAAACCTCAAATTGAAGGGAGTGGTAGAAGATAACTAACCAGAAGTCTTCAGAAGAATCAAGGTTCTGAAAGACACAGAAAAGCCAAGAGACTATCACAAATTAGAGGGGATAAAGGAGATACGAAGTCAAGCAATGTGGGATCCTGGACTAGAAAAAGGGCGTAAATGGAACAACTGGCAAAATTCAACTAAGGTCTGTAGATTAGTTAACGGTCCTGACTCCATCCCTTTCCTGTTTTAGATAGTTTCCCCATGTCCGTGGAAGATGTTAACTTTCGGAAAAGCTGGATCTTCGGAATGTCCATGCAAAATCCACGCAATTTTTTCGTTAAGTCTCAAGTTACCTCAAAATAAAGGTTAACACATGCTTCAAAAATTTAAAAGGCTTGAAAAAAAATAAAAGATCTAAAATACATATTCTCATCATCTGAGATAATCCTTCTAAATTAAAGCACCAAATTAAGATGTGTTATTCTACTGCCTGGAATGCCCTTAATAGATGTGCCACCCCTGCCCCAGCGTGAAACACTTCCAATGCCCCTATAAAGAATTAGCTTCCCCTTCTATGTCCAACTATACAGTCCCATGTATCACCCCTAGCCTATTACAGAATCACTGTCACTTATAATTGTTAGTTCTTGTATCTGTCTTGCACACTACAATAAGAATTCCTCAAAAGCAGAAACTTTGTCTTAATTACCCTTGTTCAAATATCTGGCAGAATGCTAGCACAGAACAGGCCCAAAATACTAATGTTGAAAAAATTATACCTTTGTTAGCCAAAAATCATTTTCTGTCTTAGCCCACCTCTCACCAACACTGTTAAGAATGACTTCTTGAAAACTGGTTGAAATTCAATTAAGGTATAATGATTAGTTGACTCCTTTTTGAGGCCACTCTCTTAATATTCAATCACATTGATGTTGACTAATCATGACAATGGGAATTTTCAGAAAGAAGAGTCATCTACAGTCTGATCACTAAGACCAGTTGTTTTCATTTATATTGGTTTATAGCATTTATCTACATGCATAGCTTGTTTTAGACAGTTATATAGTCTAGATGTAATTCTGAATTGTTTTCTCACTTAAACACTGGCTCAAAACAGTATATCCAACTTTAGAATTGTATTCCATTCTACATCATATTCTTTCAATAACCTTGATGGTGTCACTCTATCAATTGAGAGTGAATGTATGTTTTGAAAAAAGTTTAAGAAGCTATTTGAACCAAGTCTAATGAATGAAATGATGCTATGTCATAGATTCTGGAAAACAATTAGGAATAATCATAAAGTAGTAAAACTGGTCTCCCTTTGGATCTTAGAAAGTAGCTCAGAGCAAATAAAAAAATGTCTGGAGTCTCATGGGATTACTTCGCTGTTATACCCACAATGGATGGAAAATCAAAACCAAAGGACAAAGACTCTCTGAACGTGCTCAGGAACATTTCTCCTGTGGGGATATCACCACACCCCTACATCAGGATGTTGCTGAGAATAAATGACATGTGTAAACAGTCTGGCACAACACCTGGCACTTAACATTGGCGTTTTTAACTTTCTCATCACTAGAAATCTTTAATGATATTCCTCATTGCATAAGTGTGAACCTTGTCTCATTATAATGGGATTGTGTGTCACAGGAAATAAATATATTTAGATCCAATTTCAATTTGCATTTTCTGGACACCAACAGATAGAAGTTCCTTAGGACATGAATCACACTGACCACACTGCTCAACTCTTAAAAGTTTAAGAAATGGTTAAGATGTTGATTCTTACTGTCTGAGTTGGTATGCTCTGGAAATGGAAATCAGTTTTAAGTTCCAGAGTAGATTTTCAATTTTTAGCTTTTGTCTATACGTAAAATCTAGGCTATTATATTAAGTGAAGAGGCCTATAAAATGTAAAAATGTGAATTAAGTTACCTAAACGGGCTTTTACAAGTTTCCAATTACACAACTTTTGCTTTTTTACAAAAAGAAAAACTGTCTTTTAAATTTGCATTTTCAAAATGGCACGTGTCAGCCAGAAGATTTCACTGCAAAAAATATATAGCATAAATGATTAGGTGTTTAAAAATCTTTCAGAAACAACCATGTAACTAATGCCAGCTTCAGTATGTACCAATACACAGTTACCTAAACATCCTCCATAACTCGTACTTACAGTGGCATTTTAATGACTTAGCATGTGGGCAAACTTAAAGAACAATATTTTCAAATATAATCAAATGTCTTTATGCTCACATTTAGAGAAGCCTGCCATAAACCACTACATAACGAAAAAAGAAAATTTTAAATAAAATCTTCTTGTGAGTCTTGAGAAGAGCCTGAAATGCATAAGGAGAAGCAAAAATGCTCCTTCTGGGTGGGTGTTGCCTTACTGCGAACAGACCCTGGGCTCAGAGAATTAAACTTCTGTGGAGGCGAAAGCCTAATGACTACAGAGCTTTCCAAGGCTTTCTGCTGAGAGTCTGGCAGCTGCATCACACTACAATTAAATGTCCTAAAAATACACAGGGAGAATATTCATGAAAGCTGGGCTTTCTGTTTCAAGTTTACTGTTCTTTATTTAGAGAAAAAAGAAAGAGGTTAATTTTTAAATTGGAAAAGTTGAGAAAGCCAATCCAGGCATAGCTCCTTGTACTGCGCTTCACTTGATTGCGGTTTACTTTTTATAGGTTGGAAGTTTGTGGCAACCCTGCATCAAGCAAGTCCGTCAGAGCCATTTTCCCAATAGAATCTGCGTGCTCTGGGCCTCTATTACATTCTGGTAATTCCCACAGTATTTCCAAGTTTTTCATGATTATTGTATTACGGTGTTCTGTCATCAGCGACCTCTGATGTTCCTATTATCATTGTTTGGGGCACCATGAACCACGTCCTGGCAAGATGCTGTGAACACTGTGAAGTGACTGCAAAGGACTCAGAAAGGACTTGCATGCACTGAGTTATAAGGCAGCAGTAGGGTTCGAGAAGACTGACCTCAATGTGGAAGCACTTCTACTGTGAGTAGAACGGGACCAAACACTAACACATCCTATAGAGAAACCTTTTGTGAAAGGAAGGGTCAACTGATGTGGCAAACTTCATTGTTGCCTTATTTTAGATAATTGCCACAGCCACCCCAACCTCAGCAACCACCACGTCAGTCAGCAGTCACTGACATTAAGGCAAGATCCTCCAACAGGGAAAAGATTGTAACTCCCTGAAGGCTCAGATCACCGTTAGCATTTTTTAGCAATGAGTTTTTTTTTTTTTTTTTTGAGACGGAGCCTCAAGCTATCCCCCCTGGGTAGAGTGCCATGGCATCACACTCACAGCAACCTCCAACTTCTGGGCTCAAGCGAGTCTCCTGCTTCAGCCTCCCAAGTAGCTGGGACCACAGGCGCCCGCCACAACACCTGGCCATTTTTTGGTTGCAGCCATCATTGTTGTTTGGCGGGCCCGGGCTGGGGATTCGAACCCACCACCTTAGGTGTATGTGGCTGGCGCCTTAGCCGCTTGAGCCACAGGCGCCTAGCCAGCAATGAGTATTTTTAATTAAGGCATATACCTTGCACTTCTGACTTAATGCTATCGCATACTTAATAGATTACAATAGATTACAGTAAACATAACTTTTATATGCATTAGGAAACCAAAAAGTTTGTCTTTATCACAATATTGGCTGTATTGCAATATTCACTTCTTTGTGGTAATCTCCAACCAAATATGCTATATCCTTGAGGTATGCCTATGTGGATTCTAGCAGTATTTCTCTCCCTGACTTAGAGTCCATTAATTCTCCTTCTATGTGGAGTAACCCAAGAATGTGCACATAGTTAAGCCTAACCTTTGCTATCTTAAGGAAAGGCTTAACATAAGCTCTTCTTTCAACTAAAGGGAACAGAGTAAAACAAGCCAAAGCAGAGGTTCTTAAACTGCAGAAGTGATCTGCAAACTAGCCCCGCACAGTAAGCTATTTATTATTATTCATACACTAATTAAGCTCAGGTATCGTTCCACACCTTGCAAAGTACATGTAATAAACATATGCATGTTGCAATAACCATTATAATAATCAAAGAAAATACATTAACAACAAAATTTGATAGTACCTAAATTTTCAGTTCAATAAACTAATTTTAACACAATCTTTATGCTGGGTATGTTACTCCCCTTAGATATCAAAGAAATAATTAAGGAAACAAAGAGTTTGCAGTGATGTCATGTTTATCTCACCTACACTTTACATTGCATAATTTATATAGAGCTAAAATTGTTTCTCCCAAACATCTCTTCTGATTTGCAATGATAGTAACTACTGACAGGATTTTAGTGTTTTCCTCAAGCTTCCCATTAAAAGGGAGAAAATATTGTTTAAGCTCAGGGAGACTGCCTTACAGTATCAGAGTGGTAACATACAAACCTAAACAGGAAAAAGGAAAAAAAAAAAGATGAATACCTAAATATTTCTTTCTTCCCACTTTCCAGATCCCTCTCTAAAAAGAGGGAATCTCCAAAAGCAAAGATTAATCCCTGGTCCCCCCCTTTTTAATTCAAGGTAAATCTCCTTATATCCGGAATCAAAAGACAAAACAACACTTTCTCTCCCTTTCAATACTTGTACACTCCCCACTGTACTGAAAAAAATCCTACTAGTCACTCCTAGTCTGTTGAATACAGCTTGGGATAAATTTTTCAACACTGGAGGTAGATCAGGGATCCCCACACTTTGCAGGTGTGAACGTATCTATTAAGAAAAAGTTGTCTGGACTTTTATCATCTACAAAAGGAAATGCATACATTGGGAACAGGGCGAGAATTAAAACCAAACTCTGTCCTCATTAAGAAAAAATTACATCAAAATTAATCCACTGTAGAAAATATTTATAAATGCTATCAACTGATTTCTAGGTAGCATTTTTTGAGAAGAGATCGCTTTATATAACAAGTATGGTTAGACCATCACAAAGAAATGAACTTTCACTAGAAAATGTGATTCCAGAAAAGGTACAAAATAAGTATTATGTTACGGTATCCGTGAAATACACTTTTTAAAAAGAGAAGATAGAAATCTTCATAAACTCGAAGATGGCTAAGATGGAGGCACTCCAAGGGGTGCCATGCTCCCCACAGGCCCACTGCTCATGAGCATCCCAAGGTTGGCGGTGGGCCCAGAGTCTGGAAGTGTTTTACCTCTGAGGCAGCAACTGCAAGCAATTCTGAGTCTGTTTTGCCTCTGCCCATGACAAGAATCAACTCGCTCCAAAATTCCACAAAATGTGTTTCTTTTATGTTAAAATTTTGCTGTTTCTAGGAAAGCTGAAAGCTAGAATTTTTTTTTTATATACATGTGGATTAAAGTTATATTTGGACCTTTCAGTCCCTTAACAGAATAAAGACATTTCTAAAGAACTCTCCCTGACGAAGTTTCTTATAAGTCAGTCTTTTAAAAAAATACAAAAATCAAACCTTATTTTCCTATACAATTCTTTTACTTAGAAGTTCAAGGTTTTAATTTTAAAGAAACACATTTAAGAGGAACTCTACCTAACACACACAAATCCTGTAACCTAGCTGTTTGTACCTGCACATTAACCTGAAACAAAAAATAAGCACATTTAAGTGAAGCATTTAATCCAAATTGAAGGTTAAAAGAAAATTATTTAAGTGGAGAACAGTCATGCCTTGTCTTTACAGATCTTTTTCAACCCACCCAATCTATAAACACATAGGTTGTATATTTTTAATAAATCAATAATGATGGCGTTACTTTTAAGGATCAAATATAATATTTAAAAATCCATACAACTGGCTCGGCGCCTATGGCTCAAGTGGCTAAAGAGCCAGCCACATACACCTAAGGTGGTGGGTTTGAATCCAGCCCGGGCCCACCAAACAATAATGATGACTGTAACCAAAAAAAATAGCCAGGTGTTGTGGCGGGCGCCTGTGGTCCCAGCTACTTGGGAGGCGGAGGCAGGAGACTTGCTTGAGCCCAGGAGTTGGAGGTTGCTGTGAACTGTGATGCCACAGCACTCTACCCAGGGGGACAGCTTGAGGCTCTGTCTCAAAAAAAAAAAAAAAATCCATACAATTAAATCATGATTCCTCACACTTCACTTTAAATACATGTTAAACCATTTAGGATGTCTTTATTTAATCTCCTGTGAAGCTGCACTCCCCAGTCTTATGTCTGCCTCATGCAATGAAAACAGCTAGATTGCAATCCAACTCAATAAAGATTACAAACCATGACAATTGACCTGCATCAATTAGACGACAAGTGGACAGGCTATGAGGACATCCATATGTTCTGCAATAAAGTACCCACTTTTGAAAGCAAGATTTGATGCTCTCTACATACTTCTATCAATCAAACACAGACACGAAGTTTTTGAAAAATATCAAGTCCACCAAGCACAACATTAATTTAGCACCAAGGAAACGCTCACTTTTAAGGATATGTGGTACTCTGAATAGGTAATAGCTGGACTTATATCTTTCAAAAATTAAATTGGTAATTTTTCCATATAAATATCTCATTTGGAAGTTTAGAAATGTCTTTTCTTTGCACATGGAAAAGAATGTTTAAGTTTATAAAGCATCAACAGTGACAAAAGTGATACTTGTAACATTTTATAGCTACATACTAAATCCCAAGAATTAATTCATAATGTGTTTGAATTTCCAAAAACTGATTGGGATCAGTCTTTTCTTTCTCAGTGCTTAAGTTTTTGCTTTTGAGCAGACTGGGAAGAAGCTTCAGAACAGCAGATACTCAATTTCTGATGACAAACATAATCTTATTTCCTTTTGAATTACTTATAAAAAAAATTCTTCCTCCTCCGGTTTTCTTTAACACAGAATTGAAAACATCCTACATAGAACTTGTTTCTTGCTTTTTCCATTAACATTTTCTCGCGTCTTTATTCCTTCAAATGTAATTTTCAATGGCTACTACAGATGAATTCTGCGGTAATACTGGTGTCATTTAACTGTTTTCTACTTTAGGGATTTTAAATTGTTTCCAAATCTTTTGCTTTTAGGCTGGAATGAAAATTCTCATGGGTAATTATGTTTGCATCTCAGGTTATTCAGGATAAAGTCTAAAAGTTACTTTACTAGTTTAAATAGTAAGAACATCTGTAGAGTTATACATATTAACAAATTGCTTCCTCTAAGCTTATGCATTTTACATTTCCACTGCCATTTGAGAATGCCAATTACTGCATATTCAGAAATGGTGGCCGTCCTTTTTAAAGCTTGTCAGTTTTAAAAATTAATATATCTCACTGCCTTATTCACATTTTTAATAGTGAAATTTATCATTTTTAATGATTACTATTTTGATTCTACCTAATTGTCTGTTAAAACTTTTATCCATTATTTCATTGAACATTTGTCTCTTTCACATAAAATTAAAACTCAAAATAAAATCATAATAGTCTTGCTTGATACCCAGAAACTTTCAATTTTGATACTGTCTGACCAGTCAAGTTTTCTCTTTGTGATTTCCTAACTTTCATGTTTAGAAAAGCCTTTCCCATTTCAGCGTTTAACTATTGACATATTTTCTTTAACTCTTTTGTTTCATCTTGACGTCCTTATTTCTTAAACACCTGGAATTTATTTTTGGCATGGTTTGAGAATGATGATTTAATATATGGTAGCATGAGAGCCCATTAATCATTATTTCCAAAATCTCCTTATTTTACTAGGTTAACTTTTAAAAGTCATTTTGTTAGGGCCAGGCACAGTGACTCACATCTGTAATTGTAGTACTTGGGGAGGCTGAGGCGGGAGGATCATTTGAAGTCAGGAGTTCAAGATCACCCTGAGCAACAGCGAGAACCTGTCTTCTACTAAAAAACAGGAAAATTAGCTGGGTGTGATGGCAGGTGCCTGCAGTCCCAGATGTTCAGGAGGCTAACGCAGGAGGACTGTTTGAACCCAGGAATTTGAGGTTGTTGTGAACTACACTGACGCTATAGCACTCTAGCCTTGGCAAAAGAGTGAGGCTCTATCTCAAATAAATAAATAAATAAATAAAAGTTTTACAGGTTCCCCATCAACCTCCCTAAAAAAAATCATTTAGATTCTTACTGAAATTGCACTAAACTCTAACTAAAAATCAGAAACAATGTAGAGAAGAATGCTGATACTGGACCTAGGAGGCAAAGTTATCTTGGACTTGAATGTCACAAAAATACTTCTAGTATTGCATTTATTTAGCAAAACATTGACTTTTGGTTTCAGACAGAAGAATTTTAGTGTATTAAATCACCCTCTATTTTTATCACTAAATGTTTAACTGAACATGAATTTTATATTTTATCAAATGCCTTTCAATAACTTTTTGTGATTACAAATGTGCTACAATGCTTTATCGTATAGATCTCATGTATAAAGAGGTGTTTTATCAGTAAGCCATCCCTTAATTACTGGCATCAGTTCTATTCATGACACTGTATTATCCTGACTATGTCTATTTTGAGTTGCTTGCACTTTAGTTAACATTTTTACATATTTAATCTGACAGTCTTTTTGAGGATAATTTTTTGGACAAGT
>NW_003852436.1:9943574-9950303 GCF_000181295.1 Otolemur garnettii | reverse complement strand
AGAAAAAATAAAATGGAATGAACAAACAAATTTAATGTTGGAAACTACAATTTTTAATACAACGTAAAGATAAACAATTTAACTTTATAGAAACGGGGGGAAACACATTTCAGAAGCCACATGTTTCTTGTTAGAAATTAGGATAATCTATGGCAAACTTCGTATTTACATAACTGCTTTTCATGTGTTCTTGCAATATGCCATTAGATTCCCTGATGTATTGTTACCATAATTTGACTTGCATTTTCCTAGGGGATGAGTGTTCATTTTTCAGAAATGCTGATCAATTACTTCATTGTTCCCTATAACATTTATATGGATGTTCCTATAAAAGTACTCTTTTGAAATGCATTTTCCATCCTACACATAAGTAGGCCTTTTAAAAATGTTAAAATAACTTTAATTTTGACTCCTATTCTACCCGACCCCAAAATGGCTTTACTAATCAACAGTTATTCTTATTCTTCAATCGACAACAACCCACTGAATGCAAGATGCCTTCTCAACTTATACTTTCCCCTCAGAAATTTGCATTTTCACTTCCAATAATCAAAAGAAGTATATGATAAGACTTCTCTATCACTTGTGCAATACTTGCAAAAATGTAAGCCACTTTCATTTTTCACAATAAAAGCTAATACACACTTTTCGAGTAGGACTGCAAGAATTACTTCCAGCAGACTACTAAATTTCTATTGTTGAATATATAATTGCCCTGAGACAGGACATGAAAAGTCGCTGAGACTAAGGAACAGAAGCACCTCACCTGCTTTCCGTCCAGGGTGCAGAGCCTCTTGACTACGCCTGAGTCTAATTTAATGGCTTCGGTGATGTCTGTTAAGACCTGTTCAAAGGAGTGAGCAGTCTTTTTATTCAGAAGGATCCGCACAGCTTTTCTAGGCTTCACTCCACTTCGAATCACAGTCACTAATTTAGGTTTGATGAAATCTTTACTTTCTTTTACTTCACTTTTCACAGAAGAGGCAGCAGCCAGGGCTCGGGTTGTCCCGCCCTTGATGTTCACAGACCAGTTCGGATTAACATTTTTGGTGTAATCAACTTTACGATACGGTTCATTGGATGCGCACACGTAACTCTCACCTAGAAAAGAAAAAAGTCGATTTCATTAGCATGATTATCCCCATCCCAGAAGCATCTCTTCTGAAGGACAGATGCTGGAGACACGTTAATTAAGTAAACTAACCTTCACAGGTTCACTCAAGGGGGATGTACACCCCATTCCTTTGGACTTCTCCCAGCTCTCTCTTTCTTTTAAATAGCATCTAGGTTGGTTTTGAAATAACATATTATAGTGTGAAAAGTGCTGGACCCAGAAATTAGAGTGCTGAGTTTTATTTTGGCCCAATGAGTCACCTCGGATACTTCGTTTCTCCACACTTTGATCCCCAGTTATCATTAGCTATAGAGCTAGGGTCATCAAACTTTTTAAACAGGGGGCCAGTTCACAGTCCTTCAGACCGTTGAAGGGCCGGACTGCGGGCCCCAGGACGAGTCAGCTGCTAAGAAGGACAGGCAGCAGTGGCAAAAACACCCAGCAGGCTGGATAAATGTCTCAGGCAGGCCGCATGTGGCCCATGGGCTGTAGTTTAAAGACACCTGCTATAAAGTGGCTGAGCCAGTTGAATTCTGAAGTACTTCCTACTTCCCAAAGCCTGCCTATTAACTAATTTAGCAAAAGAAAGAAAAAAAAGAGAGAAAGAAAAACCATCTCATTTTGATAAAATAATGAATCAAATATGTTTAAAGAAACAAAGAATATACAAATATATATAATATATAAAGAAACAAAAAATATTTTCTTTCTCCCAATTATAGATTTCAGTCCTAATCAAAGAATAATCAGTACATCTTTAAATAGGTGACTAAATTATATTCGGTTATAGGACCATTTATTAATTAATAAAGCACAAAAGCGAGTTTTGTCAGCTCAAAGAAACACATTTCAGCATTTTTCTTTTTCATTTTCTTAACTTAGGAAAATGCCTTCCTTGAGGCATTTTTTAAAATTAAAGAATATAAATTTAAAACAAGTTCAAATAAACAAGCTTCTCTAAATTTACTTAAATAGGAGAGAATATTAAGTAGTTAAGATGATGTGTTTGTTACTCATAAAGCCTTCTGCTTAATTCTTATTAAGTACAAGTTATCAAACTATATATTAAGCTATATTATTTGAAAATTAGCTTATTAATTCAATGTTTGCTATTTTAAGTTCCAAATTTTCAAAGTCATGTTGGGATATCATAATTTTTCTTTTAGGAAACTCAGAAACCATCCAGTTTTATTCTTCACTTCTTTTTGTTGTTTTTTTTTTTTTTAGTAAGTCATTCGTACATAGATTATAAATACATTTATGCCATTATAGGATTCAATGTGTTGATTATTTGTACAAATTAGAATGCTTACATCCTACTAAGCAACATAGCCTTCACCAACTCTTCACTTCTTGATGTACTCAGAAGATTTTGTCTAGGATATCCTATAACTCAAAAATAATCTTCTCACAAATTCAGCATAACAAACTCAGTATATTATATGAGCCATCAATGTTAAGAATGCCTAAAATAAAAATAACCAAAATAGAGAAAGGGAATTCCTAAAGAAAAACTATTAATATCAACATCATATTTAACTATTATCAGATGTTCTTGAAATTCTGATTAATGGAGAACTTTAGAGACTCCCAAAGGCACATGAATAATCTGAGACATAAAAGGAGGATTTAAAAGAAAAGCAATGCCTCCTATTTAAAGGTATAATTAGGGCACTGTCCAAGATAATAGGGAGCCGACCACAGGCTTTAACATTTCTTCTACACCAGTAATCTGAAATCTAGCCCAGCCACGACCATTTAGTTAGAGATTTTTTATCTTTATAGATTGATCTGAATCATTTTTCATAGTATGATCTTCTGGGAAAATGGCACACAATTTCAAAAGTAACTTTCAATTTAATAAAATAGAATTATACATCATATGTATGTTTTAATGGGGGAAAATATACAATTATCATTTCACTTTAATTTCTTAGAGAAAGCAGCTCTCACACTGAAAAGCTCTTATTTCTACCTATGATAAAAATTTGGAGGAGGATAGGTCAGTCAGTTAGGGAAAGCCTTTTCCAATGTAAAGAGGAAGCACAATGGCAAAAAGAAAAGAAATGTTAATATATCAGATGTTTTCAATCAATCCGGTACCTGAAACAGTGACCTATCAACTAGGAGAGCTCCTTTTAAGATCTGTTTGCATTCTGTTTCCTTACATGAGTTCAGAATGGAAACAGGTAAAGGAATTCTGTTCCTTAATTTGCTTATGTGTAATTACAGGTAAATTTTAATTCCCTCCCTCTCTCCTTTCCTCCCTTCATAACATTTCCATTAAAAACATGAAGACCAGTTCTACAAGAAGTTTGTAACATTTTGAACCAGGTTGGCAAACGCCTACAAGACAGAGCTTCTTCACCCCTCTGTACACACATGGCAGACACAAATAATAGTTCCATCCCTCACCCATGCACCCACGACTCCTCCTTACAATACGCACTGAATGCCTACTATGTGCCAGCTCTCATGCTAACAGTAGATGTGGACTGAAACTCACTTTGGTAACCTCGGCACTCAATGTTTTTGCCTACAGGGTCAGGACGTGGTTTAGGAGTCAGTTCTGTGTTTCTACGTATATTAGTCCCTGAATACCCTGATGACAACAGCCACCAAGATTTACCTGAGCTAGCTCCCTTTGTTCTGTCCCCTCCCCAGATCAAACAGTCTTTAATCCCAACTTCACCTCTTATGCAGATTTGCCTACAGGAAAGAATATGTTGAGGAAAGAACTTAAGATGCTGGTTCCCTATGCAGATATAGCTCTTGATGTGAATCAATCAATCAATAATCATTCTCTGTTAGAACTGGCCACCTGAAGATTGATTAGAAACCATCAGCCCCCCGCCCCAGGTTCTTATCACTGTAGGGGGGGGGTTCCTTTTTTAAGGTTTGTCACTCCTCTGCCAACTTGTGCCTCTTCCCCTCTTCTCCATCACTACTTTAACTACAAACCTATGAATCATCCTTCACTCTTCTGGCT
The DNA here is from genome assembly GCF_000181295.1 of Otolemur garnettii. Taxonomy (NCBI): domain Eukaryota; kingdom Metazoa; phylum Chordata; class Mammalia; order Primates; family Galagidae; genus Otolemur; species Otolemur garnettii. Next base: position 9,946,200 of record NW_003852436.1, on the reverse strand, counting down.
TCCCTACCTACTACATTCTGGCATCAAGTCTGTCTACTCTATCTTCTAAATAGTTCTAAAAATTCGCCTCCTCTCTGCCTTCCCCACCGCCCACATCCCACCTGGATAAAGGAAAGAATCTGCTGTTTTGTTATTCTCCAGATATATAATGAGTTTTCCAAACAGCAATACATTTTATGCTGCTGACATGCAAAAGAAAGAAAGAAAGTACATCCCAAAGTAATGAGTCTTAATATGCTGATAAAGCATATTAAGCTTCATAAAACAACTGTTTTTCCATGTTAAAACTGCAATCACCAAAACAAGAATGAGATCAATTGAATTATCAGAGTTAAAGTAGGATAGAAGTGTACATCATGCATAATTTTTATACATAAACATAAGAAAAATCAAGCACTCTCTGAAGTCTTACACAGCTAGATCTCAATGTTATTATAAGCTGGTCTGATACTCAGAGTTGGGATGTTTTATTCCCCTGGTAGACGTAATCTCACAGATTATACCCAAGGAAGTCACTCTGAGACTTTGTTATAATAATACGACAAACTGATGCAAAAGCAAGATCACTGTGCAACCCTGATTCCAAAATCCTCCTCATGACTAAATGAGTGACTGCCACTCCTTTAGCATTACATCTTCCCCCTCCATGTTGTTTGTCCTCCTATAAAATTTATAGAGATGCCCAGTCATAATAGACCTGCCCTAACTTTTTTTTTTTGGCCAGGGCTGGGTTTGAACCTGCCACCTCCAGCATATGGGGCTGGCGCCCGCCAACCCATCCTAACTTTTGACAGCACCCAGTACAGAGTGAGCCTCTGCTTCCTTAGATCCTCCCGAAAATCTCCCCACCAAAGCCACATCCGAGACAGGTTCTAACACCCTCTCAGACACCCCATGGTATCCTAGAACACGTGTCCTTCCTCACAGCAAGGAGCAAAAATCCCAACTTGTTTGACTATCCGTATGTTCCTGGTGGCCCCCAACTGAGGGGAGTCGAGATGAACATACACATGTTCATTCTACCTCCCCTGCCTTCTCTCTTTCTAGTTCTTTGACCATAAGATCAAATGGGAGAAATCATTTCCCCAAATAGGATCACATGAATACCATCTACAAAGAGGGTTTTGCTTTCTATAGAGAAAGAAGATGAAAAGAAACAATATGGTAGTTATATGAGTTCATGTAATTTAACTGTTTTTAGGCACGGTACGGAATAGAAAGTCTTCCCATATCCTTTAAGACACCTTCCAGGGATATGGCTGTAGCCTCTCACCACTGACCCCTGTTCAGAGACACTTTCCATCACTTCTCATTAGCAGACTCACAAACTGACCACAGGTAGGTAATTCAACCAGGTTATCTGTTCAGGAGGCTATTAACTTTCATCTTTAGTCAACCAAATGAGCTGCCTCCTATTTAAGAGGCCATTAAAAGCTAGGAACTCCAAATTTCTTGCTCTGAAAAAGTTACCCTCATCAATTTATTTCCATCTGTGTCAATTTATCCTACCTCCTCCCGCTCTCAGTATTACTGCCCTCCTGCTATGTCCCTCTGCCAGGACTTGCATCCTAACCTCACGAAGCCATCCCAGGGCCACTCTTTTTCTCTCCTCTGTGTTACCAGACAGCGCTCTCTACAGGATCACGCGCCACCTGCACTCTGAGGACTCACACAGAATGTCTCCGGCCTAGACCTTCTCTTGAGTTCTGACCACTTACAGAACACCCTGACGTCCAACTCTCCTCTTCCTGAATTCCACATTTTAGTGAATGAACTCACCACCTGTACAGTTACCTAAGCAAAAGCCAGTACACCTGCTTCTCTGCCCCCTTTCCCCACATTCAACAGAATTGGCAAAACAAAAACAGACAAACAAAACATGACAACTTGATTTTGATCTAAACACCTCTGGAACCAACTTCTACTCTGCCTTCTCTCATCTCTTCCCTGAATTAGAGTATTCAAGCTCCCTATATCTGGACTTCACCCCCTCACCCTCCACGTAGCTGTCTCAGCAAGTTTTTTAAAAATGCAGATTTGGGGCTGCACCTGTGCTCAGTGGGTAGGGCGCTGGCCACATACACCCAGGCTGAAGGGTTCGAATCCGGCCTGGGCCAGCTAAATGACAATGACAACTATAACAAAAAATAGCTGGGCGTTGTGGCGGGCGCCTGTAGTCCCAGTTACTCAAGAGGTTGAGACAAGAGAACCACTTAAGTCCAAAAGTTGTGGGTTGCTGTGAGCTGTGACGCTATGGCACTTTACTGAGGGCAACGTAGTGAGACTCTGTCTCAAAAGAAAAAAAAAATGCAGATTTGATGTTTTTGCCTCTTCACTGCCTTTAAAGTAAAAGCCAGTCTCCTCACATATCACCCTTCCAGCTCCCACCACTTTCCCACAGGTTCCTAAGTTAGTGTCTTATCAGTGTATTTGCAGTCCCCTTCCAAACTCATCATACCCACTTATTCTCATTCCTTCTTAAATGCCTGAAATAACCTTCCTCCTCCCTTGCCTCATTTTCAGTGACCCATCAAAATTAAGGGCCCTGGTAAGGAGGTAAACAACAGGAACTCTCCCACACTGAAAAGATCTTACTTGAGTTCAGTCACTTAAGAAAAGCAGGTTG
>NW_003852436.1:9941068-9942653 GCF_000181295.1 Otolemur garnettii | reverse complement strand
TTTTTTTTTTTTTTTGAGGGTCTCACTATGTTCCCCAGACTGCCCTTAATCCCCTCCCCTTCCTGTACCTGGCCTCTATTTCCTGGCATGGCTAGTTGTCACAAAGGTACGTACTTCATAATAGTTTGTTGGTTAGCACATCTATGTTTACATACTTTCTGTAGGTATATTATAGCTAAAAGTTTAAAGATAAAAATTTAAAAGTTATGTGACTCTCTTAAGGGCTCATTTTGTACTCTAAGCTTCCAATGCAATAATTTCTCAGGATCATTTATTCTTTGTCTTCCCTTCCATGGTTCTTAATGGGGAATGCCTTTAAAAAATCAGGTGATATTTCTACTTAAGTACAGATGCCCAAGTCTCAACTAGGACCTGAATGTGCTGGTGAGGATTTTTCATTTCACGAGTGACTCTGAACAAACAGTCCATGGTTACAAACTACTGCCTAAACTGCAAGCTTATTCAAAAGTACCGGACTATACCTTCTTCATATTACCTTCATCTAGGACAATACCTACCATACAATGGGCACTTAAAAGGTGTCTGTCAAAGGCATATTTTCTGACGAGGAAAACGGGTATTTCCAAAACAAATGTACACATTTCATGGTTTGGATTTGCGTTGTTTCTAGGAAAAATGTTTGTAGAGAGTTGCTTTTTATACAAGGTGACCCTGAGAGGGTTAAGGTCAGGTTCCTAAAGTTAGTGTTGTATCAGTGTATTTGCAGTCTTCTTCCAAACTCACTATACCCACCTAGGTTACAGTCCTAGGCATATGGTCTGTGACATCTAGGTCATACCAGTACATCAGAAGTCTCCTGAAGTTCTTCCCTTCTATCCCCACCTGGCCTCTTTCTCCTTTCCCAAGTGGACCCCTCCCTGCAAAAAAATAATAATAATAAAGCAAAAGTCAACTGTAGACTATTGGCCCATGCTGTAATCCCAGTGCTTTGGAAGACTGAGGCAGGAGGACAGCTTGAAGCCAGGAGTTCAAGACCAGTCTGGGCAACATAGTTAGAGATCCTGTCTCTACTAAAAAAAAAAAAAAAAAAAATGTTTAAATTAACCAGGCATGGTGGTGCAGGCCTGTGGTCCCAGCTTCTCAGTAGGCTGAGGTAGGAGGATCACCTGAGCTCAGGAGTTCAAGGTTATAGTAACCTATGATCCAGAGGAAGATCTTGTCTCTTTAAAAAAGAAACCAAAAAGCTCAACCAAAGGCATCTAGGAAAACTCATAGGAGATGAAGGATGTCTAGTACCTACCAATGTTTTTTTCATTTCAGACCATTAATATATTAAAAGTCCAGGGTCCTTTATACTTTATAGTTCAATAAATATAAGATGCCTTTTAATCAACAGAATATGTGTATATAAAAACATTTTTTGGGAGGGGTGCCAGGCTGGGTTTGAACCCACCACTTCTGGCATATGGGGCCGGCACCCTACTCCTTTGAGCCACAGGTACCACCCTATAAAAACACATTCTTAAACAGCTAAATCATAGGAATTCTTTAACATTCAAAATCTAGGCTTGGCACCTGTGGCCCAAGTGGCTAAGGTGCCAGCCACATACACCTAAGGTGGCGG